>NC_135803.1:7648632-7960933 GCF_964213995.1 Mustelus asterias
ATTTGCCAGCGCTTTGTCCATATCCCTCGAAACCTTTCCCATCCATGTACCTGTCCAAATGTATTTTAAATGTTGTAATCGTACCCGTCTCCACCGCCTCCTCTGGCAGCTCATTCCATACACACACCACCCTCTGTGTGAAAAAGTTGCCCCTCGGGTCCCTTTTAAATCTTTTTCTTCTCACCTCAAATCTGTGCCCTCTAGTTTTGGACTCCCCTACCCTGGGGAAAAGACCTTGGCTATTCACTTTATTTATGCCCCTCATGATTTTATAGACCTCTATAAGGTCACCCCCTCATCCTCCTATGCTCCAGGGGTAAAAAGTCTCAGCCTATCCACCCTCTCATAATTCAAACCTTCCAGTTCCGGTAACAACCTTATAAATACTTTTTTGCACCTTTTCCAGCTCAATAACATCCTTCGTGCTGGAAATGCTGGAAAAATTTGAAGAAACCCACTCCATCCAAGCCCTTAACACTATGTCTATCCCAATAGAACATAGAACATTACAGCGCAGTGCAGGCCCTTCGGCCCTCGATGTTGCGCCGACCTGTGAAACCAATCTAAAGCCCATCTAACCTACACTATTCCAATATCATCCATATGTTTAACCAATGACCATTTGAATGCTCTTAATGTTGGCGCGTCCACTACTGTTGCAGGCAGGGCATTCCACGCCCTTATTACTCTCTGAGTAAAGAACCTACCTCTAACATCTGTCCTATATCTATCACCCCTCAATTTAAAGCTATGTCCCCTCGTGCTAGCCATCACCATCCGAGGAAAAAGGCTCTCACTGTCCACCCTATCTAATCCTCTGATCATCTTGTATGCCTCTATTAAGTCACCTCTTAGCCTTCTTCTCTCTAACGAAAACAGCCTCAAGTCCCCCAGCCTTTCCTCATAAGACCTTCCCACCATACCAGGCAACATCCTGGTAAATCTCCTCTGTACCCTTTCCAATGCTTCCACATCCTTCCGATAATGCGGCGACCAGAACTGTACGCAATACTCCAAGTGCGGCCGCGCCATAGTTTTGTACAGCTGCAACATGACCTCATGACTCCGAAACTCAATCCCTCTACCAATAAAAGCTAACACACCGTACGCCTTCTTAACAACCCTATCAACCTGGGTGCCAACTTTCAGGGATCTATACACATGGACACCGAGATCTCTCTGGTCATCCACACTACCAAGTATCTTAACGTTAGCCCAGTACTCTGTATTCCTGTTACTCCTTCCAAAGTGAATCACCTCACACTTTTCCGCATTAAACTCCATTTGCCACCTCTCAGCCCAGCTCTGCAGCTTATCTATATCCCTCTGTAACCTGAAACATCCTTCCGCACTGTCCACAACTCCACCGACTTTAGTGTCATCCGCAAATTTACTAACCCATCCTTCTACGCCCTCATCCAGGTCATTTATAAAAATGACAAACAGCAGTGGCCCCAAAACAGATCCTTGCGGTACACCACTAGTAACTGAACTCCAGGATGAACATTTCCCATCAACCACCACCCTCTGTCTTCTTACAGCTAGCCAATTCCTGATGCAAACCACTAAATCACCCTCAATCCCATGCGCACGTCTTTTCTGCAATAGCTTACCATGGGGAACCTGATCAAACACTTTTCTGAAATCCATATACACCACATCAACTGCTTTACCCTCATCCACCTCTTTGGTCACCTTCTCAAAGAACTCAATAAGGTTTGTGAGGCACGACCTACCCTTCACAAAACCGTGTTGACTATCCCTAATCAAATTATTCCTTTCTAGATGATTATAAATCCTATCTCTTATAATCCTTTCCACAACTTTGCCCACAACAGAAGTAAGGCTCACTGGTCTATAATTACCAGGGTTGTCTCTACTCCCCTTCTTGAACAAGGGGACAACATTTGCTATCCTCCAGTCTTCTGGCACTATTCCTGTAGACAATGACGACATAAAGATCAGAGCTAAAGGCTCTGCAATCTCCTCCCTAGCCTCCCAGAGAATCCTAGGATAAATCCCATCTGGCCCAGGGGACTTATCTATTTTCACACTTTCCAGAATTGCTGACACCTCCTCCTTATGAAGCTCAATCCCGTCTAGTCCAATAGCCTGTATGTAATAATGAATGTGGTTGATGGAGGAGGCACCCACCCCCTTTCCAGGCCTGAGCAGGATCTTTCAGGCTTCCCCCTGGCCCTGAACACTCCTTGCTGGCCTGAGGCTTTGTGGGCAATGGTCCTTTGGTGGTCACTTAAGGACATCAATTGGTCAAGGGTTAGCGGGCTTCACGCATCTCAACATAAAATGGTGGAGAGATCAGAGGCGGGCGGGAACATGGTGGGAAGGTCATCCGAGAAACCTTGGCATGGAGAGGCAAGGGAAATGGGTGATGGGTGCAATGCGTGGGTTGGCATGAGTTGGCACCATGGAGCAAATTCGGGAGCATGGGTCAGTTTAGTGGGTATGAGGAGCCATAAGCATGGGTAATGAGGCAAAGTGTTGCATAGTGGGTCAAAGGAACCATAAGAGGTGGGTACAGGGACATGAGGTGGCATGGGTTGGCATGGATCGGCATGGGGAGTTTGTGGGGGGGGGGGGTGAGGGTTGGAGGGCTGCTTTTAGTTTTATTGATTTTTTTTCTGTCATTCACACAGAGCCAATGCACAGAGACAAGCCATCTGGCCTTCCCATCCAGCAACATCCGCACTTGTTCCACAGGTAACGGGCCTGATTTCCAATCCAATCCACCCCTCGGAATGAAAATCCCAATTTCTGGACCTCCTTTTCCCAGGTCAGGTTGGCGGAGCCGGGAAATGTCCCAACTCTGTACGGCCAACCCAGGAGCGGAAACCCAGCCCAAATGCTTGGTCAAAAATGTTGTTTATATGGAGGATCTTGAAGGCCGGGGGAGAGGGAGAGAGGCTTCAGGAGAGAACTCAGAGCTTAGGGCCCAGGCATCTGAAGGCGTGGCCGCCAATGAGATAAGAAATAAGGCTACACAAAAGTACACCACTGGAGAAGCTCTGATCTCGCGCAAGATTGTAGAACTGGAGGAGGTTACAAGGATGGGAGAGGTGGGGTGAGAAAATGGGAGGATTTGAAAATGAAAGGACTTAACCAGGTATGAAGTTAGGCAGAGCAACAGGACAACTCAGATACTTTCTCTGACAGTGTTTCTCACTCTCTATCAAGCTCTCGTGTCTGTGCTTTCTTCCTCCCCCGGACTCTCTTTGCTTTTCTCTTTGTTCCCTTCCTTTATTGCTCCATTTCTTTCTGCCTTCTGTTCCTTTCTCTCACCCATTCCTCTAAAGTTCTTTATTTCTCTCTCTCTGCCTTTATCTCTGTCCTTCCCTCTCGTCCTCCACTTCACTTCTCCTTCCCCCTGTCTTTTACCCACTCTATCTCTCTCCCACACTCAGCCCTTAGACATTAACCGTAGGGAGCCATTTTAACCTTGGACTGTATAAAACTGTAAACCGTGCGATATTGAATCAGATGCCTGTCAAAGGCCACGCTTGATTTTAATTCTCAATGAAACCAAGGAAAGGCAGTGTGGAGTGAGCTGCTTTATTGTAGTGGACCTCCTTGCTGCCTGACTGCACAATGAGGGCAGCAATATCTGATCAATTCTGAAAGAGCAGTGAAGGGCCCAAGCATCCGTCTTGCCTCTTGGTGGTTGATGGGAAATGTTCATCCTGGAATTCAGTTACTAGTGGCATACCGCAAGGATCTGTTTTGGGGCCACTGCTGTTTGTCATTTTTATAAATGACCTGGATCAGTAGACACACTCGCGGCTCCCAAATGTTTGATTTTTTTCCCCAAAAATATACTTTATTCATAAATCCAAGAAACATTACAAACATTACAAAATGACCATCACACAAAAAGCAATAATATTCAGGCTCTTAATATGTCATGTGACACTCTGAGATGCTTCAATACAGTAAAGGAGAAGGTTCAGATATTTCACAATGGTCTTACAAATGTTGCAGTTATTTTTAAGGTTGTCTACGTAGAAAAAGTTGCACTCTGAGGTGCTTCAGTACAACTGAGGTACATGTAATATTCACTGTGTATGTGGCAGCTCTGGAAGGTTTGATGAGTGATGAAGACTATTGTAGAAGCACCTTGTAACAATGGGGCTTTTATCAATGTTCACTCACTGGGGACATGGTGAGTCAATGATGAACATGTACCAGGGAAGAGGCACTGTGCGTCAACTCAAAAAATAACAGCAGGTGTTTGATCAGAGCACAGCCCTTTGTTTTGGGTGACTGTGTCAGGTGTTTAAGTTTAAATTTATTTATTAGTCACAAATAGGCTTACATTAACACCGCAATGAAATTACTGTGAAAATCCTCTAGTCGCCACACTCGGCGCCTGTTTGGGTACACTGAGGGAGAATTTAGCATGGCCAATTCACCAAACCGATGTGTTGACTTGTGTTTTATCCCTTCGATTTGGCTCCCAGTGTTTGCTGATGTGTGAACATTAGTTTAATTGAACCTCCTTCACGTTGGGAACGGTGAACTGTTACTTTACCTGGGGAAGGGAGAGAGGAATTTACCATCATCTACCAAAGACCAGATTAGAGTATGGTGAAAAGTCAGACAGAAATCTCCCTCACCCTGGAGGGCGCATTCATCGAGATATTTATAACAGAATTTAAAACATTAGTTATCAAGAGGTAATCATCTCTGGTAGGGGTGAGAGGGCGGGGGGGGGGGGGGGGAACGGAGGAGTTGGGAGGTTTGGGGGGGGCTCCACAATGAGGAAATGTGACTTTAAAATGAGAGATATGTAACTCAGGAGTGAGTGCTGGAGTTAATCACATGAAAGAGAGTGGAAACCTGGAAGCATCTGACCAAGAAGAGCTGGGGGCTGGTGGGGAGGGGGTGGCAGCTCAACTGAAGCTTTCAAGACTAAGGGGGCAATTTTCCACCCCTGTCTTCGGGTTTGGGGGCAGAAACACCACTCTCATCTTATTAAATAGACTAATGTGCAGTAACTTATAAAATCTCATCTTGGGATTTTTACAACAAGTATAGAAAGTGGACAGGGGACCTCATTTTAATGTGTTACCCAAAAGATAGTGGTTCCAAACTACTGCTACACTGGGAGTGTTGGCCGATAAAGGGAAAGGTGACGTCGTCATAGTCCCAGATGGCAGCTTGTCGTATGTGCTCAAATCCCTGGAGTGGGACTTGTCATTGAGGTATATATATACAGCTAACTCAGAAAAAGGCTCTTTGGCCCATTGTGTCTGCACCAGACTTGTACCCATGACATTCTGAGTGAGGTGAGAATGCCAACTACTGAGCCATGTCTCACATAGCAGAATTGGAGTTTTATACAGGAGGCTAGAACTGGAGGAGTGCAGATGTCTGTGAGAGTTGTGGGACTGGTGGAGATTTAGGGATGGGAGAGGGCGGAGGAAGGATTTGAAAATAAGGATGAGAAGTTTAAAATTGAGGCATTGCCAATGTGACAGCCAGTCTGGGTCAGTGAGCACAAGGGGTGATGGGTAAACTGGATGTGGTGCGAGTTCGGTTATGAATGACAGACTAACTCAAGGTTCCTGTTAACCGAAGACAGGAAAAGATTAATTCCTGTTTCATTTTTACACATCTACATCAAATAATAATAATAGGTGTACAGAAAATTGTCCAAGCTAAGCACTCACATTGGTCCAATATCAAAGAGACAATTGTGTAGCTTACACAGTAACTTAACACATCACAGCATTTAGTTTAATTCCCAAAACTGGTGCGGTTCCTCACCAAAGCCCAACATGTAATTATTAAATCTAAATGCCTCTGACAGCACAGCTTAGTGACAGCTTCTTCCCTGGAATTGCAGCTCTTAGATTTCCTTTAGTCTCACCTTTCAAAGCTGGCACAGAAACAAAATACTGTGGACCCTGGAAATCTGAAATAAAAGCAGACAACTCTGGAAAAGCTCAGCCGATCTGGCAGAATTGGTGGACAGAGGAACAGAGTTAATATCTCAAGTCCATATGGCTCAGAGCTGAGGAGAGGTCACCAACCCCAACCTAACTCACTCTCCAGTTCGGAAGAAGAGTCATACTGATTCGAAATATTAACTCTGTTTCTGTCTTCACAGATGCTGCTGGACATGCGGAGCTTTTCCAGCATTTTCTGCTTTTTTCTTTCAAAGTTGCTGGAACTCTTGATAAAGACCAAGGACGCAAGACTGATCTCCACATCAGTTTTTTTAACGTGTTCGTGCGATGTGGGCAACACAGACAAGACCAGCGTTTATTGCCCATCCTTAATGGCCTTGAGAAGGTGATCCACACCCACAGTGCTGTTAGGGAGGGAGTTCCAGGATTTTGACCTAGCAACAGTGAAGGAACGGCCAATATATTTCCAAGTCAGGACGGCGAGTGACGTGGCGAGGAATTTCCAGGTGGTGGTGTTCCCATGTGTCTGATGCCAAAGGGCTAAATCATTGGGCCAGTGTGAGTGCTTTGCTTGGACTTTGTGATAATTTTCTCACATCTATTAGAACAAAGAACAAAGAAAATTACAGCACAGGAACAGGCCATTCGGCCCTCCAAAGCTGCACCGACCATGCTGCTCGTCTAAACTAAAACCCCCGACCTTTCTGGGGACCATATCCCTCCATTCGTATCCTATTCATGTATTTGTCAAGATGCCCCTTAGAAGTCATTGTCGTATCTGCTTTCACTACCTCCCCCGGCAGCAAGTTCCAGGCACCCATCATCCTCTGTGTAAAAAACTTGCAATATTATCATTAGCATTATTATTAGCCTTATTTACATTTTATTCGATGTGGATGTATAGAAATTATTGCACCTCTGGCAGAAACAGGAATCAATCTTTTCCTCCCTTCAGTTAACAGGAATCTAACTCACACCATGTCCAATTCACCCATGAATCTGCTGCCTGCACTTAAGGGCCTCAATTAGGGCAAAAACAGGTGGCAATGCCAAGGCATTGCCAAGACAGTGCTACACGACTCTGTCTACACTTCCCGCTGCCTTGGGAAAAGAAGCCAGCATAATCAAGGACCCCATGTGTCCCAGACATACTTTCTTCTACCTTCTTCCATCTAGAAAAAGGTACAAAAGTCTGAAAATACATACCAAGCGACTCAAGAACATTTCCTTCCCTGCTGCCGTCAGACTGTTGAATGGACCTGTCATACATTAAGCTGATCTTTCTCTTCACCCTATCTGTAACTGCAACACTGTATTCTGCACCTTATCCTTTTCCTTTTCCCCTATGTACTTTATGAACGGTATGCATTGTTTGTATAGCGCACAAGAAACAATATTTTTCACTGTATCCCAATACATGTGACAATAATAAATCAATACAATCAAATCAAATCAAATGTACAAGGCTGGGAGAGACAGATTTTTAATCAGTGAGGGAATCAAGGGTTATGGGGATAAAGCGGGAAAATGGAGTTGAGGATTATCATATCAGATCAGTCATAATCTAATTGAATAGGGCAGCACCTTTTCACACTCAGGGACTCTCTCCTCCAAAAATCTGTGCATGCTGGGATCAACTAGAGCTTCAAGAGTGAGCATTTATTACCTGTCCCTAATTGCCCTTGAAGGGCATTAAGAGTCAATCACATTGCTGTGGCTCTGAAGTCACTCTCAGTCAGACCGGGTAAGGACAGCAGATTTCCTTCCATAAAGGACATTAGTGAACCAGATGGGTTTTTACAACAATCGACAATGGTTTCATGGTCATCAATGCATTCTTAATTCCAGATTTATTTTATTGAATTCAAATTCCACCATCCGCTGTGGTGGGATTCGAACCCAGATGCCCAGAGTTTCTGGATTAATAGTCTAGCGATAAGACCACTAGGCCATCGCCTGCCCGTTACTTGTTGAAGAAGGGATATGGAGCAAAAGCTCCATGGATTGAGGTGTAGACTGGTTGTGAGCGAGGTGAATGACAGAGCAGGCTCATGGGTTAGTATGTTTTCCTTATGCTCCAAATGATCTTGGGCAGGATTTACCGGCTGCGTGTTTCGGGTTGGCGGGAGGTGGCCCGCCATTGGCTAACAAGATCCTGCCGTTGTCAAGGGGGTTTCTCGTTGAATGTACCCCTCGCCGCTGGGAAACCCGCAGTGGGGGTACGCCATCAGCGGGACCAGAAGATCCAGCTGGCATGAGCGGGCAGTAAGTTCTGGCCACTTCAACTGACATTACCAGAATCTGATCAGCTCATCAGCTATCTGTGGGATCGTGCTGTGTAAAAACACCTGCTGCCACATTGTGTAAGTAGCGACAGGAACTGTCCTTCACAGTAAATCATTTACGATGTGGAGCACTTCAGGAATGTTTCCAGCAGGCCATGATCATGCTTTGTGTGAATGAAAATCTTGACCTTGACTCTGTTCTCCTCAAGTGTGGAAAGGGCGGCTGAGGACTTGCCAGGTAGCAATGAGCCGCTGTGGATGGAGGAACAGTGAGAGGAGAGAGAGAGAGGTACAGACAATATATGGAAATCCAAGTTGTGCAGCAGTGCCAAGCAGCATCCCCCACAGAGAGACTGATGGCAGGAAGTGTTGAGGTGAAGGAATGCGAGGAGTGTTAATGTGTAAACTCTGCTCCTTGACTGGAAGAGTTCAGGATAGAAAGAGATTCCATTTCTATCTCTCCTTTCAACAACAACAGCATTAACTTAAGTACGGACATTCCTATGAATTAGGAGCAGGAGTAGGCCATTCGGCCCCTTGAGACTGCTCCACTATATACAAAGAACAAAGAAAATTACAGCACAGGAACAGGCCCTTCGGCCCTCCAGGCCTGCACCAACCATGCTGCCCGACTTAACTAAAACCCCCTCCCCTTCTGGGGACCATATCCCTCCATTCCCATCCTATTCATGTATTTGTCAAGACACCCCTGAAAAGTCACCATCATATCTGCTTCCACTACCTCCCCCGGCAGCGAGTTCCAGGCACCCACCACCCGCTGTGTAAAAAATCTGCTTCGTACATCTCCTCTAAACTTTGCCCCTCGTGTCTTAAACCTGTGCCCCCTAGCAATTGACTCTTCCACCCTGGAGCAGTCTCAAGGGGCCAAATGGCCTACTCCTGCTCCTAATTCATAGGAATGTTTGTATTTAAGTTAATGCTGTTGTTGCTGAAAGGAGAGCTAGAAATGGAATCTCTTTCTATCCACCCTGACCCTCTGACTATCCACTCTGTCCGTGCCTCTCATAATCTTGCAGGCTTCTATCAGGTCACCCCTCAACCTCCGCCGTTCCAGTGAAAACAAACAAAGTTTCTCCAACCTCTCCTCATAGCTAATGCCCTCCATACCAGGCAACATCCTGGTGAATCTTTTCTGCACCCTCTCCAAAGCCTCCACATCCTTCTGGTAGTGTGGTGACCAGAATTGAACACTATATTCCAAGTGCGGCCTCACTAAGGTTCTATAAAGCTGCAACATGACTTGCCAATTTTTAAACTCAATGCCCCGTCCGATGAAAGCAAGCATGCCATATGCCTTCTTGACTACCTTCCCCACCTGCATTGCCACTTTCAGTGACCTGTGTACCTGTACACCCAGATCCCTTTGCCTATCAATACTCTTAAGGGTTCTGCCATTTACTGTATATTTCCTATTTGTATGAGGCCTTCCAAAATGCATTACCTCACATTTGTCCAGATTAAACTCCATCTGCCACCTCTCTGCCCAAGTCTCCAACTGAGCTATATCCTGCTGTATCCTTTGATGGTCCTCATCGCTGTCTGCAAATCCACCAACCTTTGTGTTGTCTGCAAACTTACTAATCAACCCAGTTACATTTTCCTCCAAAACATTTATATATATTACAAACAGCAAAGGTCCCAGCACTGATCCCTGAGGAACACCACTTGTCACAGCCCTCCATTCAGAAACACACCCTTCCACTGCTACCCTCTGTCTTCTTTGACCGAGCCAGTTTTGCATCCACCTTGCCAGCTCACCTCTGATCCCATGCGACTTCACCTTCTGCACCGTCTGCCATGAGGGACCTTGTCAAAGGCCTTACTGAAGTCTATGTAGACAACATCCACTGCCCTAACCTCATCAATCATCTTCGGCACTTCCTCGAAAAACTCGATCAAGTTCGTGAGACACGACCTCCCCTTCACAAAATCATGCTGCCTCTCACTAATACGTCCACTTACTTCCAAGTGGGAATAAATCCTGTCTCGAAGAATCCTCTCCAATAATTTCCCTACCACTGATGTAAGGCTCACCAGCCTGTAATTACCTGGAATATTCTTGCTACCCTTCTTAAACAAAGGAATTGGCTATTCTCCAATCCTCTGGGACCTCCCCTGTAGCCAGTGAGGATACAAAGATTTCTCTCAAGGCCCCATCAATTTCCTTCCTTGTCTCTCTCAGTATTCTGGGGTATATCCCATCAGGCCCTGGGGACTTGTCGACCATAATGTTTCTCAAGAACCCCAATACGTCCTCCTTTTTGATCTCAACATGACTCAAACTATCTTCACATCCTTTCCCAGACTCATCATCCACCAAGTCCTTCTCTTTGGTGAATACTGACGCAAAGTACTCATTTAACACCTCGCCCATTTCCTCTGGCTCCACCCATAGATTCCCTCCCTTGTCCTTGAGTGGGCCAACCCTCTTGCTGGCTACCCTCTTGCTCTTTATATTTGTATAAAAAGCCTTGGGATTTTCCTTAATCCTGCTGGCCAATGCTTTTTCATGACCCCTTTTAGCCCTTCTTACTCCTTGCTTAAGTTTCTTTCTACTTTCCTTGTATTCCACACTTGGTTCATGTGTTCCCAGCCTCCTAGCTTTGACAAATGCTTCCTTTTTCTCTTTGACTAGGCTCACGATATCTCTCTGTATCCAAGGTTCCCAAAACTTGCCATACTTATCCTTCATCCTTACAGGAATGTGCCGGTCCTGAATCCTAATCAACTGACACTTAAAAGCCCCAATCTATATTCTTCAGTTCCTGCCTAATATTTTTGTAATTAGCCTTCTTCCAACTTAGCACCTTAACTTGAGGACAACACTTATCTTTATCCATCAGTACCTTAAAGCTTACTGAATTGTGGTCACTATTCCCGAACTGCTCTCCTACTGAAACATCGACCATCTGGCCAGGCTTATTCCCCAATACCAGGTCCAGTATGGCCCCTTCCCTAGTTGGACCATCTACATACTGTTTCAAGAAGCCCTCTTGGATGCTCCTTACAAACTCTGCCCCATCCGTGCCCCTAGATTATGGTTGATCTGATTAAGGCCTCAACTCCACCTAACCCGATACCCTTCGACACTCTTCAGAAAGAATTCATCTACATGATTATATGGCTATATCCAGTGCCTCAGCCCCCACTGCTCTCTGGGGAAGAACATTTCAAAGACTAACAGCTGGCTGAGGGAAAAGAATCTGTCCAAACCCCTTATTTTCGAACAGTGTCTCTGAGTTCCGGTCTCTCCCACAAGGGGACACAACATTTCAGAATCCGCCTTGTCAAGTCCCACGGGTAATTTTGCACACAGTAAGATCACCTCTCAATCTTCTAAACGTCAATGTATCCCGGCCCCGCCCATCCAACCTTTCTTCATAAGACAATCCCCCCCATCCCAATTGAGTAACATGTTTAAAATGTCCCATGAAACTTCACAGGAGCAATTATTGAACAGGATTTGATATCAAAGCCAGAATTTTTAACTCCCCCCAGAGGCAGGTGAGGGGTGGGGGGCATACAAACAGTCACCATGACAGCAACATTGAGCCCACTGGCTAACTGCCAACTTTCACTGCAGCAGGGATTTTACCTCTGGCATGGGAGGTTGGCATCAAGTGCCCGGGCTTCCCAGTGAAACCTGGTGAACCTTGTGGCCGGGCCATGGGGAGTTGCCTCCAAGTCGGGCTCTCTATGCCCATCAGATGACTTCCAACGTATTTCAATTCCCCATGTTTCCCCTGCCTTGTCAATCCCAGTTCTCCAGCTCCTAGACAGGCAGGGCATGCCAACCTGAACCTGGTCACCAAGGGAATGTTTTGCTCTTTCCAGAATATTGTCACAACATTATTAACATCAATCTGATCAGGCTCAAGGCATCAGTTGAACTTCTTACCTATCCCACAATTTCTACATAGAATCATTTAATCAGTACAGTGCAGAAGTAGGCCATTTGACCTATCGCGTCGGCACTGACCCTGTGACAGAGTATCTTACCCAAGCACTCTCCCCCGCCCTATCCCTGTAACTGCGCTGTATTTACCATGGCTAATCCACCTAACCAATACATCTTGGAACACTGAGGGAGAATTTAGCATGGCCAATCCACCTAACCTGCCCATCTTTGGACTGTGGGAGGAAACTGGAGCACCCGGAGGAAACCCACGCAGACATGGGGAGAACAGACTAGAATTGAACCCAGGTCCCTGGCGCTGTGGGGCAGTGGTGCTAACCACTGTGTCGCTACCCTGTCCACATCACAACAGTGACTACATTTCAGAAGTAATTCATCGGCTGTGAACTGCTTTGATATTGCCTCGGGTCATTGCCTTTCTTTCTAAGTGCTTGCGTCATTGACAATCAGAATGACAACTGACAGGTGAGAGATAATTTTGGGAGCATTAATGGTAATTTGGAGCAACAGGACAGATGGTCTAAATGAGCAGAATGAAACAAGGAGGATCAGCCAAGGATTGGTGTGGTTATATCAATAAAAAAAAGAAAACATTGCATTTAAAAAGTGCCTTTCACAGTCTCAGGATGCACCAAAGTGCCGACCAGCCAGTGAGGCACTGCTGCAGGGCAGCCACGGTGGGAAAGACGGCAGGCAATTGTGTGCACAGCAAGAGCCCACAAACGCGCTAATGACCAGACAATCCGTTTTTTTTAGTGATGTTGTTTTCGGGATAAACATTGACCCAGGATACTGGAAAAGCTCCCTGTCCTTCTTTGATCTTTTATGTTCACCGGAGGGGACAGACAGGGATTAATGCCTCTACACTGTCCCCACCAAACACTCCCAGGACAGGTACAGCACGGGGTTAGATACAGAGTAAAGCTCCCTCTACACTGTCCCCACCAAACACTCCCAGGACAGGTACAGCACGGGGTTAGATACAGAGTAAAGCTCCCTCTACACTGTCCCCACCAAACACTCCCAGGACAGATACAGCACAGGGTTAGATACAGAGTAAAGCTCCCTCTACACTGTCCCCACCAAACAATCCCAGGACAGATACAGCACAGGGTTAGATACAGAGTAAAGCTCCCTCTACACTGTCCCCACCAAACAATCCCAGGATAGATACAGCACGGGGTTAGATACAGAGTAAAGCTCCCTCTACACTGTCCCCACCAAACAATCCCAGGACAGATACAGCACGGAGTTAGATACAGAGTAAAGCTTCCTCTACACTGTCCCGATCAAACACTCCCAGGCCAGGTACAGCACAGGGTTAGATACAGAGTAAAGCTCCCTCTACACTGTCCTCATCAAACACTCCCAGAACAGGTACAGCACGGGGTTAGATACAGAGTAAAGCTCCATCTACACTGTTCCCATCAAACACTCCCAGGACAGGTACAGCGTGGGGTTAGATACAGAGTAAAGCTCCCTCTGCACTGTCCCCCATCAAACACTCCCAGGACAGGAACATCACGGGGTTAGATACAGAGTAAAGCTGCTTCTACACTATCCCGTCAAAACATTATGACAGGTGATCAAAAGCTTATTTAAACATAGGATTTAAGACATACCGGAAATGTCAAAGAGATATAGAGAGGTTTAGGGAGGGAATTCCAAAGTTTAGGAGTTGTGAGCTGAAGGCAAACACGTCAATAGAGCAATGATAAAAATTGTGGATAAAAAAAAGGCCAGAAGTGGAAAGGCTCAGTAATATAGGAAACATGCCAGGATGGGGGAGATTATGGTAACATTTGGAAATATGTACCAAAGAAAGAAATTACAACAATATAGGAAATGTGCAGGAATGGAGAATATTACAGCAATATTGGGAAAGTGTAGGAATAGATGAGAGGACCGTACAATTGGAAAAGTGCAGGGATGAAGTAGAATGCAGTAATATTTGAGATGCACAGGAGATGGAGAGAATTACAGTAACATCGGAACATTTTTAGAATGGAGGAGATTGCCGTAATCGTGGAAATGTGCAGGGACGTGGGAGAATACAGAAATGTTGTAAATGTGTAGGAATGGAGGTAATGTGTAATGTTAAGACTCAGGCCAAAGACTCCAAGGTTCTGTGAAGTTAGCTTGGACCCTAAGTTTTACATTTGAATTTGGCGCAGGTGAGCATAAGATGTTTCACTAAAGCTATGATTCAAGTGATCCACTAGGAAGCTTTTATCAAACCAAGTTTATTTAAGAACACAATTAGAAGATAACAAAAAGAATTAGCTTAACTTTTACCAATTACAACTCGTAAACATGACACAGAATAACTCCTAACAGCTAGCTATCTCTGTTGTTCCAAGTTAAACACTTCTTCAGACTTAGCACAAAAACAAGTGTGCTCCCGTGATGCTGGTTTTTCAGCTTTGTAACACCTGTGAACAGTGAACCCAACAGCCATCTTCAGAGAAGGATGTATCCTCCAAACAGCAAAACCTCAGAGAGCTAAACCCAGTCTCAGACAGCTACTAACATAGCAACACTTAAACAACAAAAACTCCACCTCCAGAGAGAAGGAAAAAACATTGCTTCGAGCAGCTTTTGAAAGCAAAACTGAAACTGAAATGCTTTGTGAAAAGTAGCTGTGCCTAGCCCCATGACCTGACTTGTCAAATACCCCTAAATCAAGCTCTACTCAGCAACTCCAAGGAAACATCAAAACCACAGAACATTGCATTAGTTCAGATTAAAATCAACATGATATCAATTATACTGCTTCAGTAACATTAAAGGACATTGGCTACAGGCAACCCGGTGCCGACAAAACATCCTGCAGAGAAACATGATTAAAATACATTTCTTAAAGGCATAGTATCATCACAGTAGGGATGGAGATTACAGTAAAACTGGAAATGTGTAGTGACGGAGGAGACTATAGTAATTTTGGAAATATGTAGAGATGGAACTGTATATAATAATATTGGAAATGTGAATGGATGGAGGAGATTACAGTAATATTGGAAATGTGTAGTGATCGAGGGGATTACAGTAATATTGGAAATGTGTAGTGATCAAGGACATTACAGCAATATTGGAACATTTATTGTGATGCAAGAGTTTACAATGATATTGGAAGCATGAAAGGATGTGGAGTGTTTTAGTAATATTGCAAATTTGTAGGAACGAAGAGTGTTATAGTAATATTGGATATGTGCAGGGATATAGGAAACGACAGCAACATCAGAAATGTACAAGAATCAAGAAGATTTCAGTAACATTGGCAATGTTTAGGGATGGAAGAGATTGCAGTAAAATTTGAAAAATTTATGAATGGAAGAGATTACCATAATAATGAAATTGTGCAGAGATGTGGGAGATTACAGAAATTTTGTAAATGTGTTGGAATGGAGTGGTTTAGAGTAATATTGTAAATGTGTAGGGATGAAGATTACAGTAATTTTGGAAATATGTACAAGGGGAGATGATGGCCGAGTGGTATTATCACTAGACTATTAATCCAGAAACTCAGCTAATGTTCTGTGGACCCAGGTTTGAATCCTGCCATGGCAGATGGTGGAATTTGAATTCAATAAAAAATATCTGGAATTAAGAATCTACTGATGACCATGAAACCATTGATGGTTGTCAGAAAAACACATCTGGTTCACTAATGTCCGTTAGGGAAGGAAATCTGCCGTCCTTACCCGGTCTGGCCTACATGTGACCAGAGCCACAGCAATGTGGTTGACTCTCAAGCTGCCCTCCAAGGGCAACTAGGGATGGGCAATAAATGCTGGCCAGACAGTGATGCCCATGTCCTACAAATGAATAAAGTGTCAAAGCTCGTCAGATTCCAGCATCCGCAGTAATTTGCTTTTATCCAGTGGTTTGCAGTAATATTGACAATGTGTACAGATGGAGATTACAGTAAAACTGGAAATGTGTAGTGTTGGAGTAGATTACAGAAATAATGGAATGTCTAGGGATGAAGGAGATTACAGCAACATTGGAAATATTTAGAGATGGAAGTATTTACGGTAATATTGTAAATGTATTGGAATCAAGTTTACAGTTACATTGGAAATGTGTAGGGACAGAGGAAATAGCAGAAATATTGGAATGCATGATGATTGAGCAGAGTATGGAAATACTGGTAAGCCAGAAGGTTAAGTTAATACAATTAAATTGTTAGCGATGGAGATTACAATAATACTGGAAATGTATAGGGATGGGGAGGATTGCAGCTAAATTGGCAATGTGCAGTGATGATGATTACAGGAAGATGGTAAATATATAAGGATGGAGATTTTTGTAATATTGGAAACGTATTTGGATGGAGATTGCAGTAATATTAGCAATGTGTAATGATGGAGGAGTTTACTGTAAAATTACTAATGTGTAGGGATGGAGATTATGGAAACATTGGAAATTTCCAGGATGTCATTATCGCAAATGTGTCATATTGGTTGGGGATTACAGTAATATTGGAAATATGTTGGGACGGAGATTAGGGGAATATTCAAAATGTGTAACTGAAGATTACAATAATATTGGAATTGTATAGAGATGCTGGACATTGCAGTAATATTGGAAATGTGTAATTTTGGAGGAATTTGCAGCAATAGAGGAGGTGTGTAAGAATGGAGAATATTACAGCAAAATTGGAAATGCGTAAGGCTGGAGGAGATTTCTGTTATATTGCAAGTGTGTAGGGATAGATGAGAGTACAATACAGTTGGCAAAGTGTTGGGATGATGGAGGATGCAGTATTATTTGAAATGCATAGTGAGGAAGGGGATTACAGTAATATTGGATATGCGTAGGATTGGTGGAAATGGCAGTAATACTGGTTGTGTGTAGCGATGGAGGAGATTACAAAAACTTGGAAATATGTAGGGATGGAGGACATTACAGTGATGTTGCAATTGTATAAGCACGTGGGACCTTAAAATAATATAGGAAATGTGTGCAATTTTGGAGATTACAGTAATATGTGAAAAGTGTAGGGATGGATGGGATTACAGTAATATTGGAAATGTATAGGGATCGAGTTTACAGTAATATTGGCAATGTGTACGGATCGAGTTTATAGTTTATTGGCAATGTGTAGGGATGGAGGAGATTGCACTCAAATAGACTCCATACTTTTGGTACCAAACCTTAACAAAACACCTTCATTCAATGCAAATTTTTGATTCTTCACCGATTCTTCACTGTGTCTCTGCTGCCGACATGGTGGTCTTCGCTGACGGGGTCTCTAGGATTTCCTTCTTATCCTCCTTTTGGTAATTTCGAAAGGATTCCCTGGCAGCCAGCCAATGGGATACAGAGTTGAAATGTGGAGGATGTCGGGAGTACGTGTGGATGTGCATGGAGCTCACGTAGCCCCTCCATATATGAAATGAGGTGCTCGTGTGTCTGGCAAGCACCCATAACATTGTCCTTATTTGGTCAGGTGTCTGGAGTCTCACAGGACATGTCAGGGTTTGCCCTGCTGGCCTTCACCTGAGTCGGTTCAACTTGGCTTGTCCTAATTCCCATCAGGCCCGGTTGCTCTGCCTGTTGGCCTTCTAGCCACAGTACACAGATTGCAAATTCTCCCTGTGTCTGCATGGGTTTCCTCCCACAGTCCAGAGATGTGTAGGTTAGGTCGGTTAGGCATGGTAAATGTACAGGGTTACGGGAATAGGGTGGGATGGGGGAGGTGGGGGGGGGCGGGGGGGGGGGGGGGCGGTTTGCCTGGCCAAAGATGCTCTTTCGGAGAGTTGGTGCAGACTTGATGGGCTGAATGACCTTCTGCACTGTTGGGATTCTATGACCCTGCTGGGCAGCCCACAAGAAACAGACCAACTCTGCAGTGACACATGAGAACTGGAAAAAAGTAAAGTTAAAGTTTATTTATTAGTGTCACAAGTAAGGCTTACATTAATAATGCAATGAAGTTACTGTGAAATTCCCCTAGTCACCACAGTCTGCCATCTGTTCGGGTCAATGCACCCTAACCCGCACATCTTTCAGACTGTGGGAGGAAACCGGAGCACCCGGAGGAAACGCAGACACGGGGAGAATGTGTAAACTCCACACAGACAGTGACCCAAGCTGGGAATTGAACCCGGGTCCCTGGCGCTGTGAGGCAGCAATGCTAACCACTGTGCCACCCACAGGAGGAGATTGTATTCAACCCTCTGAACCATTACTGTCATCCAATCAGATTATGACAGCCCTGTGATCTAAATCCATATCCCCCAACTTCTCCCCTTAATTCCAACTGGTGAACAAAAATCTGTCAGTTTCTGATTTAGAATTAACCACTGACCCAGCATCAACTGTTAATTGCTACACTTCTCCTCTTCTCTCCACTAAGCAATCACTACAAAGACAGACAGGCAATTTGACACAGATAATTAATGTCCTCAAGGCAACATGAGTGCGCAGTCCGCTGCAGAGATGATTAAAATGCAGTGCAATTTTCTCAGGTGCTATTCAAGCTGTGACGGTGTTGAAGAACAGGATATTCCAGCACTCTGCACACACTCACACTGCTCTGCACTCACTGTTAGACACACCACAGGCCACTTGACTTGTCAGAGCAATTTGGATATTGTATTTCACTTGGTTCGTGCAGTGAGCACTGTAAACTGAGCATCTGTCTAACTTATCCTGCTCCAGCCGCCTTGTTTAAAATGACAAACCCTCAGAGAGTATTGGATGTAGCTAATACAGGAGCAGAAAGTAGCTAATGTCCCTTTAGGGAAGGAAATCTGCCATCCTTAGCTGGTCTGGCCTACATGTGACTCCAGAGCCACAGCAACGTGGTTGATTCTCAGCTGCCCTCGGGCAACTAGGGATGGGCAATAAATGCTGGCCAGCCAGCGACGCCCGTGTCCCACAAATAAATAAAGGAATAAAAATGAAGGATCATGGATCCCTCATCCAATTGATCCATTTCTGCTTGAAAAGGAAGACTTACATTTCTATCGCACCCTTCATGATCTCTGGCCATCCCAAAGCACTTTACAGCCAATCAGGTCCTTCGGAATTGTAGTCACTCTTGTAATGTAGGAAACACAGCAAGATCCCACAGACAGCGAGTGAATCTGTTTCTGTGACAGAACTGAGGGATAGATATTGACCAGAAAACCAGGGATTCTTCTCGGTTCATCTTCAAAATAAAGTTGTGATATTTTTCTATGCCCACCTTAGAAAGCAGGCAGGGTCTCGGTCAAAAGATGGCACCTCCAACAGTGCAGCACTCCTTCAGTATTGGAGTGAACGTGAGCCTTTGATTTTTGTGCTCAGTTTTCTGGAAGGAGACCTGAATCCACAGCCTGCAACAGGCAAGACATAGCTGACACTCAGAGGGTTCTTAAAATAGTTGCCCATCAACCAGGAGCCAAGGGGGTTTGGGGATGGAAGGTCGGAATGGGGAAAGGTGAGCATGGCTGAGTGTGTGTAAGAAAGTGTAAGGAGAGGATGACCAGGCAGGGAAGGGGATTTTCTCTGTTTTATCAGCTTCTGTCTATGGGCCCAGAAATATGAAGAAAACCGGATAAATGCAATTGTTGCTTTTCAACTTTCTCTGAACCTGAACGCATTCAAAATTCTACTGCCTGTATCTATCCCACACCAAATCCCATTCACCCATCCTCCCTGTGCTCATTGATCTACACTGGCTCCCAGTTAAGCAAGGCTTCGATTTTAAAATTCTCATCCTTCTTTATAATTCCTTCCCTGGCCTTGCCCTTGCCCTATCTCTGTGACCTCCTCCAGCACTAGAATCTTGTGAGATTCCCCCAGGGCGGCACGATGGCACAGTGGTTAGGACTGCTGCCTCACAGCACCAGGGACCTAGTTCGATTCCCAGCTTGGAGTCTGCACGTTCTCCCTGTGTCTGCCTGGGTTTCCTCCGAGTGCTGCGGTTTCCTCCCACAGGCCGAGAGACCTGCTGGTTAGGTGCATTGGCCATGCTAAATTCTCCCTCAGTGTACCCGAACAGGCACCGGAGTGGCAACCAGGGGATTTTCACAGGAGCTTCATTGCAGTTTTAATGTAAGCCTACTTGTGACACTAATAAATTAACTTTAGAACTTAAAACTCTGCGCTTCTCCAATTCTGCCCTCTTCAGCATTCCCGATTTTTATCCTTCCATCATTTGTGGCCATGCCTTCAGCTCTCTACATCCCAAACTTTGGAATTTCCTCCCTAAATCACCCCATTTCTCCATCTTGCTTTCCTCCTTTAAGATGCTTGATTTGATTTTGATTTGATTTGATTTATTATTGTCTCATGTATTAACATACAGTGAAAAGTATTGTTTCTTGCGCGCAATACAGACAAAACATACTGTTCATAGAGAAAGAAATGAGGGAGTGCAGAATGTAGTGTTACAGTCATAGCTAGGATGTAGAGAAAGACCAACTTAATGCGAGGTAGGTCCATTCAAAAATCTGATGGCAGCAGGGAAGAAGCTGTTCTTGAGATGTTCCTTGGAACCTACCTGATCACCAACCTTAATATCTCCCTCTGTACTATTTTGTTTGATTAAAATCCAGTGGGAGATGTTGGTAGTGTTGCAGTGGGAGTGGTGTGGCTAGTGGGTGTGGGGTGGATAGATAGGACTGTGACAATGGTAGCTGTGGGTTTGGGGTTAGGGGCAGGAGGTGGTGTGGAGGCTTGACTTGGAGTGGGGGAGGTGGGGATTGAGTGGCAGATGAAGGCAATGGTAGGGGTGGGAGAGGGGGAGGTGAGTGGGAGTAAGAGCAGGGGTGGTGGTAGGGGTTGGGTTGTGATTGAACTGGAGTGCGAATGGTGTGGGGGTGGGAGTGGGGATGGGACTATATCAATTCAGACATTCTCTGTGCAAACCTGAGGTAGCACAGTGGCACAGTGGTTAGCACTGCTGCCTCACAGCGCCAGGGACCCGGGTTCAATTCCTGGCTTGGGTCACTGTCTATGTGGAGTTTGCACATTCTCCCCATGTCTGTGTGGGTTTCCTCCGGGTGTTCCTGTTTCCTCCCACAGTTCAAAGATGGGTGGGTTAGGTGGATTGGCCATGTTAAATTGCCCTTAATGTCAGGCGGACTAGCCATGGTAAATGCATGGGGTTGTGGGGATCGGGCCTGGGTGGGATTGTGGTTGGTGTAGACTTAATGGGCCGAATGGCCTCCTTCTGCACTGTCGGATTCTATGACTGTGGTGAACCATCGTTGGTTCACCACTGGGGTTGTTATTGTATTACTGTTGGGCTAGGGTGTTGTTGTTATGGGGGTTGTACTATGTTGTTGGGATAGGGTGTTTACCTGTCCTGGGTGTTATCATGGCACACTCCAGTGGGGTCCCGCCTCCGGTGGCAGGGTATAAGACCCCCTGCTCCGGCAGGACCCCTTCAGTCTGAACGGGTGAATTTGTGTTAGTAGTTTCATTGTTAATGTATTAAAGCCTTCAGTTCTAAAGCCTTGTTTCCGGGTGCTCATTGAGGTGCATCAATTTAATACATTAACTGAGAATATGGAACAGATCCTAAAACCGGATCGTCTGACACTGGACCCACGTGCGGTCGGTGCAGCTAACACGTTCGAACATTGGTGGAAGTGCTTCGAGGACTACCTGGCAGCCTCGGTAGCTATCACTACAGACAGTGATAGACTCCAGGTCCTCCACGCAAGGGTAAGCGACACGATTTACCTAGCCATTCGTGCAGCTTCCACTTACCAGGGTGCCGTCGAGCTCCTAAAGAATAGGTACATTACGCCACCCAACGAGATTCACGCTCGTTATCTCCTCGCTACACGACGTCGGCAGTCGGGCGAGACCATAGAAGACTACGCCAATGAACTCCTGCAGCTTGCCAGGGGTTGTGACTGTAAGGATGTCTCCGCCGAGCAGTACATGCAAGACCTCGCCCGAGACGCGTTCGTAGCAGGGGTAGGGTCCTCGTACATCAGACTTAAATTATTAGAAAAGGGGAAACTCAACTTGACCCAGGCAATGGGGATGGCCGTGAGGTTGGAGGCGGCGTCGAAGAGCTTGGCGCTGTACCCCGAGGACCACGTGCAGTCAACGTGGTTGGAGCAAGCTCTGCTCCCTCCTCGCCCCGCGAACCCGCGCTCCCAGATCGATTCGACGACGGCGGCAGCTCCAGGTGGCCAGCGATGCTATTTTTGCGGTGGGGCCAAGCATCCACGGCAACAGTGTCCGGCAAGAACGGCAATCTGCAGCCAGTGCGGTAAAAAAGGCCACTACGGCAAAGTCTGCAGGTCCAAACCTAAAAACGGCAGTGCAGCTTGTAACCCTCCAGAACGGAGACCATCTCTTTCGGCGCTGCAGTACCCACGAGGTCCGACCACGTGCGATCTCAGGACAGCGCCATCGTGGCAGACAGAGGAGGAGGAAGACCACCAGGAGTCGCTGCGCTTGGAGCCCTCGGCCACATGCGATTCATGTGGGCGGCCATCATGGTCCACGACGACTAGGAGCGACCAGCAGGGGTCCTCAGCATCCACATCGGCAGCATGCAGCAGCGACCAGCAGGGGTCCTCAGCATCCACATCGGCAGCATGCAGTGACACCCAGGGGCCAACGGTGGCGTCGATCTCTCTGGATCAGACCAGGCATTACAGACTGGAACATTCCATGATGGAGGTAAAGGTTAGTGGCAGAACTGTAAATTGTCTGTTTGACAGTGGGAGCACCGAAAGTTTCATACACCCTGAAACTGCTAAAAGGTGTGGACTCCGGGTTCTCCCTGCCAAACAGACAATTTCCATGGCATCACAGTCCCGGTCTGTACCGATCCAAGGACAATGTATGGTAACTCTTGAGGTACAGGGCACAGTTTACGAGCAATACAGGCTCCTTGTGCTACCTCACCTTTGCGCGCCAATTCTCCTCGGACTAAACTTTATGGCCCACATGAGGAGTGTGATCCTACAGTACGGTGGGCCACTCCCTTCACTGGCAGTAGGGAACCAGCCGCAGCCTCCAAATTGCCCAAAGCGCCCCGCGTGCAATCTATCCACCCTGAAGATCACGACACCATCCCTTTTTAAAAATCTGGTACCTGGCTGCAAGCCCATCGCTACTAAAAGTAGGCGTTACAGCGCTGAGGACCGGATCTTTATTAGATCTGAGGTTCAGCGGCTCCTCAAGGAAGGGATCATACAGGCCAGTGCTAGTCCGTGGAGAGCGCAGGTCGTGGTAGTCAAAAGCGGGAACAAACCTCGGATGGTCATCGACTATAGTCAGACCATTAATAGATACACGCAGCTGGATGCGTATCCTCTCCCGCGCATTTCTGATATGGTCAATCAGATTGCGCAGTACCGAGTGTTTTCTACCATAGACCTTAAGTCCGCCTACCATCAACTCCCCATCCGCCCAGAGGACCGACAATATACGGCTTTTGAGGCGGATGGTCGTCTATACCAATTCCTCAGGGTTCCATTTGGTGTCACCAATGGGGTCTCGGTCTTCCAGCGTGCTATGGACCGAATGGTGGACCAGAACGGGTTGTGGGCTACCTTCCCGTACCTGGATAACGTCACCATCTGCGGCCATGACCAGCAGGACCACGACACGAATCTCCAACACTTTCTACGCACTGCATCTCGCCTGAATCTGACCTATAACAGGGAGAAGTGCGTATTCCGTACGCATAGGTTAGCCATCCTCGGATACGTGGTGGAAAACGGGGTCATTGGCCCTGATCCAGACCGTATGCGCCCACTCACTGAACTTCCCTTGCCCGCTAGCACGAAAGCACTGAGGAGATGCCTCGGGTTCTTTTCGTATTATGCACAGTGGGTCCCCAACTACGCGGACAAAGCTCGTCCGCTCATTAAGTCCACGACCTTCCCACTTACGCCGGAGGCCCAATTGGCCTTCAAGGTTTTGAAAAGCGACATCTCGAAAGCCACGATGCACGCGGTGGATGAATCCATCCCTTTCCAGGTGGAGAGTGATGCATCGGACTTCGCCCTAGCCGCCACACTAAACCAGGCAGGCAGGCCCGTCGCGTTTTTTTCCCGCACCCTTCAAGGCCCAGAGATTCGGCACTCAGCGGTGGAAAAGGAGGCTCAGGCCATTGTGGAGGCAGTCAGACACTGGCGCCATTACCTGGCAGGTAAGCGGTTCACCCTGATCACGGATCAACGATCCGTGGCGTTTATGTTCAGTAACACGCAGAGGGGCAAGATCAAGAACGATAAGATCTTGCGGTGGAGAATTGAGCTCTCCACCTATAATTACGATATTATGTATCGTCCAGGGAAGCTCAATGAGCCCTCGGATGCCCTCTCGCGCGGAACATGCGCCATCATGCAGGAGGACCGCTTGAAGGCTCTCCACAATGATCTGTGTCATCCTGGAGTCACCAGACTCTACCACTTCATAAAAGCCCGCAACCTACCCTACTCGGTGGAGGAGGTCAGGTCAGTTACTAGAAGTTGTCGGATTTGCGCAGAATGCAAACCACACTTTTATCGACCAGACCGGGCACATTTGGTCAAGGCCACTCGCCCTTTTGAGAGGCTGAGTGTAGATTTTAAGGGCCCCCTTCCCTCAACGGATCGGAATGTCTATTTTCTTAACATAATAGACGAATTTTCCCGGTTTCCGTTTGTTTTCCCCTGTGCGGACACGTCGACTGCCACCGTCATCAAGGCATTCAGTGAGCTTTTTACCCTGTTCGGGTACCCCTGCTATATTCATAGCGACAGGGGCTCGTCGTTCATGAGCAACGACTTGAGGCAATTCCTGCTCTCATTCGGGATTGCCTCTAGTAGAACCACGAGCTACAACCCTAGGGGTAACGGACAGGTGGAAAGGGAGAATGCTACAGTCTGGAAGGCTGTCCTACTGGCACTGAAATCCAAGGGCCTTCCAGTCTCCCGGTGGCAGGAGGTCCTTCCAACTGCGCTCCATTCTATCCGCTCCCTCCTGTGTACGGCAACCAATGCTACTCCCCACGAGAGGATGTTCTCATTCCCTCGGAAGTCGTCCTCGGGGACCTCATTGCCAGCCTGGTTGACGTACCCAGGACCCGTCCTTCTGCGGCGCCATGTGAGGGCTCGCAAGTCCGACCCCTTGGTCGAACCGGTCCAACTCCTCCACGCCAACCCTCAGTATGCCTATGTGGCATATCCTGACGGGCGAGAGGACACTGTCTCCATTAGAGACCTGGCGCCCGCAGGGGACGTAGCAACTCCTGTCGCTCCTATTCCCCCAGTCACAGATCCACTACTCCTCATTACTTCCCCAGACGTGGCGCGGTCAGCACCGGGACCAGTGCATAACACTTTTACTCCCATGTACAGCTTGCCTGAGACTCGGAGATCGGCGCCACCATCATCACCACCACCACCACCACCAAACGTTCCAGGATCCCCTACACCATCGCCTCATCAGGGCCGGCCGGCCCGGGAGTCTTTGAGGGGACAGCCAGATGTTGTTTTGAGAGAGCCACCGCAAGCACCTGCTCCGGTTTCGCAACCGGTGTTGAGAAGATCGCAGCGTCGGTGTGGTCCTCCAGACCGTCTGGACTTGTGAATCCTGTTATTTTTTTTGTCATTGTCTGTTTTCATCCACCCCGCCACCTTTGGTTCCTAAAGGAGGGGTGAATGTGGTGAACCATCGTTGGTTCACCACTGGGGTTGTTATTGTATTACTGTTGGGCTAGGGTGTTGTTGTTATGGGGGTTGTACTATGTTGTTGGGATAGGGTGTTTACCTGTCCTGGGTGTTATCATGGCACACTCCAGTGGGGTCCCGCCTCCGGTGGCAGGGTATAAGACCCCCTGCTCCGGCAGGACCCCTTCAGTCTGAACGGGTGAATTTGTGTTAGTAGTTTCATTGTTAATGTATTAAAGCCTTCAGTTCTAAAGCCTTGTTTCCGGGTGCTCATTGAGGTGCATCAATGACCAACACTGAGTGTGACCTCAGTGAAGTGTGGAAGTTTGGTGAGCTTAAATATCTTTCTAAAAATCTAACATTGTTTGTATTTGTATTTAACATTTAACTGCAAATACAGTTTAATTTCTAAGTCTCATCCGGGGCCCTAAGTGAGAGTTCAGTGAGGAGAAGAGGGAGGTTCTCCTTTGCTTTTTCTAATCTTTTCACCCTATGAGAATTGCTTTCTGCTCTATTACAGAGAGGAAGTGAGTTGTTGGTGAGTGTCTGATGGATATATGGTAAGGGGTCAATGTCTATTTTCTGAAGGTTTAACATAATTTAACATAATGACAAGATTAATAAATATCTAAAAGAAAATAAATAGATGAATCAAATATTAAGTAACTAATGAAGCTTATAAGTATGGCAGGACAGGTGATGTATCAAGGCTGCTGCATGTGGGAGCACCTGGATAATATTGGGATCCGGGGCAAGAACATCCGCAGTCAGTGTCCGCAGCTTGAGGAGCCTTGGCTCAGAGTCAGCGAGCTGGAGGCTGAACTGCAGACACTGTGACACATCCAGGCGGGAGAGAGTTACCTGGATGCTTTGTTTCAGGTGGCAGTCACATCCCTTGGGATAGAATCTTCTGGTATGGATAGTGCTCAGGGACAGGGAAGTGTGACAGCAACTGAGACAGGTAAGGGGGGGAGGGCAGGAGTACAGGAGTGTCAGTCTCTGCAATTGTCCAACAGGTTTGAGGTTTCTTTTAACTTGTTTGGATGAGAGTGGAGGCTGCAGAGTGGATGGGCTGACTGCCCTCAGCACTGTGGCACCAGAAGCCAATCAAATGAAGGCTCACATAGGAATGTAGCGGTAGTGGGGGTGGGGTTGTTGTGGGGGGGGGGGCTGTTGCGGGTGGTAGGGGGGTGCAGTATAGTGAGGGGACTAACACGGTTCTTTGTAGTAAAGAGTCAAGTCTGGACAGCTGTGTTGCCTGCCCGGTGCCAGGGTTCTGACATCTGCTCCAAACTGGAGATGACGTTGCAGTGAAAGGGGGAGCAGCCAGAGGTCATGGTTTGAGTAGGCAGCAGTGACATAAGCAGGACAGGAAAAAGGTCTGCATAGTCAAAATGAGGAGATGGGAACAAAATTAACAAGCAGAACCTCAAAGGAATCACATCTGGATTATTCCCAGTCCAAAGATGTGCGGGTTAGGTTGATTGGCCATGCTAAAATTGCCCCTTAGTGTCCTGAGATGTGTAGGTTTGAGGGATTAGCGGGTTAATATGTAGGGGTCTGGGTGGGATTGTGGTCGGTACAGACTCGATGGGCCTAATGGCCTCTTTCTGCACTGTAGGGTTTCTATGAGAACCACATGCAAATTGGCAGAGGAGAAATAGGATTAGAGAAATCAATTGGCAGGACTGGAAGGTTCAGCGAACGGAAAGGGCTGGATAATTTCGGTGAACATGGATTTGAGCCCCAGCTACTTGCAATCTACGTCAATGATTTGGAATGGGGGCCTAATGTAATATTTCCAAGATTGCTGATGACACAAAACTAGGTGGGAATGTGAGTTGTGAGGAGGATGCAAGGAGGCTTCGAGTTTTTGCGAATGGAGAACAGTTTCCAATTATGTTCCTCACAGTTCGGTGTTGGGACCTGTAGGAGCACGAGGAAATACAACCAAGAAACTGGAAAGCACAACAGCAATTTATTAAACATCAATCGCAGCAAAACTATATCCAGCCTCAACACTAAAAAACTAGTCTTTGCTCTCTGACTCCTGGGCTCACACTGAGGGTCTTCTTGCTCCCCCGACACATGCACTTTCTTCCCATTGGCCAAGGTTCACGCGCTCTGTTTCGATAGGTCCTGGGTGGGTCATGTGACTGGCGAATGATTGGCCCTTAAAGGAGATTCAGAGGGGATTTGAGAAAAAGCTTTTTCACTCAGAGGGTGCTGGGAATCTGGAATGCGCTGCCTGGGAAGGTAGTGGAGGCAGAAACCTTACAACCTTTAAAAAATATTTGGATCAGCACTTGAAACATCATAACATTCAAGGCTATGGGACAAGTGCAAGAAAATTGGATTAGCGTGACTTTAGTGGTAGTTATTGCCAGTGTAGACTCGATGGGCAGGAGGGTCTTTTCTGAGCTGTATCTGCGACAGGTTAATGTTAATCATAGGGTTTCTGTGAATACTCTACTTGTTAACGCACAGTCTGGTGCAATGAGCAAGGTTGGGTTTGACCCCAGTGTTGAATATCCACACATACTGTGAGGTGGCTGGGCTAGATTGAATGATGTTTGCCTGCTGATGTCTGCTGATTGTCATCCAACACTGATGGTTGGATGACAATGGGTTGTGTGTTTACCAGTGTTACATTCTCTGAGAGCTGGTTGTGTGCAGTTGAATTGTGGTTAGATAGTTGTGAGTGATGTTAACAATCAGTGGGGTTGGGCTGTAATGTGTATCCGCATTACAATGAGCACGGCTGGAACTTTCTGGCTGTTCACACTGTCGGGATCTTCTGGTCACAGCAACAGCGCATCCCCACCGCGGGTTTCTCGGTGGCGAGGGGTGCGATCGACAGGAACCTTGTTGACAATGGCGGGACCATAAGATCCTGTCACCGGCCAATGGCAGGCCACCTCCCGCTACCACGAAACACGCAGCGGGTTGTGTGACAATCCTGCCCAAGACGTCAAAAGTACGTCATTGACTGCAAATTGCTAGGGATTTCTTGAGGGAGATACAAGAGATACAAATATTACTTTATCTCTTAGACAGCCCTCTCCCCGGCAGAATACACCAGGCAACTGGAAATTGTCAAACAACTCGAGGTGTATGCCTGACATGAGATGTATGTTGTAAATACAAAGAATATTGAAATTGTTTTGAGACACCCCAGAGTGGAACATAGAATCATAGAATCATAGAAACCCTACAGTGCAGAAGGAGGCCATTCGGCCCATCGAGTCTGCACCGACCACAATCCCACCCAGGCCCTACCCCCACATATTTTACCCGCTAATCCCTCTAACCTACACATCCCAGGACTCTAAGGGGCAATTTTTTAACCTGGCCAATCAACCTAACCCGCACATCTTTGGACTGCTGTGTGGAGAAAAGTTGAATTCTGCTGCATTTTCTGTTTACCAGGCCTCTCCTGGGATGGCAGGTCTGTCATTACAAGAAGAGATTGAGTTGGTTCGGATTATAATCACTGGAGTTTAGAAGAGTGAGAGGAGATCTCATTGAAACTTATAAAATTCTAACAAGGTTCGACAGGCTAGATTCAGAAAGAATGTTCCTAATGATGGGGGAGTCCAGAATTAGGGGGTCATAGTTTGAAGATAAGGGGTAAACCTTTTAGAACTGTTGTGAGGAGAAATGTCGTCACCCAGAGGGTGGTGAATGTGTGGAATTCTCTATCACTGTTGAGGCCAAAACATTGTGTGATTTCAAGAAGAAATTAGATATCGCTCTTGGGACTAAAGGGATGACGGGATATGGGGGAAGGGGGGATCAAGATATTGAATTCGATGATCAGCCATAATCAAAATGAATGGCAGAGCAGGCTTGAAGGGCCGAATGGCCTCCTCCTGCTTCTAGCTTCAACAAATTTTAAGAAGAAATATATTTTTGGAAAAGAAGTTGGAAGAATGGATCATCTGCACAGTATGATGCAGATTGTCTACAAATCAACATTGGCCCAGTATGGTTCTGGAGCGGGTTCTCAGCTGAAAGAGTAAATCTCATGTTGCCACATTGCTGTAGGTGGTCTGTAATGTAGGTGGTTTCAGCAGAGTTAATGACTTTTGTGTGACGTCTTACAGAACACATTACTGCCAATTAGGATTAGTGTACAGTTAACAATGGGTTTGGTAATTTAGGCTGAAGGCTGTGTTTCATTCAATGTGGGGATAAGGTCAACAGAAACTGCAAATCACACAGAAAATTATTTCTTCCATTGATTTAACATGAACACCAACCGATTTTGGAGACAAATATTATCTTATGCTCATCAAGGTGAATGACGTCAGTACAAGGAATGGGATGCTTTCCATTCAGTTATCTTCTGTCCTCATCAAACACTCAGGTACAGCACAGGGTTAGATACAGAGTAAAGCTCCCTCTACACAGTCCCCATCAAACACTCCCAGGACAGGGACAGCACAGGGTTAGATACAGAATAAAGCTCCCTCTACACGGTCCCCATCAAACACTCCCAGGGCAGGTACAGCACAGGGTTAGATACAGAGTAAAGCTCCCTCTACACAGTCCCCATCAAACACTCCCAGGCCAGGTACAACATGGGGTTATAAATATAATTGATGACATATAAAAAAGCCCCAATGCCACCCATTGAAAATTTTGTTGTGCATTTTGTCCACTTGGGTCTACCATACACACATGTACCAACAGAGGGAGTTTTTGAGGAAGACATAATAAAGGATTCATGTATAACAGCTCCTGCGGTGATAATTCTCTGTTGAATATGTAACTGTTTCAATCCTAAGAACTTCATACTTCCAATTGTCATGAGAATCATAGATCATAGATCCCTACAGTGCTAAAGGAGGCCATTCAGCCCTTTGAGTCTGCACTGATTCTCCGAATGATCACCTTACCCAGGCCAACCCCTCCCCCTCGCCCTATCCCCATAACCCCATGCATTGACCATAGCCAATCTACCTAACCTGCACATCTTTGGAGTGTAGGAGGAAACCCATGCAGACACAGGGAGAACGTGCAGACTCCGTGTAGGCGGTGACCCAAGGCTGGAATTGAACCCTGGTCCTTGGCGCTGTGAGGCATCAGTGCTAACCACTGTGTGGAGAACAGGAGCAAAGTGGTAGAAGGACAGGAAAATGAAGTCACTTGCATCATTAGTTGGATACGTTAAGGAAATTAAGCAGCTTGTTCACAAATCATTTCTGAAGGCAATGAGATTGATTCGGGGCAGGCAGCCATTAGATGTATAAATCTGAGCATCTCCAGCCTGTCGGGAACAGGTTTGGCAGCGTGGAAAAGGTTTTATTGATTGCTAAATTGGAAATTTTGATGGTAATCTATTGCCCTGCAGTGAGATTCTAACAGCATCAATATCTCCCTCTCCTCTCGCGGATTCCAGCTCTTAATTAGCTCTGGCCAGTTTGAACACTCCGATGCCTTTGAAATTTTACCCATATCAATGGGGGTGGGGGGGCGGGGGCTTAGATCCTGTGTGCCAACTGCCAATCAGAAAGCTGTGCACATTCTGACTTCCGCACATAACCTTGCCTGATATTTCAGTGCTGCACTCTCAAACGTGCCGTCTTTCTGATAAGGTGTTAATACGAGGCCCCAGTTCCTCTCTCAGGTGGATGTAAAAGGTCTCACAGTCACTGTTTTGAAGAGAAGCAGGGAAGTCCTGGGCTGATATTCATCCTTCAGCTGACCTTACTCTAACAGATTACCTGGTTATTTATTTCATTGCTGTGTGCAGTTTGGCTGTTGCTTTGCCGACATTGTAACAGTGATTACATTCCGAAAGTACTGCATTGACAGTGGATGTCTCTCAGAGGTTCAGAGGTTGTGAAAGGCACAATGGCAGTAAAATCAAGAACTTGCATTCACAGTGTAGGAAACGCGACAGCCAATTTGCGCACAGCAAAATCCCACAAACAGCAATGTGATAATGACCAGATCACCTGTTCTGGTGATGATGGATGAGGGACAAATATCTTGCACACCGGGATGAACTCCCTGCATTTCATCAAACTCATGCATCAGGGCCACCTGAGCAGTCGGACAGGACCTCGGTTTAACATTTCACCCAGAAGAAGATGCCTCAGACACTGCAGCACTCCCTCAGTCCAGATATTTGTGCTCAAGTAACTGGAATTGGCCTCGGACTCAATTACCGAGCTGAATAACAAAGAACAAAGAACAATACAGCACAGGAACAGGCCCTTCGGCCCTCCAAGCCCGCGCCGCTCCCCGGTCCAGGATTGAATCCTGAATCCAGGATCCCCGCCCAATTTTCCAGCCTATCTACATCCTAATATCCTATCCACCGAGCTGTCCCTCACAGCTACGATGCTTTGTTCATCACAACCTATTAACTCACCCCCACCCCACCATTCCAGACCATGTGATCTCCAGGGAGAGGTGAAAACCCAGAGTGAAAACCCCAGGGCCAATATGGGGAAAATAAATCTGGGAAATTCCTCTCCGACCCCCTGAGGCGATCGAAACGAGTCCAGGAGATCACACTGGCCCTGATCAGAAAATGCTTTCCAACCCTATTCATTTCCACTTCTGCTTTACGAACACCATCTGAATTCCCTGCCCCCGAGACAGGTTCCCAACTATCCGCAGTCTCGCTCTGTACTGGCACCAGCAAGATGATCATAGAATGAAGCCTTGAAACGAGAAACAAAGAACAATTAGCCCGCGCCGCTCCCTGGTCCAAACTAGACCACTCTTTTGTATCCCTCCATTCCCACTCCGTTCATATAGCTGTCTAGATAAGTCTTAAACGTTCCCAGTGTGTCCGCCTCCACCACCTTGCCCGGCAACACATTCCAGGCCCCCACGACCCTCTGTGTAAAATATGTCCTTCTGATATCTGTGTTAAACCTCCCCCCCTTCACCTTGGACCTATGACCCCTCGTGAACGTCACCACCGACCTGGGGAAAAGCTTCCCACCGTTCACCCTATCTATGCCTTTCATAATTTTATACACCTCTATTAAGTCTCCCCTCATCCTCCGTCTTTCCAAGGAGAACAACCCCAGTTTCCCCAATCTCTCCTCATAACCAAGCCCCTCCATACCAGGCAACATCCTGGTAAACCTCCTCTGTACTCTCTCCAAAGCCTCCACGTCCTTCTGGTAGTGTGGCGACCAGAACTGGACGCAGTACTCCAAATGTGGCCGAACCAACGTTCTATACATCTGCAACATCAGACCCCAACTTTTATACTCTATGCCCCGTCCTATAAAGGCAAGCATGCCATATGCCTTCTTCACCACCTTCTCCACCTGTGACGTCACCTTCAAAGATCTGTGGACTTGCACACCCAGGTCCCTCTGCGTCTCTACACCCTTTATGGTTCTTCCATTTATCGTGTAGCTCCTCCCTACATTATTCCCACCAAAATGCATCACTTCGCATTTATCAGGATTGAACTCCATCTGCCATTTCCTTGCCCAAATTTCCAGCCTATCTATATCCTTCTGTAGCCTCTGACAATGTTCCTCACTATCTGCAAGTCCTGCCAGTTTTGTGTCGTCCGCAAACTTACTGATCACCCCAGTTACTCCTTCTTCCAGATCATTTATATAAATCACAAACAGCAGAGGTCCCAATACAGAGCCCTGCGGTACACCACTAGTCACAGGCCTCCAGCCGGAAAAAGACCCTTCCACTACCACCCTCTGTATTCTGTGACCAAGTAAGAAGTTTAACAACACCAGGTTAAAGTCCAACAGGTTTATTTGGTAGCAAAAGCCACACAAGCTTTCGAGGCTCTAAGCCCCTTCTTCAGGTGAGTGGGAATTCTGTTCACAAACAGAACTTATAAAGACACAGACTCAATTTACATGAATAATGGTTGGAATGCGAATACTTACAACTAATCCAGTCTTTAAGAAACAAAACAATGGGAGTGGAGAGAGCATCAAGACAGGCTAAAAAGATGTGTATTGTCTCCAGACAAGACAGCCAGTGAAACTCTGCAGGTCCACGCAACTGTGGGAGTTACAAATAGTGTGACATGGACCCAATATCCCGGTTGAGGCCATCCTTGTGTGTGCGGAACTTGGCTATCAGTTTCTGCTCAGCGACTCTGCGCTGTCGTGTGTCGCGAAGGCCGCCTTGGAGAACGCTTACCCGAATATCAGAGGCCGAATGCCCGTGACCGCTGAAGTGCTCCCCAACAGGAAGAGAACAGTCTTGCCTGGTGATTGTCGAGCGGTGTTCATTCATCCGTTGTCGCAGCGTCTGCATAGTTTCCCCAATGTACCATGCCTCGGGACATCCTTTCTTGCAGCGTATCAGGTAGACAACGTTGGCCGAGTTGCAAGAGTATGCACCGTGTACCTGGTGGATGGTGTTCTCACGTGAGATGATGACATCTGTGTCGATGATCCGGCACGTCTTGCAGAGGTTGCTGTGGCAGGGTTGTGTGGTGTCTTGGTCACTGTTCTCCTGAAGTCTGGGTAGTTTGCTGCGGACAATGGTCTGTTTGAGGTTGTGCGGTTGTTTGAAGGCAAGAAGTGGGGGTGTGGGGATGGCCTTGGCGAGATGCTCGTCTTCATCAATGACATGTTGAAGGCTCCGGAGGAGATGCCGTAGCTTCTCCGCTCCGGGGAAGTACTGGACAACGAAGGGTACTCTGTCCACTGTGTCCCGTGTTTGTCTTCTGAGGAGGTCGGTGCGGTTTTTCGCTGTGGCGCGTTGGAACTGTTGATCAATGAGTCTAGCGCCATATCCTGTTCTTATGAGGGCATCTTTCAGCGTCTGGAGGTGTCTGTTGCGATCCTCCTCATCCGAGCAGATCCTGTGTATTCGGAGGGCTTGTCCGTAGGGGATGGCTTCTTTAACGTGTTTAGGGTGGAAGCTGGAGAAGTGGAGCATCTTGAGGTTATGACTGGATTAGTTGTAAGTATTCGCATTCCAACCATTATTCATGTAAATTGAGTCTGTGTCTTTATAAATTCTGTTTGTGAACAGAATTCCCACTCACCTGAAGAAGGGGCTTAGAGCCTCGAAAGCTTGTGTGGCTTTTGCTACCAAATAAACCTGTTGGACTTTAACCTGGTGTTGTTAAACTTCTTACTGTGTTTACCCCAGTCCAACGCCGGCATCTCCACATTCTATGACCAAGCCAGTTCTCCACCCATCTAGCCACCTCTCCCTTTATCCCATGAGATCCAACCTTTTTCACTAGCCTACCATGAGGGACTTTGTCAAACGCTTTACTAAAGTCCATATAGACAACATCCACGGCCCTTCCTTCATCAACCATTTTGGTCACTTCTTCAAAAAACACCACCAGGTTAGTGAGGCATGACCTCCCTCTCACAAAACCATGCTGACTATCGTTAATGAGTTTATTCCTATGTTGGGGGTGTACTACAGGCCCCCCAACAGCCCAAGGGAAGTGGAAGAATGGATATGTCAGGAGATACTGGATAGGTGCAGGAAAAATAGGGTTGTTGTAGTGGGAGACTTCAATTTCCCTGGTATAGACTGGAAATCGCTGAGGGCAGGGACTCTGGATGGGGAGGAATTTGTCAAATGTGTACAGGAGGGTTCGTTGGAACAATATGTAGACAGCCCGACTAGAGAGGGGGCTATACTGGACCTGGTACTGGGGAATGAGCCTGGTCAGGTCTTCAAAGTTTTGGTAGGGGAACATGTGGCAAATAGTGACCACAATTCTGTTAGCTTTAGGATAGTGATGGAAAAGGACGAGTGGTGTCCCAAGGGTAAGGTGTTGGATTGGGGGAAGGCTAACTTTATTGGGATCAGGCAGAAATTGGCAGCTCTTGATCAGGAGAGGCTGTTTGAGGGTAAATCCACATCTGGTATGTGGCAGTCTTTTAAGGAACTGTTGTTAGGGCTACAGGACAAGCATGTGCCTGTAAAAAAGAAGGATAGGAAGGGTAGGATTCGAGAACCGTGGATAACCAGGGAAATTGAGGGACTGGTCAAAAAGAAAAGAGAGGCGTATGTTAGGTCCAAGCAGCTAAAAACGGAGGGAGCTCTGGAGGAGTACAAAGAAAGTAGGAATGTTCAAAATGCCCCAAACTAAACTGCAATTAATGTCCTGAATCTAGGAATGCAAGTTATTTCTTTCCTACAATCAATGTATTTTATGTTGCAGCTTTATAGAACCTTAGTTAGGCCGCACTTGGAACATAGTGTTCAATTCTGGTCGCCACACTACCAGAAGGATGTGGAGGCTTTGGAGAGGGTACAGAAAAGATTTACCAGGATGCTGCCTGGTATGGAGGGCATTAGCTGTGAGGAGAGAACAAAGAACAAAGAAAATTACAGCACAGGAACAGGCCCTTCGGCCCTCCAAGTCTGCACTGAACATGCTACCCAACCTAACTAAAACCCCCTACCCTTGCGGGGACCATATCCCTCCATTCCCATCCTATTCATGTATTTGTCAAGACGCCCCTTAAAAGTCACTATCGTATCCGCTTCCACTATCTCCCCTGGCAGCGAGTTCCAGGCACCCACCACCCTCTGAGTAAAAAGGTTGAAGAAACTTGGTTTGTTCTCACTGGAATGACGGAGGTTGAGAGGCGATCTGATAGAAGTCTACAAGATTATGAGGGGCATGGATAGAGTGGATAGTCAGAAGAGTCAATTACTAGGGGGCATAGGTTTAAGGTACGAAGGGAAAGGTTTAAAGGAGATGTATGAGGCAAGTTTTTTACACAGAGAGTGGTGGGTGCCTGGAACTCGCTGCCGGGGGAGGTAGTGGATGCAGATACGATAGTGAGTTTTAAGGGGCATCTGGACAAATACATGAATAGGATGGGAATAGAGGGATACGGTCCCCAGAAGGATAGGGAGTTTTAATTCAGTTGGGCAGCATGGTCGGTGCAGGCTTGGAGGGCCAAAGGGCCTGTGTTCCTGTGCTGTGATTTTCTTTGTTCTTTGTTCTTTGTAATTGAATAAAGACGAGAATGAGAAATTTTGAAGAAAATCCACATTTCTCGAGTCGGGGATCTTCTGTTAAGTGGTATTAATGATGTGGGTAACACTGACAAGGTGGAATTTCTCACGCCTTACTAGTTGCCCAGAAGAGATTATGAGTGAATGATCTATCATTGGTCAGTTGTCTCTTTGTCCAGGTTATATTCGACTTGGTATTGTGCAATGAGATGGGATCCATTAATGTCCTCACGCTGCTACCTAATGTCCTTAGGTAGCAGCGACCATAAGGTGACTGAATTTTACATTCTGTTTGAGGGAGAGAGGAGTGGGTCTGAGACTATGGGTGGGATTTTCCGGCCGCCCTCCCCCCGAAACCGAAAAACCGAGGTCAACGGGCATTTCCATGGTCCGCCCCTTGCCCGCTACGATTCCCGTGGCAGGGGGAACAGGAAAATCCCCCCCACGTTATTAAACATAAATAGGGGCAATTATGAGGGCATAAAAGCAGAGCTGACTGAAGCGAACTGACAGATTAGGTTAAGGAATAGGTCAATAGAGAAGTGGCAAACATTTCAGAATACGCATAACGGATACATTCCAATGTGTAAGAAAATGCCCAGGGGATAGACACATATTCTCTGAGGGCCGAAGGGCCTGTTCTGTGCTGTACTGTTCTATGTTCTATGTTAACCAGAAAGGTTAAGGATAGTACCAAACTTAAAGAAAAACATTTAATTGTACAAAGATAAGTAGAATGTCGGAAGATTGGATAGAATATAATGAACAGAAATGGATGACGAAAAGATTAATAAGAAGGGAAAAATTACAGCATGAGAGAAAGCTAGGCAGAAATATAAAATGACCGAGGCAGGGGGAAATTTTGAGCCCATGTTAGCTGTCAATATAAACACTGATGCTGGACAGCAACCAGCAACCATGAGAACGGATTCCTCCCCCACTGGACCGTTTGGACAGCTCTTTCAGAACCAGCACAGGCACAATGGGCCGAATGGCCTCCGACTGGCTGCCTGGAAACCTCTGGCTTCAATTGTTATCATTCCTGCAAATTCCAATCAACATCTTCCCTTCAGAGTGGTTCCACGGGAGGCTGGAGCGAACGAGGGGGAGGGAAGCTCGGATACGTATCTGCCTCGGAAAAAAAGCGTTTAGAAATGCTCAGGACTTAAAATAACATCGGCAGATTAACCTAATTTTAAAAAAATTAGGGCTGCACCAGTCATTAGGACAATCAGTGTCTCAGGATTTATGACTTGAGGACAAAGGTAGTCTCTTATCAACTGTATTATTGCACCTAAAGTAATTGGTGTGTTTGACACTAGTGCAATTGTAAAGGAGTTTAGAAACTTCATCACCTATCTCCTGGGTTTTTACAGCCTTTGGAGCAGATATGGGGAGTGTGCCAAAGCAACTCAGTAGCTGCTCTTAACTCCAAGCTGTGAGCAGGGTGCAGGCCTTGCAAACGAGCTGAGCTATAGTCAGAAGGATGCACAGTGATAATCAGCCCCTTTGACTGGGGGTGGGGGGGTGTGGGGGGGGTGGGGGGGTGTAAGGGGGAAACTGGGGGGCGGGGGAGTTCTTGCGATGCTTCTCACCATACGGGGAGCAGACAGGGAAGGGACAGAATCCTAGGGTGAGAAAGCCCTGGGCCAAACTCAGATCTGGATCTCAGGAAATTTGGCATGTCCGCTACGACTTTCACCAACTTTTACCGATGCTCCATAGAAATAATTCTTTCTGGTTGTGTCACAGTTTGGAATGGCTCCTGCTCTGCCCAAGACTGCAGGAAACTACAAAGGGTCGTGGACGAAGCCCAGTCCATCACTCAAACCAGCCTCCCATTCATTGATTCTATCTACACTTTCCGCTGCCTTGGAAAAACAGCCAGCATAATTAAGAACCACACACAGCCCGGTAGAGCAGGCTCAAAGGGCTGAATGGCCTGTTACTGCTTCCAAGTCCCATCTCCCATATCCTAACGTAAGCCCAGTATAAAACAACATGTTTGTTCTCCCCATGCTTTCTTTACTCTGAGTGTACCTGTGCTAAAGAGGGACACAGGTGAATTTGATAGCAATGCAATTCCATTCATTGCTTGTGGACATCCCAAAAACTCTTTGCAGCCAATGAAATGTGCTGTGACGTAGGAAACGTGACGGCCAATTTGCGCACAGCAAGCTCTGACAACAAAAAAATAAGGCAAATGACCAGGTCGTGGCTGGGATTTTCCTGTCCTGCTTGTGGAGGGAACCGTCGTAGGCGGGACAGGAAAATTTAACAGACCAGCCAAAGGTCTGCTGACATTGGGCGTGAATTTCCGATCCCGAGGCGGACGGGACTGGAAAATCCCGGCGAGTGCATTTTATCCTTGCCAACGTTGGTTGAGGGATGACCCCTGCCTGAGGGAACCTCCCCTCCTCTTCTTCGAGATAGTGTCGCGGGATCCTTAACTTCTGCCTGAAAGGGCAGACAGGCTCTCCATTCACCACTTCACCCAAAACACAGCACCTCTGACAGAGCAGCACCAAGAGGGTGAGCCGAGATTCTGAGCTCAGGTTTCTGGAGCGGGATTTAAACTCACCGGTTTCTGACTCAGAGGTGAGGGTGTTGGCACGGTTTGGTAAATAAATGCACTAATTTCCTGATTTAATACATTAACTCTTTGTTGGAAGCTTGCTTCAGTATTCTCACACAACACAGCCAGCGAGGCTCAGAGGGACTTAACAATAACTATTATCAATAGTGATTTATGAGGCTGGAGTTAACGGAAGGTGTTTTGCAACGCTGGTGAGGCAAGCCCCAGACTGAGTAACAGCCTCAAGATCCTTCCACAAGGAGCGGTTAATTCTCATTTGATAGATGACGGATTACTGGGCTAAAGGTAGCAGGATAGACAGCTCCCGGCTGGCCTCAGGGAAACTCTCACCGTGAAGGGGAAAAGCTTTGAATGGAGGACATCAGCAAGGTTGAAAAGTATTAAAAAGAAAGGAGAGGCAGTCAGAAAGTACTCATCGGTTGAAAGCACTGTCGAGTTTTGGAAGCCTTCGATGGGAGGGGGCTGGTGAACTGAGGGGCGGGTGAACAAGTTTTAGCTTTGAGACCCTCAGAAAGAATGAGAATAGGAAATAACGAGGTAGATTTTCAACTTGTCAGTTTGACATTATTATCTCCAGATACCCCTCCCTTCACCCACTTCCCCCGCCCTGAATCCTCACTGTCCCACTGTGCCACCCCACCCAGGCCGATAACTGACACTGCACATTCGCCACCCAGTATCGAACACAATGGAACGCCTCAATTATAAATTTCCCATCCTTGTGATCAAATCCCTCCATGGCCTCCCTTTCCTGAGAGTCAGTCTAATGACTTGCATTTATATAGCGCCTTTATGTAGTAAAATATCCCACGTTTCAGTCAGAGAAACGAAGAAGACAAATGTAGAGGAATTCCGGTAACAGGGGGTGGCACAGTGACACGGTGGTTAGCACTCCTGCCTCACAGTGCCAGGGACCCGCGTTCGATTCTGACTCCGGGTGCTCCGGTTTCCTCCCACAGTCTGAAAGACATGCTGGTTAGGGTGCACTGTACGTGCTAAATTCTCCCTCAGTGTACCCGAGCAGGCGCCGGAGTGTGGCGACTAGGGGGATTTTCACAGTAACTTCATTGCAGTGTTAATGTAAGCCTTACTTGTGACACTAATAAATAAACTTTAACATTGCTGCTGCAGAAGCAAAATACTGAGGATGCTGGAAATCTGAAATAAAAACAGAAAAGTGGAGACTCCTCAGCAGATGCTGCAGGGCTTGTGGAGGGAGAAATGGAGATTATGGCTGGAATCTTCCAGCCTATCACGCCGGCTGAATCTTACGGTCCCGCCACTGCGGTGAATTCAGCGGGAAACCCCATTGACCACGGCGGGACCAGAAGATCCCACCGGCAGCCAATGGCGGGCCACCCCCACCGTCACGAAACATGTGGCCTGTTGAACGGGGAAATCCTGCCCCACATCTCCGGTCTGTGACCTTCCGTCTGAATTCAGAAACAGTGCCAGAGGAACATAGGGATTAAGAGCAGAAATCGGCAAATTCAGCCCTTTGAGCCTGCTCCATCATTCAACCAGGCTGATCTCTCCCTGGTCTCAAATCCACCTCCTCACCTGTTCCCCATATCCCTATTTCCCTTTTTTAATTAGAAATATATCTATCTCCCTCTTGAAACCAGTCAGTGATTCAGACTCCCCCGCGCTATGGGGCAGCGAGTTCCACAAATTCACCACCCTCTGCGAGAAGTAGTTCCTCCTCGTCTCAGTGTTAAATCTACTGCCTCTCAACCTATACCTGTGTCCTCTTGTTCCAGATTGCCCCACAAGGGGAAACATTTGGTCTACGTTTACTTTATCAATTCCTTTTAAGATGTAATATACCGCGATCAGATCCCCTCTCATCCTTCTGAACAGTGTGGGGCATGCCCCACAGCACTTTATAGCAATACAATACTTTCAAAGTGTAGCCACCCAATGTAATGTTAAGTCAGGACAAGAGAAGGGTGGGGAAGAATGGAGTGATTGAATGCCAAAAGGGATGATGGTGCAAGGCAAAAAGGGAGCGGTAATGGGAGAAGTAACCAAAACATGGGCCCAGTGCAAACGGCAACACTGGAACCATGACAAGAACAAACTGAATTGGCAACAGTGGATAGAAGTTCCATCTAGTGGTCAGCAACTGGCATGACCGCTGTAAATAAACCCAAAGGATTGGAGAGACAGGGCACATGAGATTTTTTAAAGCTTTAAAGTTTGTTTATTAGTGTCACAAGTAGGCTGACATTAACACTGCAATGGAGTTACGGTGAAAATCCCCTAGTTGCCACACTCCTGTTCAGGTACACCGAGGGAGAATTTAGCATGGCCAATCTACCTAACCAGCACGTCTTTCATACTGTGGGCAGAAACCGGAACACCGGGAGGAAACCTACGCAGACGCGGGGAGAACGTGTAGACTCCGCACAGACAGTGACCCAAGTCGGGAATCGAACTCGGGTCCCTGGCGCTGTGAGGCAGCAGTGCTAACCACTGTGCCACCGTGCCGCCCACATTGTGGCCACACTAGTCCACAGAGATCTGACTAATCCCACTTTCCAGCACTTGACCCATAGCCCTGGAGGTTATGGCAGGGTAAGTGAATATCTCAACACTTTGTGAACATTACAAGAGTTTCTGGCTCAATCACCCATTCAGTCAGTGAGTTCCAGGCTTCCACCACCCTCTGCGTGAAAGAGTTTCTGCTCAACTCCCCTCTTAGCCTTCAACCCTTTAGCTTAAATCTCTGTCCCCTGGGTATTGACCCCTCTACTAATGGAAAAAGTGCCTTCTTATCCACCCTATGCCGCTCATAATCTTATGCACTCTATCAGGTCCCCTCACAACCATCACTGCTCCAAGGAAAACAGCCCCAGTCTATCCAATCTTTCCTCATAGCTCAGACCCTCCGTCCCAGACAGCATCCTGGTAAATCTCCTTTGCACCCTCCCCAGTGCAATCACATCCATCCTATCATGTGGTGACCAGAACTGCACCCCAGTACTCTAGCGTGGCCTATCCAGCATTAAAGCTAATAAAGGCTAATAAAGGAAATCTGTCGTCCTTACCTGGTCTGGCCTACATGTGACTCCAGATCCACAATGGTGTGGTTGACTCTTAACTGCCCCTGAATTGGCCGAGCAAACCACTCAGTTCAAGGGCAATTAGGGATGGGCAACAAATGCTGACCTTGTCAGCGACACCTACGTCCCATGAAAGAACAAAGAAAAAAAAGATTGCGAAGATTTAGAGAAAGTTCAAGGGACATGGATCTTCAGCTGAAGAGATAGATTGGAGATCTATTTTCCATGGAGATGAGATGGTTGAAAGGAGATTTTATCGAGGTATTTAAGTAAGGTGTTCAGACAGTGCAGACAGGAAAAACTGTTCCCAGAGGGATTGAGAATCAGAAGACACTGATATATGGCAAAAGATGGCAACATGAGGAAAAACAGTGAGTGGTTAAAATCAGGAATTCATTTTCTGAGAGTGTGATGAAGGCAGATTCATTAGAGGCTTTCATAAGGCAATGGGGTCATTATTTGAAGAGGATATATTTGCAGGGCCTCAATGAAAAGGCAGGAGACTGGGACAAGGTATTTTGCCCTAGCAGAGAGCTGGCATGGACCCAATGGGCTGAATGGCCTCCTAGTGTGCTGTAACCATTCTGTGATTCTGTTTCATGTTAACAAAATGTCATTTGGCTGCGGCAACCAAACAAGCCGGATTGATAGGGGTTAGAAGTCATCTGACTGGTGTGTACAAGCATTGTAAACTGTTCAGCATTTCCAGAGGGACTCTTGTTGATTCTGTTGAACATACTGAGCAAAGGGAAGCCTTAAACATTGAATCATTCAGCCCAGAAGGAGGCCATTCAACCTATCATGCTTGCATCCTACTCATTTCCCTCATAGCAATACAGAATTGGGTGAAAAACAACAAAGGTTCATCTAATTCACCTTCTAGCATCCTGGTAGCTACCAGTCACAATAATGGAGTTATTGATTAATCACAATGCTCGATCTCTATTAATGAATCTACAACAGACACACACATGAGTTGAGGAAAACCCCAGTGGGGAAGAGCTTTAGAAAGCACCGGCTCCAGGGTCTCCACATGGAGAGTTATTAAGCTGTTTAATATACTGGGATCACATTTTCTCTTTACCTCCCCGCACCTTACCGTAATGACCTCTCTCCTGTTAGACTCTAGTTGTGTCAATATTCAAGCTGGTGCAACTCCTTGAGCTGCACCCTGTTGTCTTCAGGACCTCACCACTGGCTTTTCCTTGATCCCCCCACACTCATGCTTGACCTACCGCCAGTAGACATTGACCTTCCCTGTGTAGTCCGGCTTCCGCCTTCTGTCCATCACAAGCTTTGTAGGGCTGGCCATCTCCCTCACTCCGCCAGTCAGCCACACCCCGAGTCCCCATTCACAGCCAGCACGCTATTCCAATGCATCAATGTCTCCTCTCTCCTAGCCCAGCAAAGCTCCCCAAACTCTTTACAAATCCACCACGATTATCTTGCCTGGCACACGCCACCTTTAACCAATCATAAATCTGAAGACATGTGTTTCTTATGTGCTGTACACTCAATTCAAAGGGTAAAAGTGAATCGGGCACAGTTGTGTTTTAATGAGAATGCCTGACATGCCAATTAATTAAAAATAGGGTGCTTGCCACGGGAAACTCAATCCACTGCCAACTTTATAACCAACTTTCATCCCAGCATTGGGCAGCTGACATATCCCTCCCTCTGGCCTACCTCACTTCCCCACTTCCAGGATCTTCACCAGATTCCCCCCAACACATGACACTCAGGCACAAAATGCAACATTAGCACAGGTGACCAAAGGCTTGGTCAAAAATGTAAGTTTTATGGAGCATCTTAGAGGAAGAGAGAGGTATGACGAAGAGGAGGTTTTGGGAAGAAACTGGAGCTCAGGCCCCAGAGGCTAGGAACATAGAAACTAGAAGCAGCAGGAGGCCATTCGGCCCTTCGAGCCTGCTCCACCATTCATTTTGATCATGGCTGATCATCAAATTCAATATCCTGCTCCCCCTTCCCCCCATATCCCTTGATCCCTTTAGCCCCAAGAGCTATATCTAATTTCTACTTGGATTCAGACAACTTTTTGGCCTCAACTACATTCTGTGATAGTGAATTCCACACATTCACCACCCTCTGGGTGAAGAAATTTCTCCTCACCTCAGTTCTAAAAGGTTTACCCCTTATCCTTAAACTGTGACCTCTAGTTCTGGACTCCCCCACCATCGGGAACATTCTTTCTGAATCTAACCCTGTTAGAATTTTATAAGCTCCTATGAGATCCCCTCTCACTCTTCTAAACTCCAGTGAATATAATCCTAACTGACTTAGTCTTTCCTCACTTAACAGACCAGGAATCAGCCTGGTAAACCTTCGCTGTGCTCGCTCTATCGCAAGGACATCCTTCCTCAGATAAGGACACCAAAACTGCACGCAATACCCCAGCTGTGGCCTCACAAACACCCTATACAATTGCAGCAAATGAGGTTGAAGGCATGTCCACCAATGATGGAGTTTTGAAAATCAGGAGTCTGCTGGATGCCAAGATTGGTGGAGATATTGGATGGCTGTCAAGCCAAAGAAGGATGAAGGAGATAGAGATGGTGTGGTGGGGGAGTGAGGTTGGGGGGGGGAGGGAGGGTCAACAGATTCAGGATGAGGCAGGAGTGCAAGGTTTCTGGGGCTTTAAAAACAAGAATGAGAAATTTAATGCCTCGCAACCCAATCGATTTGTAGCTGAATCTGGGATCTGGGGGCTGATTCAGCTGGGTTGATTGCTTCCAGTTTGGGAATGTTGTCAGGGAATCAAACTGAGACCAGTAGGTTCAGCTGGAAAGCAGCAGCCTGGCCCCAGTCAGGAGCTGCCTTCATTCTGTATCTTATCGTACGTCACCGCCAAACCTCTAAGAGCGTGAGTTGTGTGTTTGGAGTAAACCAGGAGCCAGTGGATGATGGATCTCATGTTTGGCCCTGCAAGAGGCTTGTGCTAACCCTTTCCCTTTGTGCTCCTGGCTCTTTGATGTGTGAATATTGCATGGTGGCTGGCAGGGATCCAACTTGGCGTGTGTCTTGCATTGTTCGTAAGGAGAAGGAACATTCTGTGCGAGGTCAGGCACACTCCTCTCTCTCCATCACCTCAGTTAAAAAAAACTCTGGTCAATTTTAGAAGCTGACATATTTTCCTAAAGGGTATAGTGACCCTGTAATATCTCAACTTGCTCGTTCACTCATTTATGTCATTCTCCTCTTCAATTATTTCTAATATAAGTAAACTTTTCAACAGGATCCCATATTTTCTGAAGTAGGTAAACAACTTTGAGATAATTTATGTTCACAATTGTGTTACAATCTCAGGATAAGAATTCAAGGCTGCAAGAGAGACCTGTGCTAATTCCATGCTATCGTGCACCTTCCTGCCGGTAAGTTGAGGGAGGGTTAAACACAACAACATAACCTTGTTCCTGCATTTCAAATATTGGGAGCATCACGCACCCACAGATAAAGTTGGACTTAGCCCCATGAAGCATTTACCCTCATGTCAATGGATGCCAACCTCAGCTATAGTCCTCTCCCATATACACATGTTTATACATGAAAACGCATATGCCCATATGCTTACAAATACACAAACCCATGCGTAAACCTGCACAATCTTACACGCATACACAAACATGCAAACACTGGCAGAAATGCACACACACGCATATGCATAAACCAGCAGATGGATGAACATGCAAATGTACACATACATACACTGAAATGCACACAAATGCATGCCAAGCGCAAACACATATTCATACACATACATGTGCATACACACACACATATACCGTGATGTCACAAGGGGCTGGTGCTGGGAGCAGGGGGTGTATTTTCAACATTTGCCCCTCCATTTTTGAGATCATATCGATGACCCCCTCACCCAACATGGCTGCTGAGTGCGACTGTACTTACCAAAGTGGGCACAGGAAGTTACATGACAGACAGATGGGGAATCGGTGCAAGCAAGGATCAGCTGTGCAGCCTTATCAGACTATACAAGCAGAGTGCAGATTCCTGCTTGGAGGTGGTGGTTTAGGGTGAGAGTTGGGAAGGTGATGGCTCCTGTGTGGGTTACTAGCTGTGTGTAAATTCACTGTGTGCATTGTGGACTAGAAATCTCATTTGGAATTTGACGAAGAACTGGAAATGAAGAATGTCGGTAATGAGAATCTTTTCTGTTTTTATAACTATGAGTTTGGCAATGTGACTTCAGGAGAGTTAATTAATAAATTGTTCATTAATTGAACTTCTGGGTATCTATGTTGTCTTGGCGCCCCTATATCATTCCCTAACCCCTTACAACATCACAATACATAGCCACAAATGCACAAAAACACACACACATACACCATATGCACCATAGAAAGCATTCTTTCTGGTTGTATCACAGCTTGGTATGACCCCTGCTCTGTCCAAGACCACAAGGAACTACAAAATATCGCGAATGTAGCCCAATCCATCACGTAAACCAGCCTCCCATCCATTGACTCTGTCTACACTTCCCGCTGCCTCGGCAAAGCAGCCAGCATAATTAAGGACCCCACGCACCACGGACATTCTCCATTCCACCTTCTTCCATCGGGAAAAAGATACAAAAGTCTGAGGTCACTTACCAACCTTCTCAAGAACAACTTCTTCCCTGCTGCTGTCAGAACTTTTGAGTGGACTTACCTTGCATTAAGTTGATCTTTCTCTACACCCTAGCTATGACTGTAACATTGCATTCGACACTCTCTCGTTTCCTTCTCTATGAACAGTATGCTTTGTCTGTATAGCGCGCAAGAAACAATACTTTTCACTGTATGTTAATACATGTGACAATAATAAATCAAATCAAACTTCTTGAATGACTGAAGGCAGCATGTCTTATAAAAGAAAACAGTGTCCTAAACTCCGAGAGCTGCAAATGTCACAAAGAGATAAATGGCAGATTTTGTCAAAAGTTTTAAAGATAAATGATGATGATTCAACACTCGAGTATATGACCAATCACACCCACTCACAGATTCATACAGGCGCACACACACCCATACACAGATACACACACACACACAGATGCATACACACACACACACCCACACGCAGCGCGCACACACACACAGTCAAGAAAACATCGTGAATACAAGATGTAACCCGCATTTAGGTTTTAAGAGTTCTTTGTCACATTGGCCTTTCCCTAGGGTAACGTCTTGAAAGAATAGAGGCCTTTCATCAGTCCACTGAATAAACAGGCTGGTGATTTTAGGACGACGGATTCACTGTCGCTTATTGCTTCCACCCCCAGATTTGTCTTGTCCCACTCCAGTCAATGTGCAGTCAGAGATGTTTAGGGAAACTCTAGTCTGGTTGTAGAGAGGTTAAGTTCAAAATTAAACACATGCAAACGTTTTAAGAACTATTAGGATATGATGAGTTTGATTTAATTCACTCACAACCTTTACAGTGTAGCAGAGAAAATGATATCCTCCACATTATTCCATGTAAATTTTAAGCATAAATTGTAATGTTAAAGCGGTGTTCTGCTGTTTAGACGGCTTTGATGGGAAAGTTAGGTTACTTGAGGCAGGGGCTTTGATTGGTGGAGTGACTTTACAAAGTGAGATTACCTGTGGAAAGGAGAGTTGTATAATTCCCATGTGTTTCTTGCTATTTGCTATTGTTGTGGAGGAGTTCATTCAGCTCCTGTTAGAGAATGAAATATCTCCTACTGTCTCTTGTAGGTTTAAGTAGATTGAGAGGGAGCTCGGAAGACGTGCAGACAATGGGCAAGATTCTCCAGCCTCCCAGCCACCTGTTTCCCGTCGGCGAGAGGTGGTGCGTTGTTTGCTAGCGGTGGGATTCTCTGGTCCTGCCGCTGTCAATGGGGATTCCCATTGACGTCACCCCAGGCCGGCGGGAAACCCACGGGTGGCGGTGCACTGCCAGTGGAACCGGAGAATCCTGCCGGCATGAACGGCCGGAGAATTCCAGCCATTATGTCAAACAGTTGTTCATTCACATTCTTCCAAATAATAGAATAACATCTAATTAGCAACGATCCGCTAGCCAGTGAAGTTGACCGCTTCCACAGATTGTTGTGTACCTACCTCACCATGGCCTTGACACAACACCAACAGCTAAATGTGAGGTTATCCACTTTGGTAGCAAAATGGGGAAGGCAGATTACTATCTGAATGGCTATAAATTAGGAGAGGGGGAAATGCAATGGGACCTGAGTGTCCTCGTACACCAGTCACTGAAGGTAAGCATGCAGGTGCAGCAGGCAGTAACAATGGCAAATGGTATGTTGGTCTTCATAGCGAGAGGATTTGAGTATAGGGACAGCGATGTTTTGCTGCAATTGTATAGGGCATTGGTGAGGCCACACCTGGAGTATTGTGTGCAGTTTTGATGTCCTTACCTGAGGAAGGATGTTCTTGCTCTCGAGGGTGTACAGCGAAGGTTTACCAGGCTGATTCCTGGGATGGTGGGACTGACGTATGAGTAGAGATTGAGTCGGTTAGGATTGTATTTGCTGGAGTTCAGAAGAGTGAGGGGGGATCTCATAGAAACTTATAAAATTCTAGCAGGACTAGACAGGGTACATGCAAGAGGGATGTTCCCGATGGTTGGGGTGCCCAGAATCGGGGATAACAGTCTGAGGATACAGGGTAGATCTTTTAGGACAGAGATGAGAAATATCTTCACCCAGAGACTGGTCAGCCTGTGGAATTTGCTACCACAGAAAGCAGTTGAGTCCAAAACATTGAAAGTTTTCAAGAAGCAGTTAGATATAGCCTTTGAGGCGTAGGAGATCAAAGGATATGGGGTTAGGTGGGATCAGCCTATTGAGTTGGATGATCAGCCATGATCACAATGAATGGCGGAACAGGCTAGAAGCACCAAATGGCCTCCTCCTGCTCCTGTTTTCCATGTTTTTATCTTCTAAGCAAGCCCCCTGTCCATAATGCTCGTGGTATAGACTTTCCGAGTCGACTTTCCGGGGTGAAGTCCCACCCATTGGTTCCTGCAAATTGGGAAATTTGGCCGAGCCATTGGAAATTCTCGCCCTGAACATCATGTAGATGTTTCTAGAAAATGGTCTGGGGTGACGGCGCGTGGCAGTCGTTCTGACCGGTGGGCACAGGAGAACAATGGACAAGTGCTGGGACTGATTTGCTATGCAGGGAATTTCACGGTTCTGTCTGACTGCAGATCAGACACAGCAGCTTTGTATTTTGCAACCTGTTGGAGCTGGCACCTTTCCAGAATGACCCAAAACTCCGCAACCTCTTCTCTGAATAAAGTACAAATGGTACACCATATCTCTGTGGAACTTCATAATCCCAAGCGTTGGCAACAGGTGCTGATTCTCAATTGGAGGCAAGAGTCGCTCTGGGCCATTTGTGTAAACTATTTCACAGTGGCTCATGTTCCTTATCGGAGGCAAGGGGAGAGGTCAGTTTAGTTTCATCAGTTCAAATGGAACCACAGGCCTAGAATAGCAAAATGAAACAGCACAGATGGAAGTTATTCCCCTGCAAGCTCTTTTCAAAGAGCTATCCAGTTAATCACATTCCCCTCTTTCCCCATGGCCCTTAAATTCAACCTCTGATTATTTATCCAACTCCCTTATGAAAGTTACCATGCAATCTTCTTCCACAAGCCTTTCAGGCTGCACATTCCAGACCGTAACAATTCATTGTGGGTCGGGGGGGGCGGGGTGGCGGGGGGGAAGAGAGAGCGGAGGGGAGGGGGGAACAAGGTTCCCTCTTTCATAAGAACATAAGAACTAGGAACAGGAGTAGACCATCTGGCCCCTCGAGCCTGCTCCACCATTCAATAAGATCGTGGCTGATCTTTTCATGGACTCAGCTCCACTTATCCACCCGCTCACCATAACTCTTAATTCCTTTACTGTTCAAAAATCTATCTATCTTTGCCTTAAAAACATTCAATGAGGTAGCCTCAATTCCTTCACTGGGCAGGGAATTCCACAGGTTCACAACCCTTTGGGTGAAGAAGTTCCTCCTCAACTCAGTCCTAAATCTGCTCCCCCTTATTTTGAGGTCATGTCCCCTAGTTCTAGCTTCACCTGCCAATGGAAACAACCTCCCTGCTTCTATCTTATCTATTCCCTTCATAATCTTATATGTTTCTGTAAGATCTCCCCTCATTCTTCTGAATTCCAATGAGTATAGTCCCATTTTACTCAGTCTCTCCTCATAAGGCAACCCTCTCAACTCCGGAATCAACCTAGTGAATCAACTTTCCAATTGACCAAAAGCTTTCATGGTTTGTTCTCATTGCAAGTTTGTCTGGACAGTGATTACACTGTGCTGACAATTAACATCTTAAGTGGAGGAGCAGCCAACAAGATAAGGAGCATTTGTGATAGCACCAAAATGATCACAGGTCTGAAGGATCCAAGTTACCAGAATAGGCCGCACATTCTAGGCTTGTGTTCGTAATTATAGAAGATTGGGGGCAGGGAAATGTAACTGAGGTGTTTAAGAGGATTAAAGACATTAACTGTGATCTGATTGAATAGTGGGTCAGGTTCCACACTTTGAACAGTCCACAGACATTACGTTCCTTGGTCCAATGTTAAAACCAACAGCAATATTTTCCAGTTAGAGCAACGTCAGCAGTGTGCCGTCACTCCTAGTCTCTGCCGTAGTTTCCAATTTTATTTAGCCAATGATTTAAAAGTTTATTATTAGTGTCACAAGTAGGCTTACATTAACACTGCAATGAAGTTACTGTGAAAATCCCCTAGTCGCCAGTCTCTGGCACCTGTTCAGGTACACTGAGAGCTGCAAGTTTTTAGGTGTCCAGGTCACCAACAACCTGTCCTGGTCCCCCCATGCCGACACTATAGTTAAGAAATCCCACCAACGCCTTTACTTCCTCAAGAGACTAAAGAAATTTGGCATGTCAGCTATGACTCTCATCAACTTTTACAGATGCACCATAGAAAGCATTCTTTCTGGTTGTATCTCAGTTTGGCTCCTGCTCTGACCAAGATAATACATGTGACAATAATAAATCAAATCAAATCAAACTGTGGGAGAATTTAACACGGCCAATGCACCTAACCAGCACATCTTTCAGACTGTGGGAGGAAACCGGAACACCCAGAGGAAATCCACACAGGAATGGGGAGAACGTACAAACTCCACACAGACTGTGACCCAAGCCGGGAATCAAACTCGGGTCCCTGGCGCTGTGAAGCAGCAGTGCTAACCACTGTGCCACCATGCTGTCCCAAGACGCAGTGGAGTTGCTTCCGAACAATAAAAGGTTCGAAGGATGCCGTGAGAAGGCGGGGAGAAAAGTCTGAGATCAAACCAAACGGGAAACCCAGAAGGAAAATCCAGTAAAATGGGGAAAGAAGAATACTGGTCTGAACTGGTTTTATATACATTAAAATGGAACACCAATCAACTGGGGAAATAAGAATACTTCTCCAAAATACTTTTTCCTTCTTGGAGTCCTTTACCTCAAATGGCCTTTCCCCCTAAATATTCTGAACGTGATGTAGTCACAGCAGAAGAAAAGAAAGACTTGCATTTCTGTGGCACCATTCACAGCCGTAATGTCTCCGAGCCAATGAAGTATTGTCTGAAATGTAGTCTAATGGAATGGAGCAAATGCAGCAACTAATGAGTGCACAACAAGCTCCCGCAAACACAACAGTAGGATAATGATCAGAGTATCTACTCTTAGTGATGTTGATTGAGGGACAGCAGCGAGTTCTACCCAGCTCATCTTCAGAATCGTGGCTGTGGAATCTTTTACGTCCAGTGGGGAGGACAGCTGCTCCATGATTAGCGGCTCTGACAGGAACCAAGTTAAGTCTTAAGTCAGGAAGCGCACGGCAACAAGGTCACCTCATGTTTAAGGCACGGTGAGAAGTGGCCAAGGGAACTGGTGTAAGGATACACTCAAAGCCGTCCTAAAGCATGGAGTCATTAACACCACTAACTGGGAGGAGAGGACTCTGGACCACTCGGCATGGCTCCACCGAGTGCATCAGGGCGTAAGCTGCCTTGACTTGGCAGCAAGGCAGAGCAGCGGCAACAGAGGAAGGAGAGAGAAGCCAAACCCATAATATAAAAGCAAAACACTGCGGATGCTGGAATCTGAAACAAAAACAGAAAATGCTGGAAAATCTTGGCAGGTCTGACAACCTCTGTGGGGAGAGAATAGAGCCAACGTTTCCAGTCTGGGTGACCCTTCGTCAGAGCTGAGGGCAAAGAAAATCAGCAGAGATTTATACCATGAGGAGGGGGAGGGGGGGGGTGGAATGGGACAAAGGGAATGTAAATGAGGATACAGGAGGCTGAGAGGGTGATAAAGAGTGTCCATTAAGTGACCAGAATGCCTTCCACCTCTGTTCTGCCATTCTCTCATTCTGATCACTAAATGGTCACTTTTTAGCACCTTCTCAGCCTCCTGTATCCTCAATTACATTCCCCTTGTCCCATTCCACTCACCCCCCTCCCCCCGCCTCATAGTATAAACCTCCGCTGATTCTCTTTGCTCTCAGCTCTGAGGAAGGGTGATCCAGACTCGAAACGTTGGCTCTCTTCTCCCCCCACAGATCCTGTCAGACCTGCTAAGAGAAGCCAACCCCCCCAACCTGGGGATGAGTATTGTGGTGAACCGCTGTTAAGCTTATTGCCTGTGTGTGTGTGTGTGTGTGTGTGTGTGTGACATGCCTGGACATGCCCCTGCCGGCCCTGCCTAAGACTCCTCCCCGCCCTGGTCCAGGTATAAAGGTGACTGCTCCCAACCCCCCTGCCTCAGTCTCTGGACCAGTTCATCAGCATGGGTGTGCTCCAAGTCTTTTGCGAATAAAAGCCTATTTGTTCTTGCATACAAACTAGTCTTTGCTTGATTGATAGTGCATCAAGTATTCCACTCTCTCACCCCCACCCCTTGCAACAACATGCCCCCTCCCCTCCCCCCCACTGCGGAAGAAAACCTGGTGAATCCAGAATCAGGCGTCTCAGTCATCTGAAGTCTGGCGGACGTCAGGATCTGCTGTCACCATTGACAACAACAGAACATGTCTCCAAACATAGTGCATTATCCTGTCTGTAACCAGTCTGACAACGGCTTCTGCTGAGGATTGGGTACCAAAAGCCCAAGAGGTGTGGGATAAGAGTGAAGGCATTACCCACTATTAAACAGCTCGTACTCACTGCTGTTAGTTTTTGTATTCTCTGCTCAAACCAACAAGCAATTCTGCCTCTCAATCTCGACTTGCCTGAGGGTGAAACAACAACATTAGCTAAGAGCTTGGGAATCCTAATATATCTCAGATGATCTAATTACCCTCTCCCATGCACTCCGTTGCAAATTCATCATGAATGTAAATTGTGACATTTTCCAAACCCCTCCTGAATGTTTCTGCATTGTTCATTCTGCAATGAATCTCCCTGACAGACTGAGCTGGGATTACACTCGCTCTCGCTCTCCTGTAGTGCCCATGTTTGATTTGGGTGTAACCACCGCTGGGGACGAGAGGCAAAGTGTGGGACGGGGGAGGGTCTTGTACGAACGTTTATAATTGATTATGCCCCATGTCCACCTGTCCCAATGCAGTGAGAACAAGTGGATACGGCCGTGGTTTTGAATGATCCACAGAAGCCAAGTTGGCAGAGCAGGCTGGCTGGGGGAGATTGAGGGGAGTTATGGTGTCTGTAGTCTGTTAGACCACCGGCCACACAAAACTGGCCCTGGCCATCAAGATCCAGGGTGAGCCCCCGGACAATGTGAATCATTTCTCAGACGTGGGGAGCCTCCTCTCGGCGCTAGCAGACATTGACAATGAAATCCAACATCGACTCCAATGCGCCAGTGCAGTCTTTGGATGCCTGGGGAACAGAGTGTTCAAAGACCGAGACCTCAAACCCAGCACCAGGCTCATCGTCGACAGAACAGCCATGGTGCCCGCCCTCCTGTACGCATCAGAAACATGGACAATGTACCGCAAACACCTCAAATCCCTGGAGAGACACCACCAACATTGCCTCTGCAAAGTCCTGCAACTCCACTGGCTGGATAGGCGTACCAATGTGAGCGTCCTTTCCCAGGCTGATATCCCCACTATCGAGGCACTGGTCACACGCGACCAATCGCCTTACATAAGACCCCAAAACAGAAGCTCTATTCCAAGCTCCGCAATGGCAAGCGAGCATGAGGACAGCAGATGAAATGCTACAAGAACACTCTGAAAGCCACCCTAAATAAATGCAACATGCAATTCAACACATGGGAATCACGTGCCTTAGAGAGTACAAACTGGAGAAGAATAATCCGGAAAGATGCCAATCACCTCGAGCGTCACCGGGGAGAGCGTGTGGAGACCAAGTAGCAGAAAGAGAGCGCAGAATCCAGATACAACTTCACACTGACCCCTCACTGGGACACAGCTCCACACTGACCCTCACTGGGATACAGCCCCACACTGACCCCTCACTGGGATACAGCCCCACACTGACCCCTCACTGGGATACAGCCCCACATTGACCCCTCACTGGGATACAGCCCCACACTGACCCCTCACTGGGATACAGCTCCACACTGACCCCTCACTGGGACACAGTTCCACACTGACCCCTCACTGGGATACAGCCCCACACTGACCCCTCACTGGGATACAGCCCCACACTGACCCCTCACTGGGATACAGCCCCACACTGACCCCTCACTGGGATACAGCCCCACACTGACCCCTCACTGGGATACAGCCCCACACTGACCCCTCACTGGGATACAGTTCCACACTGACCCCTCACTGGGATACAGTTCCACACTGACCCCTCACTGGGATACAGCCCCACACTGACCCCTCACTGGGATACTGTTCCACACTGACCCCTCACTGCGATACAGCCCCACACTGACCCCTCACTGGGATACAGCCCCACACTGACCCCTCACTGCGATACAGCCCCACACTGACCCCTCACTGGGATACAGCTCCACACTGACCCCTCACTGGGATACAGTTCCACACCGACCCCTCACTGGGATACAGCCCCACACTGACCCCTCACTGCGATACAGCCCCACACTGACCCCTCACTGGGATACAGCTCCACACTGACCCCTCACTGCGATACAGCCCCACACTGACCCCTCACTGCGATACAGCCCCACACTGACCCCTCACTGGGATACAGCTCCACACCGACCCCTCACTGGGATACAGCCCCACACTGACCCCTCACTGGGATACAGCCCCACACTGGCCCCTCACTGCGATACAGCCCCACACTGATCCCTCACTGCGATACAGCCCCACACTGACCCCTCACTGGGATACAGCCCCACACTGACCCCTCACTGGGATACAGTTCCACACTGACCCCTCACTGCGATACAGTTCCACACTGACCCCTCACTGGGATACAGCCCCACACTGACCCCTCACTGGGATACAGCCCCACACTGACCCCTCACTGGGATACAGCCCCACACTGACCCCTCACTGGGATACAGTTCCACACTGACCCCTCACTGCGATACAGTTCCACACTGACCCCTCACTGGGATACAGCTCCACACTGACCCCTCACTGGGATACAGCTCCACACTGACCCCTCACTGGGATACAGCTCCACACTGACCCCTCACTGGGATACAGCCCCACACTGACTCCTCACTGGGATACAGCTCCACACTGACCCCTCACTGGGATACAGCCCCACACTGACCCCTCACTGGGACACAGTTCCACACTGACCCCTCACTGGGATACAGCCCCACACTGACCCCTCACTGGGACACAGTTCCACACTGACCCCTCACTGGGACACTGTTCCACACTGACCCTCACTGGGATACAGCTCCACACTGACCCCTCACTGGGATACAGTTCCACACTGACCCTCACTGGGATACAGTTCCACACTGACCCCTCACTGGGATACAGTTCCACACTGACCCTCACTGGGATACAGCTCCACACTGACCCCTCACTGGGATACAGCCCCACACTGACCCTCACTGGGATACAGTTCCACACTGACCCCTCACTGCGATACAGCCCCACACTGACCCCTCACTGGGATACAGCCCCACACTGACCCCTCACTGGGATACAGCCCCACACTGACCCCTCGCTGGGATACATTTCCACACTGACCCCTCACTGGGATACAGTTCCACACTGACCCCTCACTGGGATACAGTTCCACACTGACCCTCACTGGGATACAGCCCCACACTGACCCTCACTGGGATACTGCCCCACACTGACCCCTCACTGGGATACAGCTCCACACTGACCCCTCACTGGGATACAGCTCCACACTGATCCCTCACTGGGATACAGCTCCACACTGACCCCTCACTGGGATACAGCTCCACACTGACCCCTCACTGGGATACAGCCCCACACTGACCCCTCATTGGGATACAGCCCTACACTGACCCCTCATTGGGATACAGCTCCACACTGACCCTCACTGGGACACTGTTCCACACTGACCCCTCACTGGGATACAGCCCCACACTGACCCCTCACTGGGATACAGCCCCACACCGACCCCTCACTGGGATACAGCTCCACACCGACCCCTCACTGGGATACTGTTCCACACTGACCCCTCACTGGGATACTGTTCCACACTGACCCCTCACTGGGATACAGCTCCACAATGACCCCTCACTGGGATACAGTTCCACACCGACCCCTCACTGGGACACTGTTGCACACTGACCCCTCACTGGGATACAGTTCCACACTGACCCCTCACTGGGATACAGCCCCACACTGACCCCTCACTGGGATACAGTTCCACACTGACCCCTCACTGGGATACAGTTCCACACTCACCCCTCACTGGGATACAGTTCCACACTGACCCCTCACTGGGACACAGTTCCACACTGACCCCTCACTGGGATACAGTTCCACACTGACCCCTCACTGGGATACAGTTCCACACTGACCCCTCACTGGGATACAGTTCCACACTGATCCCTCACTGGGATACAGCCCCACACTGACCCTCACTGGGACACAGCCCCACACTGACCCTCACTGGGATACAGCTCCACACTGACCCCTCACTGGGATACACTTCCACACTGACCCTCACTGGGACACAGTTCCACACTGACCCCTCACTGGGATACAGTTCCACACTGACCCCTCACTGGGATACAGTTCCACACTGACCCTCACTGGGATACAGCCCCACACTGACTCCTCGCTGGAACACAGTTCCACACTGACCCCTCACTGGGATACAGCCCCACACTGACCCCTCACTGGGATACAGTTCCACACTGACCCCTCACTGGGATACAGCCCCACACTGACCCCTCACTGGGATACAGTAACACACTGACCCCTCACTGGGATACAGTTCCACACCGACCCCTCACTGGGATACAGTTCCACACTGACCCCTCACTGGGATACAGTTCCACACTGACCCCTCACTGGGATACAGCCCCACACTGACCCCTCACTGGGATACAGTTCCACACTGACCCCTCACTGGGATACAGCCCCACACTGACCCTCACTGGGATAAAGCCCCACACTGACCCCTCACTGGGATACAGTTCCACACTGACCCCTCACTGGGATACAGCCCCACACTGAGCCCTCACTGGGATACAGCCCCACACTGACCCCTCACTGGGATACAGTTCCACACCGACCCCTTACTGGGATACAGTTCCACACCGACCCCTCACTGGGATACAGTTCCACACTGACCCCTCACTGGGATACAGTTCCACACCGACCCCTCACTGGGATACAGTTCCACACTGACCCCTCACTGGGATACAGTTCCACACTGACCCCTCACTGGGATACAGCCCCACACTGACCCCTCACTGGGATACAGTTCCACACTGACCCCTCACTGGGATACAGTTCCACACTGACCCCTCACTGGGATACAGTTCCACACTGACCCCTCACTGGGATACAGCTCCACACTGACCCCTCACTGGGATACAGCCCCACACTGACCCTCACTGGGATACAGCCCCACACTGACCCTCACTGGGATACAGCCCCACACTGACCCTCACTGGGATACAGCTCCACACTGACCCTCACTGGGATACAGCCTCACACTGACCCCTCACTGGGACACAGTTCCACACCGACCCCTCACTGGGACACAGTTCCACACCGACCCCTCACTGGGACACTGTTCCACACCGACCCCTCACTGGGATACAGTTCCACACCGACCCCTCACTGGGACACTGTTCCACACTGACCCCTCACTGGGATACAGTTCCACACCGACCCCTCACTGGGATACAGTTCCACACCGACCCCGCACTGGGATACAGTTCCACACTGACCTCTCACTGGTATACAGCTCCACACTGACCCCTCACTGGGACACTGCTCCACACTGACCCCTCACTGGGATACAGTTCCACACCGACCCCTCACTGGGATACAGTTCCACACCGACCCCTCACTGGGATACAGTTCCACACCGACCCCTCACTGGGACACTGTTCCACACCGACCCCTCACTGGGACACTGTTCCACACTGACCCCTCACTGGGATACAGCTCCACATTGACCCCTCACTGGGATACAGTTCCACACCGACCCCTCACTGCGATACAGTTCCACACCGACCCCTCACTGGGACACTGTTCCACACTGACCCCTCACTGGGATACAGTTCCACACCGACCCCTCACTGGGATACAGTTCCACACCGAACTCTCACTGGGATACAGTTCCACACCGACCCCTCACTGGGATACAGTTCCACACCGACCCCTCACTGGGACACTGTTCCACACTGACCCCTCACTGGGATACAGCTCCACATTGACCCCTCACTGGGATACAGTTCCACACCGACCCCTCACTGGGATACAGTTCCACACCGACCCCTCACTGTGACACTGTTCCACACTGACCCCTCACTGGGATACAGTTCCACACCGACCCCTCACTGGGATACAGTTCCACACTGACCCCTCACTGGGACACTGTTCCACACTGACCCCTCACTGGGATACAGTTCCACACCGACCCCTCACTGGGATACAGTTCCACACTGACCCCTCACTGGGATACAGTTCGACACCGACCCCTCACTGGGATACAGTTCCACACTGACCCCTCACTGGGATACAGTTCCACACTGACCCCTCACTGGGATACAGTTCCACACTGATCCCTCACTGGGACACAGTTCCACACTGACCCCTCACTGGGATACAGTTCCACACTGACCCCTCACTGGGATACAGTTCCACACCGACCCCTCACTGGGATACAGTTCCACACTGACCCCTCACTGGGATACAGTTCCACACCGACCCCTCACTGGGACACTGTTCCACACTGACCCCTCACTGGGATACAGTTCCACACTGACCCCTCACTGGGACAGAGTTCCACACTGACCCCTCACTGGGATACAGTTCCACACCGACCCCTCACTGGGATACAGCTCCATACTGACCCCTCACTGGGATACAGTTCCACACCGACCCCTCACTGGGATACAGCTCCATACTGACCCCTCACTGGGATACAGTTCCACACTGACCCCTCACTGGGATACAGTTCCACACCGACCCCTCACTGGGACACTGTTCCACACTGACCCCTCACTGGGATACAGTTCCACACAGACCCCTCACTGGGATACAGCTCCATACTGACCCCTCACTGGGATACAGTTCCACACTGACCCCTCACTGGGACACAGTTCCACACTGATCCCTCACTGGGATACAGTTCCACACTGACCCCTCACTGGGATACAGTTCCACACTGACCCCTCACTGGGACACAGTTCCACACTGACCCCTCACTGGGACACAGTTCCACACTGATCCCTCACTGGGATACAGTTCCACACTGACCCCTCACTGGGATACAGTTCCACACTGACCCCTCACTGGGATACAGCTCCACACTGACCCCTCACTGGGATACAGTTCCACACTGACCCCTCACTGGGATACAGTTCCACACCAACTCCTCGCTGGGATACAGTTCCACACCAACTCCTCACTGGGATACAGTTCCACACTGACCCCTCACTGGGATACAGTTCCACACCGACTCCTCACTGGGACACAGTTCCACACCGACCCCTCACTGGGATACAGTTCCACACCGACCCCTCACTGGGATACAGTTCCACACCGACCCCTCACTGGGATACAGTTCCACACTGACCCCTCGCTGGGATACAGTTCCACACTGACCCCTCGCTGGGATACAGTTCCACACTGACTCCTCACTGGGATACAGTTCCACACTGACTCCTCACTGGGACACAGTTGCACACCGACCCCTCACTGGGACACAGTTGCACACCGACCCCTCACTGGGATACAGTTCCACACCGACTCTTCACTGGAACACAGTTCCACACTGACCCCTCACTGGGATACAATTCCACACTGACCCCTCACTGGGATACAGTTCCACACTGACCCCTCACTGGGATACAGTTCCACACTGACCCCTCACTGGGATACAGTTCCACACTGACCCCTCACTGGGACACAGTTCCACACTGACCCCTCACTGGGATACAGCTCCAAACTGACCCCTCACTGGGATACAGTTCCACACCGACCCCTCACTGGGACACTGTTCCACACTGACCCCTCACTGGGATACAGTTCCACACTGACCCCTCACTGGGACACAGTTCCACACTGACCCCTCACTGGGATACAGTTCCACACTGACCCCTCACTGGGACACAGTTCCACACTGACCCCTCACTGCGATACAGTTCCACACAGACCCCTCACTGGGACACAGTTCCACACCGACCCCTCACTGGGATACAGCTCCACACTGACCCCTCACTGGGATACAGTTCCACATTGACCCCTCACTGGGATACAGTTCCACACTGACCCCTCACTGGGACACAGTTCCACACTGACCCCTCACTGGGATACAGTTCCACACAGACCCCTCACTGGGATACAGTTCCACACCGACCCCTCACTGGGACACAGTTCCACACTGACCCCTCACTGGGACACAGTTCCACACTGACCCCTCACTGGGATACAGTTCCACACAGACCCCTCACTGGGACACAGTTCCACACCGACCCCTCACTGGGATACAGCTCCACACTGACCCCTCACTGGGATACAGTTCCACACTGACCCCTCACTGGCATACAGCTCCACACTGACCCCTCACTGGGATACAGTTCCACACTGACCCCTCACTGGGACACAGTTCCACACTGACCCCTCACTGGGACACAGTTCCACACCGACCCCTCACTGGGATACAGCTCCACACTGACCCCTCACTGGGATACAGCTCCACACTGACCTCTTACTGGGATACACTTCCACACTGACCCCTCACTGGGATACAGTTCCACACTGACCCCTCACTGGGACACAGTTCCACACTGACCCCTCACTGGGATACAGTTCCACACTGACCCCTCACTGGGATATAGTTCCACACTGACCCCTCACTGGGATACAGTTCCACACTGACCCCTCACTGGGATACAGTTCCACACTGACCCCTCACTGGGACACAGTTCCACACTGACCCCTCACTGGGACACAGTTCCACACTGACCCCTCACTGCGATACAGTTCCACACTGACCCCTCACTGCGATACAGTTCCACACTGACCCCTCACTGGGATACAGTTCCACACTGACCCCTCACTGGGATACAGTTCCACACTGACCCCTCACTGGGATACAGTTCCACACTGACCCCTCACTGGGACACAGTTCCACACTGACCCCTCACTGGGATACAGCTCCAAACTGACCCCTCACTGGGATACAGTTCCACACCGACCCCTCTCTGGGACACTGTTCCACACTGACCCCTCACTGGGATACAGTTCCACACTGACCCCTCACTGGGACACAGTTCCACACTGACCCCTCACTGGGATACAGTTCCACACTGACCCCTCACTGGGACACAGTTCCACACTGACCCCTCACTGCGATACAGTTCCACACAGACCCCTCACTGGGACACAGTTCCACACCGACCCCTCACTGGGATACAGCTCCACACTGACCCCTCACTGGGATACAGTTCCACATTGACCCCTCACTGGGATACAGTTCCACACTGACCCCTCACTGGGACACAGTTCCACACTGACCCCTCACTGGGATACAGTTCCACACAGACCCCTCACTGGGACACAGTTCCACACCGACCCCTCACTGGGACACAGTTCCACACTGACCCCTCACTGGGACACAGTTCCACACTGACCCCTCACTGGGATACAGTTCCACACAGACCCCTCACTGGGACACAGTTCCACACCGACCCCTCACTGGGATACAGCTCCACACTGACCCCTCACTGGGATACAGCTCCACACTGACCCCTCACTGGGATACAGTTCCACACTGACCCCTCACTGGGACACAGTTCCACACTGACCCCTCACTGGGACACAGTTCCACACCGACCCCTCACTGGGATACAGCTCCACACTGACCCCTCACTGGGATACAGCTCCACACTGACCTCTTACTGGGATACACTTCCACACTGACCCCTCACTGGGATACAGTTCCACACTGACCCCTCACTGGGACACAGTTCCACACTGACCCCTCACTGGGATACAGTTCCACACTGACCCCTCACTGGGATATAGTTCCACACTGACCCCTCACTGGGATACAGTTCCACACTGACCCCTCACTGGGATACAGTTCCACACTGACCCCTCACTGGGACACAGTTCCACACTGACCCCTCACTGGGACACAGTTCCACACTGACCCCTCACTGCGATACAGTTCCACACTGACCCCTCACTGCGATACAGTTCCACACTGACCCCTCACTGGGATACAGTTCCACACTGACCCCTCACTGGGATACAGTTCCACACTGACCCCTCACTGGGATACAGCTCCACACTGACCCCTCACTGGAATACAGCTCCACACTGACCCCTCACTGCGATACAGTTCCACACTGACCCCTCACTGGGACACAGTTCCACACTGACCCCTCACTGGGATACAGTTCCACACTGACCCCTCACTGGGATACAGCTCCACACTGACCCCTCACTGCGATACAGTTCCACACTGACCCCTCACTGGGATACAGCTCCACACTGACCCCTCACTGGTATACAGCTCCACACTGACCCCTCACTGCGATACAGTTCCACACTGACCCCTCACTGGGATACAGTTCCACACTGACCCCTCACTGGGATACAGTTCCACACTGACCCCTCACTGGGATACAGTTCCACACTGACCCCTCACTGGGATACAGTTCCACACCGACCCCTCACTGGGATACAGTTCCACACTGACCCCTCACTGGGATACAGTTCCACACTGACCCCTCACTGGGATACAGTTCCACACTGACCCCTCACTGGGACACAGTTCCACACTGACCCCTCACTGAGACACAGTTCCACACTGACCCCTCACTGCGATACAGTTCCACACTGACCCCTCACTGCGATACAGTTCCACACTGACCCCTCACTGGGATACAGTTCCACACTGACCCCTCACTGGGATACAGCTCCACACTGACCCCTCACTGGAATACAGCTCCACACTGACCCCTCACTGCGATACAGTTCCACACTGACCCCTCACTGGGATACAGCTCCACACTGACCCCTCACTGGGATACAGCTCCACACTGACCCCTCACTGCGATACAGTTCCACACTGACCCCTCACTGGGATACAGCTCCACACTGACCCCTCACTGGTATACAGCTCCACACTGACCCCTCACTGCGATACAGTTCCACACTGACCCCTCACTGGGATACAGTTCCACACTGACCCCTCACTGGGATACAGTTCCACACTGACCCCTCACTGGGACACAGTTCCACACTGACCCCTCACTGGGACACAGTTCCACACTGACCCCTCACTGCGATACAGTTCCACACTGACCCCTCACTGGGATACAGTTCCACACTGACCCCTCACTGGGATACAGTTCCACACTGACCCCTCACTGGGATACAGCTCCACACTGACCCCTCACTGAAATACAGCTCCACACTGACCCCTCACTGCGATACAGTTCCACACTGACCCCTCACTGGGATACAGCTCCACACTCACCCCTCACTGGGATACAGCTCCACACTGACCCCTCACTGCGATACAGCTCCACACTGACCCCTCACTGGGATACAGCTCCACACTGACCCCTCACTGGTATACTGCTCCACACTGACCCCTCACTGCGATACAGTTCCACACTGACCCCTCACTGGGATACAGTTCCACACTGACCCCTCACTGGGATACAGTTCCACACTGACCCCTCACTGGGACACAGTTCTACACTGACCCCTCACTGGGATACAGCTCCACACTGACCCCTCACTGGGATACAGTTCCACACCGACCTCTCACTGGGACACTGTTCCACACTGACCCCTCACTGGGATACAGTTCCACACTGACCCCTCACTGGGACACAGTTCCACACTGACCCCTCACTGGGATATAGTTCCACACTGACCCCTCACTGGGACACAGTTCCACACTGGCCCCTCACTGGGATACAGTTCCACACTGGCCCCTCACTGGGACACAGTTCCACACTGACCCCTCACTGGGATACAGCTCCACACTGACCCCTCACTGGGATACAGTGCCACATTGACCCCTCACTGGGATACAGTTCCACACTGACCCCTCACTGGGACACAGTTCCACACTGACCCCTCACTGGGATACAGTTCCACACAGACCCCTCACTGGGACACAGTTCCACACCGACCCCTCACTGGGACACAGTTCCACACTGACCCCTCACTGGGACACAGTTCCACACTGACCCCTCACTGGGATACAGTTCCACACAGACCCCTCACTGGGACACAGTTCCACACCGACCCCTCACTGGGATACAGCTCCACACTGACCCCTCACTGGGATACAGCTCCACACTGACCCCTCACTGGGATACAGTTCCACACTGACCCCTCACTGGGACACAGTTCCACACTGACCCCTCACTGGGACACAGTTCCACACCGACCCCTCACTGGGATACAGCTCCACACTGACCCCTCACTGGGATACAGCTCCACACTGACCTCTTACTGGGATACAGTTCCACACTGACCCCTCACTGGGACACAGTTCCACACTGACCCCTCACTGGGATACAGTTCCACACTGACCCCTCACTGGGACACAGTTCCACACTGACCCCTCACTGGGATACAGTTCCACACTGACCCCTCACTGGGATATAGTTCCACACTGACCCCTCACTGGGATACAGTTCCACACTGACCCCTCACTGGGATACAGTTCCACACTGACCCCTCACTGGGACACAGTTCCACACTGACCCCTCACTGGGACACAGTTCCACACTGACCCCTCACTGCGATACAGTTCCACACTGACCCCTCACTGCGATACAGTTCCACACTGACCCCTCACTGGGATACAGTTCCACACTGACCCCTCACTGGGATACAGTTCCACACTGACCCCTCACTGGGATACAGCTCCACACTGACCCCTCACTGCGATACAGTTCCACACTGACCCCTCACTGGGACACAGTTCCACACTGACCCCTCACTGGGATACAGTTCCACACAGACCCCTCACTGGGATACAGTTCCACACTGACCCCTCACTGGGATACAGCTCCACACTGACCCCTCACTGGAATACAGCTCCACACTGACCCCTCACTGCGATACAGTTCCACACTGACCCCTCACTGGGACACAGTTCCACACTGACCCCTCACTGGGATACAGTTCCACACTGACCCCTCACTGGGATACAGCTCCACACTGACCCCTCACTGCGATACAGTTCCACACTGACCCCTCACTGGGATACAGCTCCACACTGACCCCTCACTGGTATACAGCTCCACACTGACCCCTCACTGCGATACAGTTCCACACTGACCCCTCACTGGGATACAGTTCCACACTGACCCCTCACTGGGATACAGTTCCACACTGACCCCTCACTGGGATACAGTTCCACACCGACCCCTCACTGGGATACAGTTCCACACTGACCCCTCACTGGGATACAGTTCCACACTGACCCCTCACTGGGATACAGTTCCACACTGACCCCTCACTGGGACACAGTTCCACACTGACCCCTCACTGGGACACAGTTCCACACTGACCCCTCACTGCGATACAGTTCCACACTGACCCCTCACTGCGATACAGTTCCACACTGACCCCTCACTGGGATACAGTTCCACACTGACCCCTCACTGGGATACAGTTCCACACTGACCCCTCACTGGGATACAGCTCCACACTGACCCCTCACTGGAATACAGCTCCACACTGACCCCTCACTGGGATACAGCTCCACACTGACCCCTCACTGGGATGCAGCTCCACACTGACCCCTCACTGGGATACAGCTCCACACTGACCCCTCACTGCGATACAGTTCCACACTGACCCCTCACTGGGATACAGCTCCACACTGACCCCTCACTGGTATACAGCTCCACACTGACCCCTCACTGCGATACAGTTCCACACTGACCCCTCACTGGGATACAGTTCCACACCGACCCCTCACTGGGATACAGTTCCACACTGACCCCTCACTGGGATACAGTTCCACACTGACCCCTCACTGGGATACAGTTGCACACCGACCCCTCACTGGGATACAGTTCCACACTGACCCCTCACTGGGATACAGTTCCACACTGACCCCTCACTGGCATACAGTTCCACACTGACCCCTCACTGGGATACAGTTCCACACTGACCCCTCACTGGGATACAGTTCCACACCGACCCCTCACTGGGACACTGTTCCACACTGACCCCTCACTGGGATACAGTTCCACACTGACCCCTCACTGGGATACAGTTCCACACTGACCCCTCACTGCGATACAGTTCCACACTGACCCCTCACTGCGATACAGTTCCACACTGACCCCTCACTGGGATACAGTTCCACACTGACCCCTCACTGGGATACAGTTCCACACTGACCCCTCACTGGGATACAGCTCCACACTGACCCCTCACTGGAATACAGCTCCACACTGACCCCTCACTGGGATACAGCTCCACACTGACCCCTCACTGGGATGCAGCTCCACACTGACCCCTCACTGGGATACAGCTCCACACTGACCCCTCACTGCGATACAGTTCCACACTGACCCCTCACTGGGATACAGCTCCACACTGACCCCTCACTGGTATACAGCTCCACACTGACCCCTCACTGCGATACAGTTCCACACTGACCCCTCACTGGGATACAGTTCCACACCGACCCCTCACTGGGATACAGTTCCACACTGACCCCTCACTGGGATACAGTTCCACACTGACCCCTCACTGGGATACAGTTGCACACCGACCCCTCACTGGGATACAGTTCCACACTGACCCCTCACTGGGATACAGTTCCACACTGACCCCTCACTGGCATACAGTTCCACACTGACCCCTCACTGGGATACAGTTCCACACTGACCCCTCACTGGGATACAGTTCCACACCGACCCCTCACTGGGACACTGTTCCACACTGACCCCTCACTGGGATACAGTTCCACACCGACTCCTCGCTGGGATACAGTTCCACACCGACCCCTCACTGGGATACAGTTCCATACTGACCCCTCACTGGTATACAGTTCCACACTGACCCCTCACTGGGATACAGTTCCACACCGACCCCTCACTGGGATACAGTTCCACACCGACCCCTCACTGGGATACAGTTCCACACCGACCCCTCACTGGGATACAGTTCCACACTGACCCCTCGCTGGGATACAGTTCCACACCGACCCCTCACTGGGATACAGTTCCACACCGACTCCTCGCTGGAACACAGTTCCACACCGACTCCTCACTGGGACACAGTTCCACACCGACTCCTCACTGGGACACAGTTCCACACCGACTCCTCGCTGGAACACAGTTCCACACCGACTCCTCACTGGGATACATTTCCACACTGACCCCTCACTGGGATACAGTTCCACACTGACCCCTCACTGGGATACAGTTCCACACCGACTCCTCACTGGGACACAGTTCCACACCGACTCCTCACTGGGACACAGTTCCACACCGACTCCTCACTGGGACACAGTTGCACACCGACCCCTCACTGGGACACAGTTCCACACCGACTCCTCACTGGAACACAGTTCCACACTGACTCCTCACTGGGATACATTTCCACACTGACCCCTCACTGGGATACAGTTCCACACTGACCCCTCACTGGGATACAGTTCCACACTGACCCCTCACTGCGATACAGTTCCACACTGACCCCTCACTGCGATACAGTTCCACACTGACCCCTCACTGGGATACAGTTCCACATTGTGGGAATACCAGGGGAAATGAGGAAACTTTAGTAGATCGAGTTGTGGAGTCCTGCTCATGTTGCATGTGGGGTGCATATGGCATGGGGAAGGGTGACAGTGAAGAGGAGTGCAGAGCGGAGACGGGGAGCACTTAACCTGGCAGAACAGAGGAGGATTTTCATCTTCTTGCAGCAATTCCCCCCCCAGCCTCTTTGGGGGACTCCTGACACTGAGCTGTGCTCCCATCATCTCCCAGGCAGGATCCGTGACCTTGCTGGAGGGTGTCCTGTCATCCTGAAGGTAGATTGTTCCCATTCTCTCCTCCATGGCATCAAGAACACAGTTAAGGGCCTCTTCTGTGAAGCAGGTTTCTTCGCTGTCACCCTCTCACCTTGATTGAGGCAGTGCTGCCGATCTGTTTAAATGCAGCAAGCCTTTTGATAGGATTGATCAGGAGACCCTCGGGATGAGCCAATCAGATAGTTTGTTCCACATGTTATGAAGCGGAGGTGGATCCTCCCTCTGAGAACTAACGTTGAACCACCCACAGAGAAGTACCTCACCTCATAATCTGTTAAAGTGAGTGTGAAGTGGTACGCTCCACGCTTCAGCAACTTTTAGTGGTTAAATCAAAATAACCCCTGACACCCTCTCGCAAGTTAACAAGTAATAATTTATTTATCTAACTAACAGAGACAAGTTAACTATTAACAAACTGAATAAAACATGATTCTAATGGAATGCTGTTTAGATAAATACAATTCCCACTTATTAACAAAACAATAGAACTTTAGTCACTCTCTGAATTACAACCAGGTTTGGTGTCTTCTGGAATATCCTGGGCTTTCTCTGTTGATTCTTCTGTCTGGAACTTCTGTCTTCTTTGGTACCTTCACTATCAAGATGGAACTTTCTCGAAGACATGGATGAAGCTGTTACTCTGGCAGATGGCAGTTGCTCTCTCTCTGCTCATTGTCCCACTGCCTTCTTCTTTTATACCTGTGATGACATATCGACATCCCTCACAATATGATTGGTCACAGGTTGCAAAACCATCAAATTTAAATCTAATAGGTTGCTGGTGTCCAAGTGCCTGATTTAAACTGATTGGTTAAATTCAAAAACCTCTTCTGATTCAAATTGATTAGCCGAATTTAAAAAAAATTCAAATGCCTGAAAGCCTGTTACCAAGGCAACCCTGCTGCTTGGCCTTCAATACAAATGTTTCATTCTGTGCTCCTTATGTACTTGCATTTTTTTAAACTTTCTGAGCACAGAAAAAGCATTGTCATTTAAAGGGACGATGCAATGCTTTCACCTCTTTGCATTTTACAATTTTTTATAATTTTGCAAACACTAAATTCGAACATTCTACTCAACTTCGCAACACACAGGTGTGGCCTTTTTCACCTGGGGAATTTTTTGTGGTCTGGATTGTGCCAATGGAGCCAGTGGGAATTGTACCAGTTTTCACACCAAACAGGATAATTGGTGTAGTTTTGGGAAAATTCCGCCCAATGTTTCTCGTTGAACATGAATCTTCTTCAGAACTCTGATTATTCACAATCGACTCAAAATATTAACTTGGATTCTCTCTCCTCAGATGCTGCCAGAGTTTTTCCAGCACTTTCTGCTTTTATTAATGTCGTGTTTTGGGTTGTGTGAAACGAACATGGAATGGGGGAACGCTGCTGCGGTGACTTCTAGCAAATCCACAGAGTGTGGATGAGCTAAAGGACCTTCCTATCAGTGTCTTGTACGAACCAGTCAGTGCTTCCTCAGACCTCAGACTGTCTCAAATTGCTTTACGGTACTTCCGCAGTATCATCACTCTGGTTACGTGAAACCGTAGCGGTCAATTCCATGAAGCAAGGTCCCATTAACAGCCATATGACCAGATAGTTTATTGATGTAGGTCTTTTCCCGGCACACTGGGAAGAACTCCACTGTTCCTCTTTAGAAATATAGCCACTGGATCGGTATATCCAGCTGAGAGAGTCGACGGGACCTCAGTTTAATACATCATTCAATCAAAGCCATTTATGACAGAGCAGCACTCTCTCAGTACTGACCCGCTGACAGTGTGGCACTCCCTCAGTACTGACACTGACAGTGCAGAACTCCCTCAATACTGACCCTCTGACAGTGCAGCACTCCCTCAGTACTGACCCTCTGACAGTGCAGCACTCCCACAGTACTGACCCTCTGACAGTGCGGCACTCCCTCAGCACTGACCCGCTGACAGTGTGGCACTCCCTCAGTACTGACCCTCTGACAGTGCAGCACTCTCTCAGTACTGACCCTCTGACAGTGCAGCACTCCCTCAGTACTGACCCTCTGACAGTGCAGCATTCCCTCATTACTGATCCTCTGACCGTGCAGCACTCCCTCAGTACTGACCCTCTGACAGTGTGGCACTCCCTCAGTCCTGACCCTCTGACAGCGCAGCCCTCCTTCAGGACTGACCCTCTGATAGTGCATCATTGTCTCAGGACTGACCCTCTGACAGTGCGGCACTCCCTCAGTACTGACCTTCTGACTGTGCAGCACTCCCTCAGTACTGACCCTCTGACAGTGCAGCACTCCCTCAGTACTGACCTTCTGACTGTGCAGCAATCCCTCAGGACTGACCCTCTGACAGTGCGGCACTCCCTCAATACTGACCTTCTGACTGTGCAGCAATCCCTCAGTACTGACTCCCTGACAGTGCAACACTCTCTCAATACTGACCCTCTGACAGCGCCGCACTCCCTCACTACTGACCCTCTGACAGTGCTGCACTCTGTCAGTACTGGCCTTCTGACAGTGCGGCACTCCCTCAGCACTGACCCTCTGCTGGTGCGGCTCTCCCTCAGTACTGACCCTCTGACAGTGCAACACTTCCTCAGTACCAACTCTTTGACAGTGCAGCACTCCCTCAGTACCGACTCTCTGACAGTGCGGCACTTCCTCAGCCCTGACCCTCTGACAGTGCGGCACTTCCTCAGTACTGACCCTCTGGCAGTGCAGCACTTCCTCAGTCCTGACCCTCTGACAGTGTGGCACATCCTCAGTACTGGCCCTTTGACAGTGCAGCACTCCCTCAGTACTGGCCCTCTGACAGTGCAGCACTCCCTCAGTACTGACCCTCTGACAGCGCAGCGCTCACTCAGTACTGACCCTCTAACAGTGCGGCGCTCCCTCAGTACTGACCCTCTGCTGGTGCGGCTCTCCCTCAGTACTGACACTCTGACAGTGCGGCACTCCCTCAGCACTGACCCTCTGACAGTGCGGCACTCCCTCAGTACTGACCCTCTGTCAGTGCAGCACACCCTCAGTACTGATCCTCTGACAGTGCAGCACTCCCTCAGTACTGATCCTCTGACAGTGCAGCACTCCCTCAGTACTGACCCTCTGTCATTGCAGCACACCCTCAGTACTGATCCTCTGACAGTGCAGCACTCCCTCAGTACTGACCCTCTGACAGTGCGGCACTCCCTCAGTACTGATCCTCTGACAGTGCGGCACTCCCTCAGTACTGACCCTCTGTCATTGCAGCACACCCTCAGTACTGATCCTCTGACAGTGCAGCGCTCCCTCAGTACTGACCCTCTGATAGTGTAGCACCCCCTCAGTACTGACCCTCTGACAGTGCAGCACTCCCTCAGTCCTGACCCTCTGACAGTGCAGCACTCCCTCAGTACTGACCTTCTGACAGTGCAGCACTCCCTCAGTACTGATCCTCTGACAGTGCAGTACTCCCTCAGTACTGACCCTCTGACAGTGCAGCACTCCCTCAGTACTGATCCTCTGACAGTGCAGCACTCCCTCAGTACTGACCTTCTGACAGTGCAGCACTCCCTCAGTACTGATCCTCTGACAGTGTAGCACTCCCTCAGTACTGACCTTCTGACAGTGCAGCACTCCCTCAGTACTGATCCTCTGACAGTGCAGCACTCCCTCAGTACTGATCCTCTGACAGTGCAGCACTCCCTCAGTACTGACCTTCTGACAGTGCAGCACTCCCTCAGTACTGATCCTCTGACAGTGCAGCACTCCCTCAGTCCTGACCCTCTGACAGTGCAGCACTCCCTCAGTACTGACCTTCTGACAGTGCAGCACTCCCTCAGTACTGATCCTCTGACAGTGCAGCACCCCCTCAGTACTGACCCTCTGACAGTGCAGCACTCCCTCAGTCCTGACCCTCTGACAGTGCAGCACTCCCTCAGTACTGACCTTCTGACAGTGCGGCACTCCCTCAGTCCTGACCCTCTGACAGTGCAGCACTCCCTCAGTACTGACCTTCTGACAGTGCAGCACTCCCTCAGTACTGACCCTCTGACAGTGCGGCACTCCCTCAGTACTGACTCTCTGACAGTGCAGCACTCCCTCTGTGCTGCACCGAAGCCTCAGCTTGGATTGTGCCCTTAATTCCCTGGAGTTGGATTTGAGCCCATGACCCTCTGACGCAGGAGCTGAGAGTGTGACCAACTGAGCCACCTGTGTTGCTTTTTCTACCGTGGCTGATTTGATGACCTAAAGAAGATGTTTCCGTCTCTCCCCCGTTCTCACAGGGACTCTATTTATTTAACCTGTAATTGTTAGCTGCACATTGGTGCTTCAACGCAACAAATCTCTCAGAGTCGAACCTTAACTGGGTGACAACCTTAACTTGCGTGTGTGTGCATCAAGCCAACATCACACTGCATCCTGATGACCAAGCCCCCCTGCAGATTCCCCCTGGTTACTGATACATCCACGTTCATGCCACATTTAACTGTCTGTGTCACATTCAGTGATTGAGCAGGAGAAGATCTGTGCACACGGGATTAAACATTAAGCTCCCTCGCTGGAATCCACTTAATTAGATGGGCCTTTGCTTGGATTTAATGCAGGCTGTGGTGTTTAAGTATCTGTTTTATGGGAGGTCAGACTCTGTGCTTGTGTCTGTCATGGTGTCTGAATTTAGCCTGAGTTACAATTTCACAGTGTTCCCATAAAGGAGGAAAATCATTTATTTACTCCGTTTAGTGTCCTCACTAAATTGTTCATTTCCAATCTTCTACTGAAAGGAGATCCAACTGTTAGAATCTTATAGAACAGAAGGAGGCCATTCAATCTCCTATACCTGTGTCGACTCTTTGAACGAGCTGTCCGATTAGTCCAACTGATCCTGCTCTTTATTTATCGCCCTGAAAACCCTTCCTTTTCAGTTGTGTGAAACAGTGCCACAGTGAGAGGTTCAAATTCACACCCATACGATAGCATCTCCAACAGTGTTGTGCCCCCTCAGTGCACTGGAGAGCCACCTGAAATCAGAACTTGAGCAGAACAGGAGCCTTTAGAAATATAGACACATAGAAGATGGCATAATATAGGGTTCATGGTGGGAGATATAGGAAGGATATCAGAACTAGGTTCTTTACGCAGAGAGTGGTTGGGGTGTGGAATGGACTGCCTGCAGTGATAGTGGAGTCAGACACTTTAGGAACATTTAAGCGGTTATTGGATAGGCACATGGAGCACACCAGGATGATAGGGAGTGGGATAGCTTGATCTTGGTTTCAGATAAAGCTCGGCACAACATCGTGGGCTGAAGGGCCTGTTCTGTGCTGTACTGTTCTATGTTCTAAGATATGAGCAGGAGTCAACCATTCGGCCCTTCAAGCCTGCTCCACCATTCAACATGAAAGTGGCTGATCCTCTATCTCAACGCCATACTCTTGTGCTCTCTCCATACTCCCTGATATCTTTAGTGTCTCGAAAATCTATTTCCTTCTTAAATATATTCAGTGATTTGGCCTCCTGGGGTAGAGAATTCCACAGGTTCACTACCCTCTAAATGAAGAAGTTTCTCCACATCTCAGTTCTAAATGGACGACACTGACTCCTGAGATGGTGACCCCTTGTTTTTGACCCCCAGCCAGAGGAAACGACATCTCTGCAGCCGGTTTGTCCAGCCCTGCCAGAATTTCACACCTTTCAGTGAGATTCCCTCTCTTTCTTCTGAATGTAAACTTCTGACCCCAAGGCATGATACTTAGTTTGTGTTCTGCAGGAGCCCCATAGCTCCTGACCTTATTACTTGACTTGATTTAATTTTGATTTGATTTATTATTGTCACATGTATTAGTATACAGTGAAAAGTATTGTTTTTTGCGCGCTATACAGACAAAGCATACCGTTTGCAGAGAAGGAAAGGAGAGAGTGCAGAATGTAATGTTACAGTCATAGCTAGGGTGTAGAGAAAGATCAACTTAATGCAAGGTAAGTCCATTCAAAAGTCTGATAGCAACAGGGAAGAAGCTGTTCTTGGGTCGGTTGGTACGTGACCTCAGACCTTTGTATCTTTTTCCCGACGGAAGATTTGATTTGGTTTGATTTGATTTATTATTGTCACATGTATTAGCATACAGTGATTATTTCTTGCGCGCTATACAGACAAAACATACCGTTCATAGAGAAGGAAAAGAGAGAGTGCAGAATGTAATGTTACAGTCATAGCTAGGGTGTAGAGAAAGATCAACTTTATGCAAGGTAAGTCCATTCAAAAGTCTGACAGCAGCAGGAAAGAAGTTGTTCTTAAGTCGGTTGGTACGTGACCTCAGACTTTTGTATGGAAGAGAGAATGTCCGGGGTGCCTGGAGCCCTTGGTTATGCTGGCTGCTTTTCCGAGGCAGCAGGAAGTGTAGACAGTGTCAATGGATCAACTTGATCCAAAAATAGACAAAAGAGGTGACAGTGACTGTCTTTAGACGGCAAGGCAGCATTTAACCGAGTGTGACACCAAAATTGAAGTCAATGGAAATCAGGGTGAAATCTCTCCACTGGCTGGAGTCATACCTGGCACAAAGGATTATGGGTGTGATTGGAGGTCAATCATCTCAGATCCAAGGCATCACTGCAGGAGTCCTTCAGGATAGTGTCCTCGGCCCAACCATCTTCAGCTGCTTCATCAATGACCTTCCCTCCATCATAAGCTTGAAGGTGGGGATGTTCAGTACCATTCGTAACTCCTCAGATACTGAAGCTGTCCATGTCCAAATGCAGGAAGACCTGGACAATACCCAGGCTTGGGCTGATAAATGGCAACTGACATTGATGTCACACAAGTGCCAGGCCTTCTCCAACAGGAGAGAACCTAACCATCTCCCTTTGACATTCAATTGCGTTACAATCAGTGAATCCCCCACTATCAACATCATGGTGCTGGTTACCATTGAATTTCAACTGGACTCGCCATATAAATACTGTGGCTGCAAGCGCAGGTCAGAGGCTGGGACTCTGCGACAAGTAAATCACCTCCTGAATTCACAAAACCTGTCCGCCATCGACAAGGCACAAGTCAGGAATGTGATCCACTTGCTGGATGATTGCAGATCCAACAATTCTCAAGGAGCTCGACACCATCCAGGACAAAAAAGCCCACCTGATCAACGGCCCATCCATCACCTCAAACATTCACTCCCTCTCTCACTGATGCACAGTGGCAGCGGTGTGTGCCGTCTACAAGATGCAGCACAGCAACTCACCAAGGTTCATTCAACAGCACTTACAAGCCTGCCGTGGAAAGGGCAGCAGACACATAGAAACACAACAGGGGTGTAAATTCACCCCTGAAGTCACTCGCCATCCTGACTTGGAAATACAGTAAAGCAAAATAAAAGTAAAGTTTATTTATTCGTCACGAGTAAGGCTTACACTAAAACTGCAATGAAGTTTCTGTGAAATTTCCCTAGTCGCCACAGTCCAGCGGCTATTCGGATCACTGCACTTAACCAGCACGTCTTTCAGAATGTGGGAGGAAACCGGAGCACCTGGAGGAAACCCACGCAGACTCGGGAAGAACGTGCAGACTCCACACAGACAGTGACCCCAAGCCGGGAATTGAATCTGGGTCCCTAGTGCTGTGAAGCAACAAAACTAACCACTGTGCCACCATGCCACCCCATCGCTGTTTCTTTATCGCTCGCGAGTCAGGAACAACCTCGCTAGCTGCATTGTGGAAGCACCTTCACCATCCAGACAGCAGTGCATGCACAAACTGTGCTGACATCCCCTCAACTACAGTCACACAGGCCACATAGCTGTTATTGTTTCCTGTGACATCACTCACCTCTGGGGCGGTGGGAGGCGCTGACCTTAATTACTGAGCGATATGATATTGCTCGATCTGTCATTGCTCCTTTACTATCCTTCAACACCGTGAATACAATGAAGACAATCAGCTTCCAGTTCTCGCCAGGCGATAGTATTTCTGTTGTAGGTTTAGAGAAGTTAACTTTATTCCAAGAAGATCCATGTCGCCATAGCAACTGAGCAATTAACTCCGAACTTTGACATCAGTTATTCTGTAAAGTGGAATTTGTAAGACAACAATCAACTGCAAGTGAAAGCAATCAAGTAACTGTTTTCCTTTTAGTAGGTACATTATTATCTGGCAGGTGGTACGTTTGGGAACTAAATCCCAAAGGGAAACTTGGCAAGCTATCACAACGTTTTTCTTTTTGTATTTTGACCACGGGAAGATTCATGTCCTGAAGTCAGAGGTCACAAATTCAAGTAATGCTTTTGAAGATTATAAATATTAAATATAAACATTAACAAAAGAAAACTTAAACACACATGATTACATTTACACTGTTAAAATTAGTCATACAGAACATTCCCCTAAAATCATTTCCCACTTGGTTAGACTCAGAAATAAACACCCCTTTCGACAACAATCCCTTACAGATATTTAATCTATTAAAAGATCCAGTAATATTACCACATGGCAGACCCACTGTTGCTGTCAGGGAGGTATACACAGGTATTCTCTCCCTCACACTCTGCTGTGGTAATTCAAGAAACTTTAAGACAAAACTCTGCTTTCTGAAAAAAGCAGACACTTTTCTGGATTGGCTGGAAGCTGGCACCCTTTGCTTCTTCAACGTTTGGAGCTAATTAATTGTTCAGTTACTATGGTGACATTCATCTTCCTGAAGTAAAGCAAACTTCTCTAAACCTACAACAGAAATACTAAAATACTATCATTCTGGCCCAAGCACAGAGCAACACTCCAGGACGTCTTACATAAACACTCCCCTACACTCTCAGCATCCCTCCTCAGGTACTTATCCCCTTCTTTCATTTTGATTCTTTGGTCCTTTACTTTTTTTTAAAAAGATAAGCGGTGGCACAGTGGTTAGCGCTGCTGCCTCACAACGCCAGGGTCCTGGATTCGGTTCCCGGCTTGGGTCTGTGTGCAGTTTGCACATTCTCCCTGTGTCTGCGTGGGTTTCCTCCAGGTGCTCCGGTTACCTCCCACAGTCCAAAGATGTGCAGGTTAGGTGCATTGGCCGTGCTAAATTGCCCCTTAGTGTCCTGGGATGTGTAGGTTGGAGGAAATAGCAGGTGAATGTGGGGTTATGGGGATAGGGCCTGGGTGGGATTGTTGTCAGTGTAGATTCAATGGGCTGAATGGCCTCTTTCTGCACTATAGAGATTCTATGATTCTATGATTATCTTTCCCAGAATATAAAAATTTTTGTCTTCCGTATTTCCACCATTTTTGGATAAAATAATCTTTAATAACATTGTCTTATTCATTTATGACCTTTTCGAAATTGAAAACCCCTTTTAACTTCCCTTTTAAATTGAGAAAAGGGAACTTGACAAACATTCTTTATCTCCAAATGCAAATTTCTACCAATGTCTTATTTGCATATAGAAAATTCAGCCTGGCCATATTCACTTTGGGCGCCTGCATTTCACACTTAAACCTCTCTTGATGTTCTCAACCCTACAGATACCTAATGCTCAGTTTAATTAGTCACACAAACGGACACACACCAACACGTCACAAGCTTGCTTCACAGCATAACACAATGTGCTAAAAAATATTAAAAATAGCCTCGTTTTCACACCTGACACTTAAGAAAAATTGTCAACCTCAGATTTAGAATGGATAGCTTTGATTGTTTAGAAAAGAGAATTCCAACTTTTCACCCTCCAGTGAGCATGGAAATATTTCTTAATTTCACTTCTGAAAGACTAGGTTCATATTTAGACCACCCCCCCCTCCCCCGCCCCCCCAAACCAGGATAAATAGAGAAAATGTTTCATTTTTATAAAGAGGTTCGAGCAGAAACTTCAGTGATCCAAATACGGAAAGCACGCAAAAGTTAACAACCCCACAAAGCAGTATTTAATGAATTATGATTTAACTCGCCTTAACTCAAGCATCAAACCACAGGCTGCTGGTGGATAAGATTCCTCACAGAGCAAAGATATTCTCGCAGTTTATAATCTTCAATATTCCTGAGGAAACAGAATGGATTGTTATAAAACGTGCCTTGAGTTGTTACTCAATCCTGATCGCATCCTGCCAAAATATCTCAAAGTGCAATGCCTGTAGTCACGCGGAAGTGGCCATTTGTACACAGCAAGATCCCATACATAACAACGAGGTGAAAGGCAAAGATCACCTGATTTTGGGTATTGGTTGAAATAAAGATGTTAGATGTGTGGATAGTATCATGGAATCCCTAAAGTTAGTTAAACATGGTTAAAGTGCGTCCTATCAGCGGTGGGGTCCTCCCTCACTGGGTACCAGTCCACAGGGACACTGTGGGCACAATTTTACCACCGTTTTATGCCAGTTCTGTGGTGGGATGTTGCCGTAACATCGGGCGCAATGCAGTGAGCGCGAATGGTGCTGGTTTTCGCGACAGGCACGATTTTCCGACACCCGGATTTCCAACGCGGAGAGCCTCTCGCCAGAAATGGGCGAGAGGCAGGTTAATTTATTGAAATTTATGGAAATGTTCATTTTCATGTCTTCAGCAAGCCCAGCGCTCAATTGTCTGGGTTTGTGTGCTAGTACAGCCTCGCCAGGATGAGGTTCTCTGCGGCGAGGAAAACACCTGCTCAACATGAACAGGGAACAGTCATGTTGGCCTCACAGGTGGAACTGGAGGCCATTCAAGTCACCCAGGGAGGCCGAGGGCAAAGTGGAGATGCCGCTTGGGCAATGCCAGACTGGCAGTGCCACCCTGGCACCTTGGCAATGCCCACTGGGCAGTGCCAGGGGTGGGGCCAATGGGGCAGGGCTTGTGGGGGGCAGTGCTAGGGACAGGACCTGTGGGGGGCAGTGCTGGGAGTCCTGTGGGGGGCAGTGACAGGGGAGGGGTCTGTGGGTGGGTGGGGCGAATGATGGCAGGGCCTGTGGATGGACAGGGACAATGGAGGCAGGGTCTGTGGGGGAGGGGTTAATGGGGGGGGGGCGGTGGTGGGGGGGGGGGGGGCGGCCTGCTGGGGGTACTGCCACTCTACATGCGATCGGTGGGGAGGGCGGTGGAGCCGCGATCAGTGGGGGAGGGAGGGGGTCGGCAGGGGCTGCATCTTGGGTTGTGGGCCCTCACAATTGCGGGGGGGTGGTGCTACTTGAGGCTGCCTGCAGTAGCAGGGGCCTGACAGCTCTCTCTCTCTCTCTGTCTGTCAGAGCCCTGCTACTGTTAATGCGCATGAGCAGCATCAGAGGTCTGCAAATGCGCAATATCTCCCCCTACAGGCTATCAGGCGAGTTAAGTCCCACCCTCAGCCCCTCTGGCCAGAAACTGACTAATCCAAAATTTTAAAGTCAGAGTGCATAAGGTTGGGCCTGAAAACTCGCTCAAAAAACGGATCTGGAACTCTCCCAGTTTCACACCCGCCTGGCACTTAGAAAAAATCTGGTAAACTTCCACCCTGTGTCCAGCAGCACGTCCACTGCAACAGCTTGAACTGACTTCTTGAAGCATTTGTAGGGCTGACAGATGACAGACACCTCCAGACGCTGAAAGATGCCCTCATAAGAACAGGATATGGCGCTAGACTCATTGATCAACAGTTCCAACGCGCCACAGCGAAAAACCGCACCGACCTCCTCAGAAGACAAACACGGGACACAGTGGACAGAGTACCCTTCGTCGTCCAGTACTTCCCCGGAGCGGAGAAGCTACGGCATCTCCTCTGGAGCCTTCAACATGTCATTGATGAAGACGAACATCTCGCCAAGGCCATCCCCACACCCCCACTTCTTGCCTTCAAACAACCGCACAACCTCAAACAGACCATTGTCCGCAGCAAACTACCCAGCCTTCAGGAGAACAGTGACCAAGACACCACACAACCCTGCCACAGCAACCTCTGCAAGACGTGCCGGATCATCGACACAGATGCCATCATCTCACGTGAGAACACCATCCACCAGGTACACGGTACATACTCTTGCAACTCGGCCAACGTTGTCTACCTGATACGCTGCAAGAAAGGATGTCCCGAGGCATGGTACATTGGGGAAACTATGCAGACGCTGCGACAACGGATGAATGAACACCGCTCGACAATCACCAGGCAAGACTGTTCTCTTCCTGTTGGGGAACACTTCAGCGGTCACGGGCATTCGGCCTCTGATATTCGGGTAAGCGTTCTCCAAGGCGGCCTCCACGACACACGACAGCGCAGAGTCGCTGAGCAGAAACTGATAGCCAAGTTCCGCACACACAAGGACGGCCTCAACCGGGATATTGGGTTCATGTCACAATATTTGTAACTCCCACAGTTGCGTGGACCTGCAGAGTTTCACTGGCTGTCTTGTCTGGAGACAATACACATCTTTTTAGCCTGTCTTGATGCTCTCTCCACTCCCATTGTTTTGTTTCTTAAAGACTTGATTAGTTGTAAGTATTCGCATTCCAACCATTATTCATGTAAATTGAGTCTGTGTCTTTACAAATTCTGTTTGTGAACAGAATTCCCACTCACCTGAAGAAGGGGCTTAGAGCCTCGAAAGCTTGTGTGGCTTTTGCTACCAAATAAACCTGTTGGACTTTAACCTGGTGTTGTTAAACTTCTTACTGAGATGACAGAATGGCAGCGAGATTCCCTGTTTTAAACATACATCTTTTTACATTCGGTCCAATGGGTTATTCTGTGTGTGCGTGTGAATGTGTGTGTGAGTGTGAGTGTGTGCATGTGTGTGTGTGTGCGCGAGTGCATGTGTGTGTGCACGAGTGTGGGTGTGTGTGTATACGAGTGTGTGTGTGTGTGTGTGTGTGTGAGTGTGGGTGGGCATGTGCAAGTATGTGTGGGTGGGTGTGTATGTGCACGAGTGTGTGTGTGCGTGAGTGTGTGTGTGCCTGTGGGTGTACGTATGCGAGTGTGTGTGGGTGTGTGTGTGTGCACGAGTGTGTGTGTGAGTGCGTGTGCCTGTGGGTGTATGTGTGTGTGTGTGAGTGTGTGTGCCTGTGGGTGTATGTGTGTGTGGGTGTATGTGTGTGTGTGTGTATGAGTGTGTGTGCCTGTGGGTGTATGTGTGTGTGAGTGTGTGTGTGTGAGTGTGTGTGCCTGTGGGTGTATGTGTGTGTGTGTGTGTGTGTGTGTCAGTGTGTGTGCCTGTGGGTGTGTGTGTGTGTGTGTGTGTCAGTGTGTGTGCCTGTGGATGTATGTGTGTGTGTGTGTGTGAGTGTGTGTGGGTGTGTGTGTGAGTGTGTGTGAGTGTGTGAGTGTGTGTGCCTGTGGGTGTATGTGTGTGTGTGTGCCTGTGGGTGTGTGTGTGTGAGTGTGTGTGCCTGTGGGTGTGTGTGGGTGTGTGTGAGTGTGTGTGCCTGTGGGTGTGTGAGTGTGTGTGCCTGTGTGTGTGTGTGTGTGCCTGTGTGTGTGTGTGAGTGTGTGTGCCTGTGGGTGTGTGTGTGTGTGTGAGTGTGTGTGCCTGTGGGTGTGTGTGTGAGTGTGTGTGTGAGTGTGTGTGCCTGTGGGTGTGTGTGTGAGTGTGTGTGTGAGTGTGTGTGCCTGTGGGTGTATGTGTGTGTGTGTGTGTGTGTGAGTGTGTGTGTGAGTGTGTGTGCCTGTGGGTGTGTGTGTGTGTGTGTGAGTGTGTGTGCCTGTGGGTGTGTGTGAGTGTGTGTGTGTGTGTGTGTGTGTGTGTGAGTGTGTGCCTGTGGGTGTATGTGTGTGTGTGTGTGAGTGTGTGTGCCTGTGGGTGTATGTGTGTGTGTGTGTGTGTGTGAGTGTGCCTGTCGTCGTGCAATCTGTTTGTGGTGCTACTATTGGAGGGTTTACTATTGGCCCAAGAACCAGAGCCTGTTGCCCACAAATCCCCCCAGCTTTTACCCTTTCCTCTCCACATTAAACTTAATCACACAGTCATAGAGTCATACAGGTTTACAGCACGGAAACAGGCCCTTCGGCCCAACTTGTCCATGCCGCCCTTTTTTTTTAAAACCTCTAAGCCAATCCCAATTGCCCGCATTTGGCCCATGTCCCTCTATACCCATCGTACCTATGGAACTATCTAAATGCTTTTTAAAAGACAAAATTGTACCCGCCTCTACTACTACCTCTGGCAGCTTGTTCCAGACACTCACCACCCTCTGTGGGGAAAAATTGCCCCTCTGGACACTTTTGTATCTCTCCCCTCTCACCTTAAACCTATACCCTCTAGTTTTAGACTCCCCTACCTTTGGGAAAAGATATTGACTATCTAGCTGATCGATGCCCCTCATTATTTTATAGACCTCTATAAGGTCACCCCTCAGTCTCCTATGCTCCAGAGAAAAAGGTCCTAGTCTATCCAGCCTCTCCTTATAACTCAATCCATCAAGTCCCGGTAGCATCCTAGTAAATCTTTTCTGCACTCTTTCCAGTTTAATAATATCCTTTCTATAATAGGGTGACCAGAATTGCACACAGTATTCCAAGTGTGGCCTTACCAATGTCTTGTACAACTTCAACAAGACATTCCAACTCCTGTATTCAATGTTCTGACCAATGAAACCAAGCATGCCGAATGCCTTCTTCACCACTCTGTCCACCTGTGACTCCACTTTCAAGGAGCTATGAACATGTACCCCTAGATCTCTTTGCTCTGTAACTCTCCCCAACACCTACCATTAACTGAGTAAGTCCTTCCCTGGTTCAATCTACCAAAATGCGTCACCTCACATTTGTCTAAATTAAACTCCATCTGCCATTCGTCAGCCAATTTTGTATCCATTTAGATACCTCACCCTGGTTCCTGTGAGATTTAACCTTATGCAACAACCTACCATGTGGTACCTTGTCAAAGGCCTTGCTCAAGTCCATGTAGACAACATCAACTGCACTGCTTTCATCTACCTTCTTGGTTACCCCTTCAGAAAACTCAATCAAAATTGTGAAACATGATTTTCCACTCACAAAGCCATGCTGACTGTCCCTAATCAGTACTTGCGTCTCTAAATGCCTGTAGATCCTGTCTCTCAAAATGCCTTCCAATAATTTACCCCCCCACAGATGTGAGGCTCACTGTCCTGTAGTTCCCAGGCTTTTCCCTGCAGCCCTTTTTAAACAAAGGCACAACATTTGCCACTCTCCCATCTTCAGGCACCTCACCCGTGACTATCGATGATTCAAATATCTCAGCTAGGGGACCTGCAATTTCCTCCCTAGCCTCCCACAATGTCCTGGGGATTTATCTACCTTGTTGCGCTTTAAGACTTCCAGCATCTCCTTCTCTGTAATATGTACACTCCTCAAGACATCACTATTTATTTCCCCAAGTTCCCTAACATCCATGCTTTTCTCAACAGTACATACTGATGAGAAATATTCATTTAGGATCTCACCCATCTCTTGTGGATCCGCACATAGATGACCTTGTTGATCCTTAAGAGGCCCTACTCTCTCCCTTGTTATTCTTTTGCCCTTTATGTATTTGTAGATGCTCTTGGGATTCTCCTTTGCCTTATCTGCCAAAACAATCTTGTTTCTCCTTTTTGCCCTCCTGATTTCTCTCTTAACTCTACTCCTACACTCCCTATACTCTTCGTGGGATTCACGTGATCCCAGCTGCCTAAGCATGTCATGTGCCTCTGTCTAATTATCAGGCCGAGGGATTGCATGACCTCCATTCTCAAAGAAAGATGTATTTATATCGACTGAAATAATGCTGATCTGTAACTGGAGGCTTATACTTCAGCAGCCAGCAATGGTAGAATCACAGGAATTCCTGTACAGGAGGTGGCCATTTGGCCAGTTGTGACAGTACTATCTCTGGTTCAAACCCACCCCCCATGCAGAGAACTATCTACTCCAATTCCATCTGCATGTCCTTCCCTAGATCCTTGGATACTATCCATCTTCCAAGGCAGTTGAATTCTGCCGCACACTGTTCTCAGACAGGAATAATCTTTCACCATTTAGCCTCTCAAACAGTTTTCACAACTTTTCAGCATTTCAGTTCAGTCTCTCCTTTAACCTTTACCCACTCCATTTCTTCCCTGTTCGTTTGCAACAAGCACTGGAGCACTTTGGGCGCGACAAGAGTTAAAGCATTGCTGTGGTTCCAGGTGACCGGAGACACCGCCCGCTCTGCTTTTGGCAAATCGCAAACTCTTCACGGCTCACCAAGCTGATAGGCTCATTTACAAATCAATTTGCATCTCCCGGCGACACACTGAGCGGAGGCCACGTGGATGGGGGAGGCGGTGGGGAGGGCGGTGAAAGGGGCCTGAAATTCTCGGTACGTTCCAGTTGGCAGATCGAAGGCAGTGGGTTGCTCAATTTATCTGACGGTTGGCAAGATACAGGCCCTGAGTGTCGGAGGCAGTTTTAGACCCACACAGAGCTCAGCTGACGTCAAAGCCCAAGTCAGCCAGGAATCGTCACATCATTTAGATAAGGCTAAGGTAAAGATTGAAAAGGAGCCATGTTCCCTTCAAGACGAGAGACTGTAAATAAACTGGCTTCTTATAGTTTCTCCAGGTCATTCTGTCACTCCATAATAATCCAATCTTCTCTTATTTGACATCAGGTCATACATCAAATGCACTGCCCCCTTTTAGATTAACGTCCTGTAAACATGTATCCATTCATCAAGAGTAACTCTGTGGGTCAAATTTAGACCATTTCGGAGCCTGGCAACACTGGAAGCCCAAGGGCCAGGGCTTCACAGACAAACTGAGATTGGCCCATTCCTCTCAAGAGTTTTGTAAGTGTTGCTAAAATTAAACAGCCTCCACACCCTGAAGTGCTGCTGGAGATTGTCCCCAGCACTTTCACATAAACCCTCAAACACCAAGGCACACACAAATGCGCATATCCCCAGAGATATGTCCTTGCAGAAAGCTGTTGAGGTCAATGATCAAATGACGTTTAAGTGCGACCATCAATTTCTGTTGAGTTCCTGCAACTTACATTAACACAACACCTTCAACATTGTGAAGCATCCCAATGCACATCACAGGACAGATTATCAAACAAAATTGGATACAGAGCCACGCAAGGAAACATTCGAAAAGTGTGGTGAAAGAGATAGGCCTGAAGGAACATTGTAAAACAGGAGAGGTAAGGACACAGAGAGGTTTAGCAGCAAGGGGAGTTCCAGAGTTTATGGCTCAGGCAGTTGAAGGCATAGTAGAATGATGAGAATCGAGGATGGGCAAGAGGCCAGAATTGGAGAGACACAAATACCTCTGAGCTTGGGGGAGATGTCAGAGATAGGAAGGGGGTGAGGCCATAGTGGGTTTCGAAAACAAGAACCAGAACTTTAAAAACCAAGGTGTGCCAGACTGAGAGTGAGTGTAGGTGAGTGAGCACAGGGCTGAGGATTGAATGGGACTTGTTGTGGGTTTGGATATGGACAGCAGAGTTTTGGATGAGCTCATGTTTACAAAGGCACTTCAGATCCAGAGGAGGAAATGAAAGCAACTGTCCAAAGTTGATCTTAGGGATCAATTCAACGATGTGAACGCCAGGACTGCTGACATGAGTGGGACCTGTCGTAGCAATCGCTGTGCATCCTGCGTTTCTGACCCTATGATAAGCCTATTCGATGGCAGGATGCATTAAACTTTCTGTCAGGCAGGAGTCACACATGTCGCTGAGGATGAGAGGAGCATCGCTCTGTCCTCAACGCAACTTATCTTCTTTCTCCCGCAACACCAATAGATTCAGTGCCCTGGCCATGACACCTGGCAACAGCGTGGCAACACACTGTTGGCACCACATAACTGGTTAGATTTTAGTCCCCATGGTGGATGTGATCTTCACTCCCTTGTCCTATTCGTCCACAAAGCAAGGTGCGATGAGGTCATCCCAGCACATTGGGACCTGTCCATTGCCCTGGTTTCTTCTACCTCCTCCTCTTCATGGTCACCCTCACCGCCCTCCTCCACCTCCTCCTCATCTAAGGAGATGTGGCATTCCTCCATCTCCTCCAGGTCCAGCTGGTCTCCCCTCTGCAGTGCCAAGTTGTGGAGAGCACATCAGACTGCAACAATGCGAGAGACCCTCTGGGAGTGTATTGTAGGGCACCCCCAATTGATCCAGGCACTGGAACCGCATCATCAATGATCCAATCGCCTGCTCCACTGACATGCGCGTTGAAGCATGAGCCTCATTGTAACAAGTCTCAGTTGGTGCTTGTGGCCTCCACACTGATGTCATCAGTCACCTCCTGACCAGTGCCCCCTTCCCCCAAGGACCCATTCCCCCAGACACCGCTCTCCCTCAAAGATGGCCAGGATCTGAGAGCGCCCCAAGATGTAGCTGTCATGGACGCTCCCGGGAAACGGGCAGACACCTTCTTGAAGCACAACATACTTCAAGATGCAACTGAGTGATGAGCATCCCTTGCTCTTCATGAAGGGCATTGCCTGGCACCATGGAGCATGCAGTGCCACGTGGGTGCAGTCAATCAGACCTTGCACCTGGGGCAATCCTGCAAAGGTGGCAAAGCCCATAACTCTGGTGTCTGGGCTCGCCTGATCCCGGTCCAAGTTGATGCCCTGGCACAATGGGCATCGGTAACCCCCCCGAATGCAATTGTGTGTGGCTGATTGGGAAATGCCACACAGGTCACCCGTGCTGCCACTTGAAGAGGAATTCAGGCAGGGGGTGTCCTCCCATCCCATGTGGTGCCAGCTTGTGCAGGGTCTGGCAGTGGTGGTCCACCGTCTCCGGGACAGCTTTCTACAGCACTGAATCTCTGACATCGGACGTTGGAAAAACCTCGGCCGGTACCCACGCCCCTGCGGTGCCGCTCCCAGACTAGTCCAGCCTTTCCCTCCTCTGCTGGGCGCTGTTCCTGGCCTGGTGTCGCGGCATGTCGGTGTCTCTGCCGCTGCTTTATGACAATAAGTGGGATAGCCAACTCGACAGGCTCCATGATCCCCCACACCATGCACAGCAGAGAGGAGAAAACCACAGTGAGCTGGAAGGGTTCATGCCCTCCTCCCTCAATTCTCCTGGGACACCACCCAGGACAGAGGGCACGGGTAGCACTGTCTGCAAACCTACCCTCACAGCCACTTTAAAGCTAGGGCAACCCAAAATGAAGGGAAGGTAATGCCTGTAAGTGATCCCCTCCCCTCAGTCCCTTCCCCTGGACCCCTCCCCGAATATGGAGATTCTGAGAACCTCAGTTGCTCTTACCTGTATCCCCTGCATCCTCTCCAATCCCCCATGCAGTGAACTCCCCAGAGGTTGATGGTTGTCTGAGCACTCACCTCTGATCTCCCTCCCAGAGGGAGTGCTACATTAACACTGCAATTAGGTTACTGTGAAAATCCCCTAGTCGCCACACTCCGGCACCTATTCCGGTACACTGAGGGAGAATTTAGTGCAGCCAATCCATCTAACCAGCACATCTTTCAGACTGTGGGAGGGAACCAGAGGTAACCCATGCAGACATGGGGAGAACGTGCAGACTCCACACAGACGGAAATAGAATGCAAGTCCTGGTTCTGTGAGGCAGCAGTGCTGACCACTGTGCCACCGTGTCGCCCTGGTTGAGTAGAGATTGGCTCTGGCTGGTCTCACTTATTACACTTTCCTAAGACCAACACGCACAGCAAACTTGTCAGAATGAAATCCAATCTCAGCCACGTTGATGAGCTTTTTCAATGATTCAGTGCAACCAATGTCACATGATGGCTGCGTCTGAGCTGCTGAGTTCAAATAGGTTTCACTACAATTAAACCCAACTCTGTCGTGTAGGACACAATGTGGGTCTGCTTTGATCTTAATGCAAAAAAAGTAACCTTTTCAAACTCATTCAAGAAGGCTGCAGTCATTCTATTGGACAGGGGGATAGGGTGTGTTGAAAGAGCTGAGGTTTGCATGTGAGGGTGAAATGTTTGACTTGTTCCACTGCTCAGGCCAAGATGGTATTTAGAACGCTCACCGCGTGGTACTGGGAGAGGTAGAGAGAGAGAGAGCACAAGACTAAGCCAACTGACCACTTGATGTGAGGCTGGGAAACAGGCCAGTGGGTCAAGCTGACCAGGGAAGGAGTGACTGGTAAGGAAAGTTTAAAGTTAAGTGGGTGAGCACCCGTTGAAAAGCTGGCCCTAAGCCAACGTTCAATCTTGGTGCAAAGAGGGAACAATAGCTTGTATTTCTCTAATATTCTTCAACAACTTGCATCTATATTGCCCCTTCAAACCGAGCAAAATTGTCTCAAAGTGCTTCACAAAAGCGTGATCAAATAACATTTCACACTAAGCCACCTAAGGACAGGTGACCAAAAAGCTTGACCAATGAGAGGGGTTTTAAGATGTATCATCAGGAGAGAGAGGTAGAAAGTTAGAGAGGGAATTCCAGAGCTAAATGCACAGTAAGAAGTTTCACAACACCAGGTTAAAGTCTAACAGGTTTATTTGGAATCATGATCTTTCGGAGCGCCGCTCCTTCATCAGGTGAGTGGACCAAAGGCAGCCAAAGGTATGTCATAAATGGTAAAGCAATGAAAGCTGATGATGGCCAGAGTTCGAGGAGCGCAGAGATCTTGGAGAATTGTAGGTCACACAACGTAATTGATGCACGACAATCGAGCACGAGACACAAGGCTTCTGTAATTGAAGGCTTTTATTGTCTAACAATGGAACTATTTAAACACGAGTACACCATTCCAGACTGGAGGGGTCCCGCCCGAGCAGAGGGTCTTATACCTCTCCCAGGAGGCGGGGCCCGACTGGGATGTGCCACAACAGCAACCACCACAGGTATATTAATCCCACAGTGTAAACACCCTAGCCCAACAACAACATTAGAATAACCCCACAGTGTGAACACCCTAGCCCAACAACAACATTATAACAACCCCACAGTGTGAACACCCTAGCCCAACAACAACATTAGAATAACCCCACAGTGGTAACCAACGATGGTTCACCACAGTAATGACCAAGGCAGTTAGCAGAGAGGAGTTAGGAAGTGAGGGCGAGGTTAGTTGAGGCGACGATAAAAAAGGTGAATATAAAAAAGAAAGCATTTATATTGCACCTTTCGCAATCTCAGGATATTCCAAAGCGATTTACAACCAGTGAAGTATTTTTTAATGTGTAGTGGTTACACAGGAAATGCAGCAACAAATGTGTGCCCAGCAAGCTGCCACAGACAACACTGTGATGATGACCAGACAATCTGATTCAGTAATGCTGTTTAAGATCGAAATATTGCTCAGAATACCAGAACCCTCCTCCACTTCTTTGAAACAGTGGCCCTGCCATCTTTCACGTCCACCTGAGAAAAAACACGAGGCCTCGCTTTAATGTCTCAACCGAAGGATAGCACCTCTGACCCTGCAGCACATCCTCAGTACCGCACTGCGCGTGTTGCCCTGGACTCTGGGCTCAAGTCTCTGCTGCGGGCCTTTGAACCCACAATCTTTGAACTCAGATGTGAGCATGCGACATGCTGAGCCAGGGCCGAGGAGGAAGCGGGATAAAGGAATGAGGCAGTTTCAGGATAGAGTTCCAGAATTCAGTGAGACAAACAGCAGAAAGCTTTGTTCAGGGTGGACTGAAGGTGCTGGGGCACATTCACCATTGACCAGAACTGACAACAAATAGCCAGGCTTGTAGGGCTGAGAAAGATTATCTGAAAAGCACTCTGGTTATATTAATGATTCTAGTAGAGAAGCATTTCATCCTGATTCGTCGATGCCTTGCAGTCGCATCAATTGTGTTCAACTGTGTTGTTACAGTGTCATTTTCAGCTGCGTAGGCAGTCTGTACAGGAGGTATTGCTGTGTCCTGATAATGTGAACATTAATCCATCTTTAAGAGGGTTCCGTGCTTCCTTGTTTTGTGGCTGAGTGGCTGGCATGCTCACCTCTCAGGGCTGAAGGCCATGGTCTCACTCCAGAGAGGAGAGCACATAAACAAAGCTTTTTTTTCGTTCATTTGTGGGACATGGGTGTCGCTGGCTGGTCAGCATTTAATGCGCATCCCTAGTTCCCCAAGGACAGTTGAGAGTCAACCACATTGCTGTGGCTCTGGCGTCACATGGTAACATGTAGGCCAGACCAGGTAAGGATGTCAGATTTCCTTCCTTAACATTAATGGACCAGATGGGTTTTTCTGACAATTGACAATAATTTCATGATTATCAGTAGATTCTTAATTTCAGATTTTTTAAAACTGAATTCAAATTTCACCATCTGCCATGGTGGGATTTGAACCTGGGTCCCCAGAGCATTAGCCGTGGTCCATGAATTACTAGTCCAGTGGCAATCCCACTGCGCCACCATCTCCGTAAGTGCATAGGAATTCATATCAAGTGAGGATCCACAAAGAGAGATGCAGAGGAAGAAATTGAAGGGTAATTAGAGAAGTTGGGGTTGGTTGCCTCAGAGCAGATAGTCAAAGGGAGGATTTAATAAAGCTGTCAAAATTATGAGATGGCTTGATAGAGTTAAGAGGGAGAAACTATGGGGGAGGGGGTTTCATGGAGGGAATGCAATGGAGGCTGACCAGATTAATCCTTGAGATGGTGGGATCTCCATATGAGGAAGGGAAGTGGTATGCTGGCCTTCAACACAAGGGGACTTGAATACAACAGTAAAGCTGTCTTGCTGCTTTGGTGAGACCTCATCTGGAGTATTGTGCCCAGTTTTAGTCCCATTATCTAAAGAGGGATATTCTTGCCATTAAAGAAGTGCAACAGAGATTCACCAGACTAATCCCTGGGATGGTGGGATTGTCTTGTGAGGAGAGCTTGAGGAGACCGTGTCTGTATTCTCTTGAGTTTCAAAGAATGATGGGTGACCTCTTTGAAGCTTGAAAAATTCCTCCAATGTGTGATAGGGCGGATGTGGATAAGATGCTTCCCCTGGCTGGTGAGTCTAAAACCAAGGGAAACAGTCTCAGAAAAAGGGGCAGGCCATTTAGGACTGGGATGAGGAGGAATTTCTGCATTCAGAGGGTGGTGAATCTTTGGAATTCTTTGCCACAGAGAACTGAGGAAACTCAATCATTGAACATCTTCAAGATAGAAATTGATAGATATTTGGATACAAGTGACATCAGAGGATACAGGATAATGCGTGAAAGTGGTATTGAGGTAGATGATCAGCCATGATCTGTTTGCATGGCGGACAGGCTCGATGGGCTGAATGGTCTATCCTGTTCTGATGTTCCTATGTTCCTAAACTGTTTCCACTGGCTGTAGGGTCAGGAATCAGAGGGCACAAGATCAGATAATTGCCAAAAAGGTCACTAGGGAGATGAGAGTAACTTATTTTTGGACACAGTGCGTTGTTATGAGCGGGAAAGTACCACCTGAAAGGGTGGTGGAAACAGACTCAATAATAACTTTCAAAAGAAAAGAGGATAAACGCTTGAAGATGAAAAAGTTTTACGGGTTATGGGGTAAGAGCAGAGGTATTGAGACTAATGGGATCGCTCTATCAAAGAGCTGGCACAGATATGATGGGCTGAATAGTCTCCTTTCTGTGCTGTATCGTTCTATCCTTCCATGAGTGAAGAGCTGTATTTAGGAATGGCAGTGGAACTGGAAGTCTGGAGTTGAGGAAGTAGTTAGTAAATAATTAGTGTGAAAGAGAGAGATATCTGAATCTAATCATCTGCCCTTGACATTCAATGGCATTCTTATCACTGAATGCTCCACTATCAACATCTTTGCAATTACCATTGACCAGATACTGAACTGGACTAGCCATATAAATACTGTACATACAAGAATAGGTGAGAAGTTGGAAATTCTGCAGCAAGTAACGCACCTCCTGATTCCCCAAATCCTGTGCACCAGCTACAAGGCAAAAGTCAGGAGTGTAATGGAATACACTCCACTTGCAGCTCCAACAACACCAAGGATTTCCTTGACAAAGGACAAAGCAGCCCCGCTTGAATGACACTCCATTCACCATGTTAATCATTCGCCCCCTCCATCACACACAGTGGGAGCAGTGTGTACCATCTACAAGATGCACTGCACAAACTCACCAAGTCTCCTTCAACAGCTCCTTCCAAACCCACGATCTCTGCCAGCTGGAAGGACAAGGGCAGCAGGCACATGGGAACGCAAATACCTGCAGGTTCCGCTCACTGCAAGGCACTTGCCACCCTTGGAACTGTGGTCGGAATTTTCCAAGACGTTGGTTTGCCATTGGCCACCAACAGAATCTTCTGGTCCTGCCAAAGGCAATGGCAATTTGCGTAGCCCACCCCTCCCACTCTCGGGGAATGCTCCTAGGGGACCGACTTCAGCAGGACCGGAAGATCCCACTGATGTGAAGGGCCAGAAAATCCTGTCCTGTACCGCTGTTCCTTAACTGTCGCTGGGTCAAAATCCTGGAACTCCCTCCCTAACAGCACTGTGGGTGCACTTACACCACCATCTTCTCAAGGGCAATTAGGGGTGGGCAATAAACGCTGGTCTAGCCATCGACGCCTACATCCTGTGAAAGGATAAGAAAAAGTTCAATATCAGATCTCAAGTGGAAATAAAAGAGCAGACAAACAATGTGCAAATAGCAACAGATTATAGTTCTCAAAGGTCAAACATTCTTTAAATAGACAGTGTTTCCTCAGGGCACTTAAAGGTGGAAGGAACTGGAATTAGTGACAGAGGCGCTTGCTAAGTATTGTTAAATTCAGAAGGGATCCTGAAGAATTGGAAAATGCCGACTTGTTTTGTTCCTCTTGTTTGAAACTCCTGGGAGCACCTTTCACTATTCCAGAATATCCCAAGACGCCACACACAACTGTCATAACGTAAAATTACAAAAAGATATTGACTGGGTGAATGGACCAAACAGCAAGAAGGTTTTAACATTGGCATATGTGAGGTCATCCACCGTGGAACAGGGTCTTTATAACCAGTGCAGAGCTAGAAACTTTGGAGGTCATAGAATCATAGAATCCTTACAGAATCATAGAGTGCAGAGGCAAACCATTCGGCCCATCAAGTCTGCACCAACTCTCCAAAAGAACATCTTATCCAGACCCTAGCCCCATAACCCCATATATTTACCCCACCAATCTACAGATCCTGGGACACTAAGGGACAATTTAGCATGGCCAGTCCACCTAATTTGCACATCTTTGTGGGAGGAAACTGAAGCAACCGGAGGGAACCCACACAGACACGGGGAGAATGTGCAAACTCCACACAGACAGCCACCCAAGTTGGAAATCAAGCCATGACTGACTTTGAAGCTACGCAAATGAATGGTGGATATGGAAAGCACGAAGGACAGGATCAATTGGACTGAAGAGCTTTCATCTAAATCACCCCCTTCTTGTGCAAAAGCAAGTCATTGAAATGTGTCCATGTCAAAGGGGCAGACTTTTGCATCTTGACTGCTTCAAGAACAAGAACAATCATTTCTATCACATCTGTCATTTGTCAAATGTCCCAAGGTGTTTCAGAAGGGCACAAATCAGACAGAAATCTGACACTGAGTCACATAAGGAGATAACAGGGCAGGTGACCAAACACTTAACCAGAGAGCTGCCTTTCTGTGACAAACAATGGACAGATAAAGACGTTGCTCCATCCAGCCTGTCCCACAAGGTTTGTGGTACCTGCGATCACGTGATCCCTTGGGAGACACGAGAGAGGAGGATAGAAGCCCAGACAAATCTCAGTAAAAATCTGGGAAATTCCTTTCTGATCAATCTCAGTGACCGAAAGGAATAGTGGAGTTCACTCTGCCCAGAGCCCTGCAATCCCTGCCCTGTGATGTAGCATCCCAGTCCTGTTCTCACTGGGAGGAATTTAGTGTGCCATTACCCACTGCACAAACCAGCAGGCTGTTCCAGAGGTTTTCTCTGAGAAAAGAACCATACCCTGACATCTAACCATGACCTGACCTCTGAACACTGTCACCTGTGCTGTTCCCCAAACTGGTTTGAAAAAAGGTAAGGTTTAATTTTCAGCACCAATATTTTCATTTAACAATTCACTTGCAGAATCACTTGCAGGATGTGTCATCTGTGATGTGGGATTGTTTTATTTTTGGCTGCAAACAGGCTGCAGTAATGTTTTCAAAGCATTGTGTTCCAACTGCTTCTTGCGTCTGTGTGGTTTCGAGTTAAGACCTTTCCTTGTTGGAATGTAGATGAACAAGATGTGAGACCCATTGCACAATATTAAAATACCTCCAGACCAGACACATCTCTTCTGGATCAATGGGTTTAATTCATTTAATACTGAGGCAGATCCAGTCACTATTCCCACCACTTGTCATTTAAAAGCAAATCATGTAATGTTGGGAGAGGGCAGGCTGGGGGGGGCGGGGAGGGGTGCGGGGGGGTTGTTATAATAAAGAGATACGAAACAAAAAAACACAGACATTGTGTGCTTGCTGTGATTTAATGGGGCTGAACAGAGAGGGTCGGAGGGTGGGACTGCACATGTGTGAAGTCAGTGAATTAGAATGAGCGCAATGTCTGAGCAGTTCCTGAACATGTCAAAAACACTGCTGTCCGAAAGGGGGAGGGAGGGCGGGAACTCCTCTGGGTCTTAATGCCCTCCGATTGGATGGTTACTCAGACTGGAGGGAAATATGCCATTGTGTCATCACTAAGAGCCTTGGGAGCTTTACACTGATATATATTAGTTATGGTCAGAATTTTATAGCACAGAAAGAGACCCTTCAGCCCATTGTGTCTGTGTCGGCCACCCAGCATCTATCTATTCGAATCCCATTTTCCAACACTTAGAAACATAGAAACATAGGAAAGCTACAGCACAAAACAGGCTCTTCGGCCCCACAAGTTGTGCCGAACATATCCCTACCTTCTAGACCTACCTATAACCCTCCATCCTATTACGTCCCATGTGCTCATCCAGGAGTCTCTTAAAAGACCCTATTGAGTTTGCCTCCACCACTACTGACGGCAGCCGATTCCACCCGCCCACCACACACTGTGTGAAAAACTTCCCCCTAACATTTCCCCTGTACCTACCCCCAGCACCTTAAACCTGTGTCCTCCCGTAGCAGCCATTTCCACCCTGGGAAAAAGCCTCTGAGAGTCCACCCGATCTATGCCTCTCAACATCTTATATACCTCTATTAGGTCTCCTCTCATCCTTCGTCTCTCCAAGGAGAAAAGACCGAGCTCCCTCAGCCTATCCTCATAAGGCATGCCACTCAATCCAGGCAACATCCTTGTAAATCTCCTCTGCACCCTTTCAATCTTTTCCACATCCTTCCTGTAATGAGGCGACCAGAACTGAGCACAGTACTCCAAGTGGGTTCTGACGAGGGTCTTATATAGCTGCATCATTATCCCTGGACTCCTAAACTCAATCCCTCGATTGATAAAGGCCAGCACACCATACGCCTTCTTAACCACCTCCTCCACCTGCGGGGCCGATTGTAAGTCCTATGGACCCAGACCCCAAGGTCCTTCTGATCCTCTACAGTACTAAGAGTCTTTCCCTTTATATTGTACTCCTTCATCCCATTTGACTTGCCAAAATGGATCACTATGCATTTATCTGGGTTGAAGTCGATCTGCCACTTCTCCGCCCAGTCTTGCATCCTATCTATGTCCCTCTGTAACTTCTGACATCCCTCCAGACTATCCACAACCCCACCAACCTTCGTGTCGACGGCAAACTTACCAACCCATCCCTCCGCTTCCTCATTCAGGTCATTTATGAAAATGACAAACAGCAAGGGTCCCAGAACAGATCCCTGGGCACACCTTAGTCCATACTTTTGTTCATAAGCTACTGGCTTGTGAACAATACGCTTCCCACCACCCAAACCCCGCCCCTCATACCACCACCATCAGTGAAATCCAGCCCATTGTTTCCATTGGCTGAAGGATCGGTTACGAGAAGGAGCAGACTCAATGAGCGGGATTTTCCAGCCACGCTCGACCCCAAACCGGAAAATCCCACCCGGCGAGGTGACGGACCATCCTTTGCATGGGCCCGCTACGATTCCCGGCTTGGGTCACTGTCTGTGTGGAGTCTACACGTTCTCCCCCGTGACTGCATGGGTTTCCTCCGGGTGCACTGGTTTCCTCCCACAGTCCAAAAGACGTGCTGGTTAGGGTGCATGGGCCATGCTAAATTCTGCCTCAGTGTACTTGAACAGGTGCCGGAGTGTGACACTGTGGTGAACCATAGTTGGTTACCACTATGAGTGCTGAGCCATGGATGGTCAGCACTATGGGTGTTTGTAGATATGTTACTGTAATTACTGTTGGGGTTAGGGTTGGGCTGTTCTACCTGTTGATATTGTTCTGTGGTACACTCCAGTTGGCTCCGCCTACTAGTGGAAGTATAAAGGTCACTGCACTGCCTGGAGACCCTTTAGTCTGGGATTGTATTGTATATAGTGTGCTCCATTCTTGTCAGTAATAAAAGCCTTTATTTCCTGGGTACATTCTAGCCTCCCGTGTGCATTAATCGCGCATCAGACACCTCGGGGATTTACACAGTAACTTCATTGCAGTGTTAATGTAAGCCTACTTGTGACACCAGTAAATAAATAAACATTAAAGCTAGTTCGGCCACAGCTGGAGTTTTGTGTACAGTTCTGGTCACCGCATTACAGGAGGATATATAAAATCAAAATACTGCGGATGCTGGAAATCTAAAATGGAAACAGAAAATGCTGGATAAACCCGACTGGCAGTATCTGTAGAGAGAGAAACAGAGTTCACGTTTCGAGACTTAATGACCCTTCCACAGATCCTTACTCCCTTCCACAAACTCCTTACTCCCACAAGCTCCTCAAAACTAAACTTGCCCTCTCAAACTATTGCAGTGGGATTTGAACTCCTGTGTTCTTCATTACTAGCCTAGCTGTAGATTGTCCATTGAGAAGCATTCTTTGCCTCTGAATCTGAAGATTGTAGATCCACTCCGAGCATTTTAGGACACAGTCCAGGCTGACACGGTCAGTAGCAGTACTGAGGGAGTGCCGCAGTGTCAGAGGTGCCACCTTCAGATGAGACATTAATTTGAGGATCTGTCTCCCCACCTTTCAACCTAATGACACAAGTTGAAGAGGAACAAGGGCAGTCCTTCCCACTGTCCTGAGCAATATTCATCCCTCAACCAACAGATGATTTGTTCATTTATTTAATTGCTGTTTGTGGAATCTTGCTGTGCATAAATTGCAAAATATGTTACACTTACAATAGTGAGATCAGCTGAAGTGCGCTGGTTTAGTGAATGGAGCTGATGAGTGTTCGTGTGTTGTCTCTTTTTATCTGAAATATTCAGCTGTGTAGATAGCGGCTGTGGAGATTGGAAGCCGGCTGGCTGATACTGGGCTGGCAGCTAAAGCATTCGCTTTGCATACCTGTGATCAGTGGTCTGAATCCCAGGGCAGCCTGACACTGGCTATGCACTCACTCTAGCCAGGGTACTTGCCAGAGCTCGATTCCAAAACCAAACACCTGACTACAGTGCAGAGAGAAAACAGCACAATCCTGGGCCAGACAACCAAGCACTGCAAGGCCTTCAATAGAAACACTCCCATGAAGGTTAATGGCATTATTCGACAAACTGTACACCTGGTCTCAAGAGAAAGGGATGGAGAGGGTGATGGTCCTGGGAGGAAGTGCACAGAGGGGGCAACGGTGAGGAAAATACAACAGGAAAGTGTGCTGAAAGAAAAGGAGGGCCACACTGATTCCGATAAAACTGCGCTGTGTGAGAATAAAAGTAGGCAGCGGGTGGCCAGAGACCCGGATTTGATTCCCGGCTTGGGTCACTGTCCTTGGAGTCTGCACGTTCTCCCCATGTCTGCGTGGGTTTCCTCCGGGTGCTCCGGTTTCCTCCCATAGTCCAAAAGACGTGCTGGTTAGGTGCATTGGCCATGTTAAATTCTCCCTGAGTGTACCCAAACAGGCGCCGGAGTGTGGCGACCAGGGGATTTTCACAGTAACTTCATTGCAGTGTTAATGTAAGCCTACTTGTGACACCAGTAAATAAAAAAAATATAGCCCATGGCAGACGAGGCCATTCAGCCCCAATACCATGTTCTGTTATTCAATCAGATCATGGCTGAGTGACATCTTAATTGCACATTTTTACGGCCGTTTGCTCCATCAGGATTTTTTGGGGTAATTTTAATCTAATCCACTCTACCCCACATTGGAAACCAAAACCAGGCAGGAGGTGAAATGATTGGTCAATCTGATCCGGTGAAACTCCCTCCAAACAGGTTGTTAATTCCCTGTTGGAATTCAATACCAGATTTTGTGGGATTGTTTTTTATAATTATTAATTATAATTATTTCATGGGATCTGAGTATCGCCCATCCTTAATTACCCTTGGGAAGATGGTGGGGAGCTGTCTTCTTGAACTGCTGCAGTCCATTTTATTTTATTTTTTCAAGGGATGTGAGCATTGCAGACAAGGCCAGTGTTTGTTTCCAATCCCTAGTTGCCCTTAAGAAGGTGGTGGTGAGCCGCCTCCTTGAACCGCTGCAGTCCATGTGGTGTAGGTACACTCACCGTGCTGTTGGTTCAGGATTTGATCCAGTGACAGTGAAGGAATGGCAGTATATATATTTCCAAGTCAGGACAACACCAGGTTAAAGTCCAACAGGTTTATTTGGTGCTACCAATGTCTGTGTGGAGTTTGCACATTCTCCTCGTGTCTGCGTGGGTTTCCTCCGAGTGCTCCGGTTTCCTCCCACAGTCCAAAGATGTGCGGGTTAGGTTGATTGGCCATGCTAAAATTGCCCTTAATGTCCTGGGATGCGTAGGTTAGAGGGATTAGTGGGTAAAATATGTAGGGATATGGGGGGAGGACCTGGGTGGGATTGTGGTCGGTGCAGACTCGATGGGCCTAATGGCCTCTTTCTGTGCTGTAGGGTTTCTAAGATTTCTCAGATAAAACAGCTCTCACATATAGTAATAAAGGATAGGCCCAGAACTTCCAATCTCCAGGAGGTCCTACCACGGGAGTGCCGCCAAGATGTGCTGGGACGACCCATGCACTGACTACATGGGAATACCCAGGAATTTTGGACTTCCAAGGGGCAGTTACCCTGCCTGTTTAGAAGGACCACCATTGGCAACTTCCTCCCAGTTAAAATAAAAACAGAAAGGTCCTTCACTCCTTACAATTCCTTACCCTCCAAACAATCCCCATGCCCCATCCATGCCACCTTACATCCCCACACACTCACTATGATCCGTAAAACCCGCTGTGCCAAGTTATGGCACTTACTTGACTTGCCCATTGACCCACTATGCACTGAGCAGGGCTGAGAGCCCAGACATCCATTAGACCTGTTGAAACAGCTGCACCCCAGATAGCTTGATTGACAGCTCAGGCTCTCTGATTTCAGTCAAGGGCATTCAGCCTCTGATCTTCGGGTAAGCGTTCTCCAAGGCGGCCTTCAAGACACACGACAGCGCAAAATCGCCGAGCAGGAACTGATAGCCAAGTTCTGCACGCCTGAGGACGACCTCAACCAGGATCTTGGATTCATGTCACACTCCATGTAACCCCCACCATTTGGCCTGGGCTTGCAAAATCCGACTAACTGTCCTGGTTTGAGACAATTCACACCTCTTTAACCTGTGATTATCCCTCTCTCCACTCACCGTCTGTACTTGTAAAGACTTGATTGCCTTGAAAAAACTTGCATTCCAACCATTATCTTGCAATTGTATCTTTGTCCATATATGCTGTGTTTGTGAAACCCACCTCTCTACTCACTTGATGAAGGGACAGCGCTCCAAAGCTCATGATTCCAAATAAACCTGCTGGACTTTCACCTGGTGTTGTGAGACTTCTTACTGTTACCAGAATTTGTCAGTATGTCATTCTGCTGAGAAAACTGGTGTGGAAATTACAACAATATTAGGCAGGAACTGAAGAATGTAGATTGGGGGCAGATGTTTGAGGCCAAATCAACATCTGGCATGTGGGAGGCTTTCAAGTGTAAGTTGATGGGGATTCAGGACCGGCACATTCCTGTAAGGATGAAGGATAAGTATGGCAAGTTTTGGGAACCTTGGATAACGAAAGATATTGTGAGCCTAGTCAAAGAGAAAATGGAAGCATTTGTCAAAGCTAGGAGGCTGGGAACACACGAAGCAAGTGTGGAATACATGGAAAGTAGAAAGAAACTTAAGCAATGAGAAAGAAGAGCTAAAAGGGGTCATGAGAAAGCATTGGCCAGCAGGATTAAGGAAAATCCCAAGGCTTTTTATACATATGTAAAGAACAAGAGGGTAGCCAGGGAGAGGGTTGGCCCACTCAAGGACAAGGGACGGAATCTAGGTGTGGAGCCAGAGGAAATGGGCGAGGTATTAAATGAGTATTTTGTGTCAGTATTCACCAAAGAGAAGGACTTGGTGGATGATGAGACTGGGAAAGGATGTGTAGATAGTTTGAGTCATGTTGAGATCAAAAAGGAGGAGGTATTGGGGTTCTTAAGAAACATCAAGGTAGCCAAGTCTCCAGGGCCTGATGGGATATACCCCAGAATACTGAGAGAGGCAAGAGAGGAAATTTCTGGGGCCTTGAGAGAAATCTTGTATCCTCACTGGCTACAGGGGAGGTCATGATGTGGAGATGCCGGCGTTGGACTGGGGTAAGCACAGGAAGAAGTCTCACAACACCAGGTTAAAGTCCAACAGGTTTATTTGGTAGCAAATACCATAAGCTTTCGGAGCAATGCTCCTTCGTCAGATGGAGTGGTCTCTGAGAACAGAGACCACTCCATCTGACGAAGGAGCATTGCTCCGAAAGCTTATGGTATTTGCTACCAAATAAACTTGTTGGACTTTAACCTGATGTTGTGAGACTTCTTACTGTACAGGGGAGGTCCCAGAGGATTGGAGAATAGCCAATGTTGTCCCTTTGTTTAAGAAAGGTACCAAGAATAATACAGGTAATTACAGGCCGGTGAGCCTTACATCAGTGGTAGGGAAATTATTGAAGAGGATTCTTCAAGACAGGATTTATTCCCACTTGGAAATAAGTGGACGTATTAGTGAGAGGCAACATGGTTTTGTGAAGGGGAGGTCATGTCTCACGAACTTGATCGAGTTTTTCGAGGAAGTGACGAAGATGATTGATGAGGGTAGGGCAGTGGATGTTGTCTACATGGACTTAAGGAAGGCTTTTGACAAGGTCCCTCATGGCAGACTGGTGCAGAAGGTGACGTCGCATGGGATCAGAGGTGAGCTGGCAAGGTGGATACAAAACTGGCTCGGTCAAAGAAGACAGAGGGTAGCAGTGGAAGGGTGCGTTTCTGAATGGAGGGCTGTGACAAGTGGTGTTCCTCAAGGATCAGTGCAGGGACCTTTGCTGTTTGTAATATATATAAATGTTTTGGAGGAAAATGTAACTGGATTGATTAGTAAGTTTTCGGACGACACAAAGGTTGGTGGATTTGCGGATAGCAATGGGGACCATCAGAGGATACAGAAGGATATAGATCAGTTGGAGACTTGGGCGGAGAGATGGCAGATGGAGTTTAATCCGGACAAATGTGAGGTAATGCATTTTGGAAGGTCTAATACAGATAGGAAATATACAGTAAATGGCAGAACCCTTAAGAGTATTGATAGGCAAAGGGATCTGGGTGTACAGGTACAGGTCACTGAAAGCGGCAATGCAGTTGGAGAAGGTAGTCAAGAAGGCATACGGCATGCTTGCCTTCATCGGCCGGGGTATTGAGTTTAAAAATTTGCAAGTCATGTTGACGCTTTATAGAACCTTAGTGAGGCCACACTTGGAATATAGTGTTCAATTCTTGTCGCCACACTACCAGAAGGATGTGGAGGCTTTGGAGGGGGTACAGAAAAGATTTATCTGAGAAGAATCTTAGAATCCCCACAGCACAGAAAGAGGCCATTCGGCCCATCGTGTCTGCACTGAACACAATCCCACCCAGGCCCTACCCCCATATCCCTACATATTTACCCACTAATCCCTCTAACCTACATATCTCAGGACACTAAGGGCAACCTTTTTTTAGCATGGCCAATCAACCTAACCCGCACATCTTTGGACTGTGGGAGGAAACCGGAACACCCGGACGAAACCCACGCAGACACGAGGAGAATGTGCAAACTCCACACAGACAGTGACCCAAGCTGGGAATCGAACCCAGGTCCCTGGAGCTGTGAAGCAGCAGTGCTAACCACTGCTACCGTGCCGCCCAAGGATGTTGCCTGGTATGGAGGGCATTAGCTATGAGGAGAGGTTGGAGAAACTTGGTTTGTTCTCACTGGACCGACGGAGGTTGAGGGGAGACCTGATAGAAGTCTACAAGATTATGAGAGGCACGGACAGGACAGAGTGGATAGTCAGAAGCTTTTCCCCAGGGTGGAAGAGTCAATTACTAGGGGGCATAGGTTTAAGGTGCGAGGGGAAAGTTTTAAAAGAGATGTACGAGGCAGATTTTTTACACAGAGAGTGGTGGGTGCCTGGAACTCGTTGCCGGGGGAGGTAGTGGAAGTGGATACGGTAGTGACTTTTAAGGGACGTCTTAACAAGTACATGAATGAGATGGGAATAGAGGGATACGGTCCCCGGAAGTTTTAGTTAAGTCCGGCAGCATGGTCGGTGCAGGCTTGGAGAGCCGAAGGGCCTGTTCCTCTGCTGTAATTTTCTTTGTTCTTTGTTCTTTGAAATCTCCAGCGTCACTGCTCTGCTTTCTCTCCAGATTGCGTCACTTTAACATCTGAAAAAAGTGGGTGCGGTTTACACTGTCACTCTGGTGGGGCGGGGACTCTTAGAGCCGGGTGAGGCTGTTATAAATGGCACCAATGTGATGTCACTCCAGTGCCTGCTGAATATCCGGAAAAGGGTGACATCCCAGAGAGAATGCTCTCTCATCACATGCTAATGTATTAACATGAGCTTTCTGGGGGCTCCTGCCATGTTTCACGCCACTCCACAGTGAAGAAAGTTAAGAAAGTTACCTCCGATTGCAACGGGATCTTGATCAATTGGGCCAGTGGGCTGATGAATGGCAGATGGAGTTTAATTTAGACAAATGCGAGGTGATGCATTTTGGTAGATTGAACCAGGACAGGACTCACTCAGTTAATGGGAGGGCATTGGGGAGAGTTACAGAACAAAGAGATCGAGGGGTACATGTTCATAGCTCCTTGAAAGTGGAGTCACAGGTGGACAGAGTGGTGAAGAAGGCATTCGGCATGCTTGGTTTCATTGGTCAGAACATTGAATACAGGAGTTGGGATATCTTGTTGAAGTTGTACAAGACATTGGTAAGGCCACACTTGGAATACTGTGTACAGTTCTGGTCACCCTATTATAGAAAGCATATTATTAAATTAGAAAGAGTGCAGAAAAGATTTAGTAGGATGTTACCGGGACTTGATGGTTTGAGTTATAAGGAAAGGCTGGATGGACTGGAACTTTTTTCTCTGGAGCGTAGGAGGCTGAGGGGTGATCTTATAGAGGTCTATGAAATAATGAGGGGCACAGATCAGCTAGGTAGTCAATATATTTTCCCAAAGGTAGGGGAGTCTAAAACTCGAGGGCATAGGTTTAAGCTGAGAGAGGAGGGATTCAAAAGTGTCCAGAGGGGCAATTTTTTCGCACAGAGGGTGGTGAGTGTCTGGAACAAGCTGCCAGAGATAGTAGTAGGGGCGGGTACAATTTTGTCTTTTAAAAAGCATTTAGACATTTCCATGGGGAAGATGGGTATAGGGAGATATGGGCCAAATGCGGACAATTGGGATTAGCTTTGGGTTTTTTTTAAAAAGGGGCAGCATGGACAAGTTGGGCCGAAGGGCCTGTTTCCATGCTTTAAGCCTCTATGACTCCACTGGAGGGAGCGGGGATTGGAACTCAGAAACTCGCCATCATGAATCACGCTTTCTAGATTTTGAGTGCGCACCACCATTCCCACAGACGGAGAGTGCGGGTTCAAAATTGCCAAAAAGTAGGACCTCTCGGGTTGTAATCTCAGGATTATTCCCTGTGCCACGTGCCAGTGAGGCTAGAAACAGGAAGATAGTGAAGCTGAACACATGGCTAAACAGCTGGTGTAGGAGGGAGGGTTTCAGATATCTGGACCATTGGGGTCTCTTTCGGGGTAGGTGGACCTGCACAAGAATGACAGGTTGCATCTAAACTGGAAGGGCATAAATATTCTGGCCGGGAAGTTTGCTAGTGTCACATGGGAGGATTTAAACTAGTTTGGCAGGGGGTGGGAACCAAAGCAAAGGTGAATTAACTGAAGGGGAACTAGAGAGTAGGGCCAGTAAGACTCAAAGAAAGAGCAGGCAGGGTGTGATTGCTAATCAAAGAGGGTCTGGGTGGACTGAAGTGCATTTGTTTCAATGCGAGAAGTGTAACAGGTAAGGCAGATGAACTTAGAGCTTGGATTAGTACTTGGAACTATGATGTTGTCACTATTACAGAGACTTGGATAAGGGAAGGACAGGATTGGCAGCTTAACGTTCCAGGATACAGATGTTTCAGGCAGGATAAGGGGGATGTAAAAGGGGCGGGGGAGTTGCACTGCTGGTTAAGGAGAATATCACAGCTGTACTGAGGGAGGACACCTCGGAGGGTTCATACAGCGTGGCAATATGGGTAGAGCTCAGGAATAGGAAAGAAGTAGTCACAATGTTGGGGGTTTACTATAGGCCACCCAACAGCCAACAGGAGATAGAGGAACAGATATGTAGGCAGATTTTGGCAAGGTAAAAGCAGTACGGTGGGAGATTTTAACTTCCCCTATATTGACTGGGACTCACTTAGTGCTAGGAGCGTGGATGGGGCAGAGTTTGTAAGGAGCATCCAGGAGGTCTTCTTGAAACAGTATGTAGATAGTCCAATGAGGGACGGAGCCATGTTGGACCTGGTATTGGGGAATAAGCCTGGCCAGATGGTCGATGTTTCAGTAAGAGAGCAGTTCAGGAACAGTGACCACAATTCAGTAAGCTTTAAGATACTGATGGATAAAGATAAGTGTAGTCCTCAAGTTAAGGTGCTAAATTGGGGGAAGGCTAATTACAACAATATTAGGCAGGAACTGAAGAATGTAAATTGGGTGCAGATGTTTGAAGGCAAATAAACATCTGGCATGTGGGATGCTTTCAAGTGTAAGTTGATAGGAATTTAGGACTGGCACATTCCTGTAAGAATGAAGGATAAGTATGGCAAGTTTGGGAACCTTGGACAACAAGAGATATTGTGAGCCTACTCAAAGAGAAAAAGGAAGCATTGGTCCAGGCTAGGAGGTTGGGAACACATGAAGCAAGTGTGGAATACAAGGAAAGTAGAAAGAAACTTAAGCAATGAGTAAGGAGGGCTAAAAAGGGTCACGAGAAAGCATTAGCCAGCAAAATTAAGGAAAATCCCAAGGCTTTTTATACATATGTAAAGAGCAAGAAGGTAGCCAGGGAGAGGGTTGGCCCACTCAAGGACAAGGGAGGGAATCTCGGTGTGGAGCCAGAGCGTTGTCGTGTGTCGTGAAGGCCGCCTTGGAGAACACTTACCCGAAGATCAGAAGCTGAATGCCCATGACTGCTGAAGTGTTCCCCGACTGGACGGGAACACTCCTACCTGGTGATTGTCGAGCAGTGTTCATTCATCCGTTGGACCTGTTGGACTTTAACCTGGTGTTGTGAGACTTCTTACTGTGCTTACCCCAGTCCAACGCTGGCATCTCCACATACAGGGGATGTCCCAGAGGATTGGAGAATAGCCAATGTTGTTCTTTTGTTTAAGAAGGGTAGCAAGATTAATCCAGGTAATTACAAGCCGGTGAGCCTTACGTCAGTGATAGGGAAATTATTGGAGACGATTCCTCGAGACAGGATTTGCTCCAACTTGGAAATAAGTGGACATATTAGCGAAAGGCAACATGGTTTTGTGAAGGGGAGGTCATGTCTCACTAACTTGATCGAGTTTTTCAAGGAAGTGACAAGGATGATTGATGAGGGTAGGGCAGTGGATGTTGTCTACATGGACACGGGCGGCACAGTAGCACAGTGGTTAGCACTGCTGCTTCACAGCTCCAGGGACCTGGGTTCGATTCCCGGCTTGGGTCACTGTCTGTGTGGAGTTTGCACATTCTCCTCGTGTCTGCGTGGGTTTTCTCTGGGTGTTCCGGTTTCCTCCCACAGTCCAAAGATGTGCGGGCTAAGTTGATTGGCCATGCTAAAATTGCCCCTTAGTGTCCTAAGATGTGTAGGTTAGAGGGATTAGTGGGTAAATATGTAGGGATATGGGGGTAGGGCCTGGGTGGGATTGTGGTCGGTGCAGACTCGATGGGCCAAATGACCTCTTTCTGCACTGTAGGGTTTCTATGATTCTATGACTTCAGTAAGGTTTTTGACAAGGTCCTTCATGGCAGACTGGTGCAGAAGGTGAAGTCGCATGGGATCAGAGGTGAGTTGGCAAGGTGGATACAGAACTGGCTCGGTCATAGAACTCAGAGGGTAGCAGTGGAAGGGTGCGTTTCTGAATGGAGGGATGTGACAAATGGCATTCCTTAGGGATCAGTGCTGGGACCTTTGCTGTTTGTAATATATATAAATGATTTGGAGGAAAATGTAACTGGTTTGATTAGTAAGTTTGCAGATAACACAAAGGTTGGTGGATTTGCGGATAGCGATGATGACCATCAGAGAAAACAGCGGGATATAGATCGGTTGGTGACTTGAGCGGAGAGATGGCAGATGGAGTTTAATCTGGACAAATGTGAGGTAATGCGTTTTGGAAGGTCTAATACAGATAGGCAATATACAGTAAAAGGCAGAACCCTTAAGAGTATTGATAGGCAGAGGGATCTGGGTGTATACGTCACTGAAAATGGCAATGCATGTGGAGAAGGTAGTCAAGAAGGTATATGGCATGCTTGCCTTCATTGGCTGGGGCATTGAATTTAAAAATTGGCAAGTCATGTTGCAGTTTTATAGAATTTTAATTAGGCCACACTTGGAATATAGTGTTCAATTCTTGTCCCCACACTACCAGAAGGATGTGGAGGCTTTGGAGAGGGTACAGAAAAGATTTACCAGGATGTTGCCTGGTATGGAGGGCATTAGCTATGAGAAGAGGTTGGAGAAACTTGGTTTGTTCTCACTGGAACAAGGAGGTTGAGGGTCTACAAGATTTTGAGGGGCATGGACAGAGTGGATAGTCAGAAGCTTTTTCCCAGGGTGAAAGAGTCAATTACTAGGGGGCATAGGTTTAAGGTGTGAGGGGCAAGATTTAAAGGAGATGTACGAGGCAAGTTTTTTACACAGAGGGTGGTGGGTGCCTGGAACTTGCTGCCGTAGTGGAAGCAGATACGATCGTGAGTTTTAAGGGGCGGCTTGACAAATGCATGAATAGGATGGGAATGGAGGGATTTGGTCCTCGGAAGCATTGGGGGTTTTAGTTCAGTCGGGCAGCATGGTCGGTGCAGGCTTGGAGGGCCAAAGGGCCTGTTCCTGTGCTGTAATTTTCTTTGTTCTTTGTTCTTTGCCTCCCAATTGTGTTAGAAGCAGTTTAGAGAAGATTCACTAAACTGATTACTGGGATGAAGGACTTATCTTATGAAGATTGAACAGGTCAAACCTATAACCTATAACCTTCAAAGTTTAGACGAATGAGCGGTGACCTTATTGAAACATGAGGGGATTTGATAGGGTGGTTACGAGGAACCAGTGGACATTTTTAAAAATAAGAGTTATCTCTTTTAAGGGGGGATGAGGTGTCGTTTTCTTTCCTTCGAGGGTTGTTAGTCTGTGGAATTCTTTCTCCCAGTGAGTAGTGGCTGCTGAGTCATTGAATTTATTCAAGGCAGAGTTAGACACATATTTGACACTCGTGTGAGTCGAAGGTTATGGGGGGCAGACAGGAAAGCGAAATTGAGATCACAACCATGATCCTATCAAATAGTGGAGCAGGTTCATAGGGCCAAATGGCCTACTCCTGCTCCTAGATCCTACTCCATGGGCAGCAGGATCACTGTGTGCCCACCACCCAATCAGAGGGCATGAGAGCCTTGGCATCTCCACTGAGAAACATGGGCACAGCTGAGGTTCCTCAACATAAAAACATTGAATAGGTACGTGAAAATCAAAATGGAAGGTTTTTAGTTTGCGGAGGTGGGGGCTGCCTTTCTTGCTCTTTGCCTCTGACTCTGATAGGGCACTCCCTCCATCCCCAGGCTGTCTCAGGAGACCATCGCCACAAAGTGGCGGAGTGGGCGGCACGGTAGCACAGTGGTTAGCACTGCTGCTTCACAGCTCCAGGGTCCTGGGTTCGATTCCCGGCTCGGGTCACTGTCTGTGTGGAGTTTGCACATTCTCCTTGTGTCTGCGTGGGTTTCCTCCGGGTGCTCCGGTTTCCTCCCTCAGTCCAAAGATGTGCGGGTTAGGTTGATTCGCCAGGTTAAAAATTGCCCCTTAGAGTCCTGAGATGCGTAGGTTAGTGGGAATAGCGGGTAAATATGTGGGGGTAGGGCCTGGGTGGGATTGTGGTCGGTGCAGACTCGATGGGCCGAATGGCCTCCTTCTGCACTGTAGGGTTTGTATGATTTCTTTCTATGAAAGCTGCTGAGCTCCCCATGTAAATTGCCAGTGGCTCTGTAAAAGGGCCCTCCAAGGCTGACTTTAGGGTCCCCTTGTCCTCACCTTCTACACAACCAGCCATCATGCTCAATGAATCATCTCATGCCATTGCCGCCACTTTGAGCACAACAACACCATGAAACTCACCTTCCTGCACACTGAAGGAACTGTTCCCTCTGTGACATCCCGGTGCAGGCAGTCTCAGTCACCCCCAGTGCTCCATCCCTTTTCTACAGCACCTTCCCGTGCAAGTTCAGGAAACGAAACACTTGCCATTTTCCCTCCTCCCTCCTCACCGCCCAAAGCACCAAACAGGTGAAACAGTGACTGCTTGCATTTCTTTCAATTTAGTATACTGTGTTCTGCATTTAGTATATTGCATTCATTCCTCACAACTCCTCCCCGACACTGCAGACAGCAGGTGACTGCTTTGTGGAACATGACACCAAGCTTTCTGTCACCTGTCACTTTAATTCTCCACCTCACTCCCACTGACCTTTCCCTCCTAGGCTGCTATGTTCCAGTGCAACTCAGAACAAGCTTGAGATTCAGCACTTCATCTCCACAAGGCCGTTCAACATTGAGTTGGACAATTTTAGATCATAATCTTCTCCCCTATTTCATTTTGTGTTATTTTTTGCCAGCTTGCTAATTTCCTCTTGTTTCTTTCTGAATTATTTGATAGTCAGATGGTTACTGTCCTGCCATTCACACCTCCTCTAGGTGTATCTTGTGTTTGTTCCATTCCCACTCCCTTCAGCTCTGAACTATGAAAACTGTCCTGCCATTCACACCTCCTCTAGGTGTATCTTGTGTTTGTTCCATTCCCACTCCCTTCAGCTCTGAACTATGAAAACCTTTGTTATTCAATCTCTCCTTCCCTCCATCCAATCGCAGATCTTTCTTTTTGTTCTCCTTCTCATCCTCCCCCCTTTCATTTGCTCAAACCTGTTACATTTCTAACATTTCTCAGTTCTGTTGAAAGGTCACAGAGCTGAAACATTAACAGTCTCTCTCTCTCTCTCTCTTCACTAATGCTGTTTCGCCTGGTAGATGGTGGTGGAGCGGTCATTTCACTGGAGGCCAGGGAAACGTTTTGGGAATAAAACCCAGAAAATGTTGGGAAAACACAGCAGTCCTGCGGCAACTGTGGAGAGAGGAACAGAGTTAATGTTTTGAGCCCATATCACTCTTCTTCAGAGTTATAGAGTCATAGAGTCATAGAAGTTTACAGCATGGAAACAGGCCCTTTGGCCCAACTTGTCCATGCCGCCCTTTTTTTTAAACCCTGCAGCTCGTCCCAATTGCCCGCATTTGGCCCATATCTCTCTGTATCCATCTTACCCATGTAACTGTCTAAATGCTTTTTAAAAGACAAAATTGTACCCACCTCTACTACTACCTCTGGCAGCTTGTTCCAGACACTCACCACCCTCTGTGGTTTGTTCTCACTGGAACGGCGGAGGTTGAGGGGCGACCTGATACAAGTCTACAAGACTTAAAGAGAGGGTGGCACTGCTGCCTCAAGGGACGGGGGTCAGGATGTGGGTGGATTGTGGGGGTTAAAGACAGTTGACTAATGCTAACCTTGCTGGACTAAAAGCTGAAGCGGTGCTGGGTCTGCACAATTCCTCTGTGAAGATTTAAATACAGTAAGAAGTTTAACAACACCAGGTTAAAGTCCAACAGGTTTATTTGGTAGCAAAAGCCACACAAGCTTTCGAGCCTCGAAAGCTTGTGTGGCTTTTGCTACCAAATAAACCTGTTGGACTTTAACCTGGTGTTGTTAAACTTCTTACTGTGTTTACCCCAGTCCAACGCCGGCATCTCCACATCAAGATTTAAATAACCAGCGCTGAGTGTAACGGGAACAAATTCAAGCTGGACAAATCAATAATAATGTGTCAGTAACAGCAGACTGCTTGCAGCCGACAAGTGGATTTTAGTGTAGCTACTCTGCCATAAAACGATCACATTCCAGCACTGAGACTGTATCAGCAGCCAGCAGGTGCAGAGTTACTGATAAACCCATTCATTAAGAGGGACAAGTTAATCAACAACAGACTGTGATTATGGCTTTATTTAGATGTAACTTATTGGGAGAAGTGTGGTGAAGTCTACAATTTTAGGACAGAGACTTTCATCCACAGACAATTTTCTGTGCAATCCCAGCTTGAATAACTGATTATGTTGGTGCTAATACTCGTCCCCCAGTTAGATTACTCTGTACTGTGTGAGCGCCTTAATAGAGAAAGGTGTTAACCCATAGAGAGGATGCAGTGCAGATTCACCAGAGGCCTGGTAAGCGCTAGTTATAAGGAGAGACCACAACTGGAGCAGGAAAAGGACAAAGAGGAGATTTAAGCATGCTTTTTATCAATGATGAAGGATTTTTGGCAGTGAACAGGAAAATACTATTTCTTCAGGTCGGGGAATCAGCGATGAGGAATCATCAATTTAAAACTGTCGCGACAATGATAATTATAAAAGGAGGGAGATCAGTGGAAAACATCTCATGCAGACCACAGTTGAGGCAAGAATTCTTTGCCACAGGAATAGATGGGGCAGGTGAGACCACTGCATATTTTATTTTGGAAACGGAGATAGACCGGTTATCGTAACATCAGTGGCAGAAAAGATATCAGGATTTTTAAAGTTTTAAGATTATTTATTAGTGTCACAAGTCGGCTTATATTAACACTGCAGCGAAGTTGCTGTGAAAACCCCTAGTGGCCACACTCCAGCGCCTGTTCGGGTACACTGAGGGAGAATTTAGCATGGCCAATTCACCTAACCAGCACGTCTTTCAGACTGCGGGAGGAAACCGAGCAGACTACATGCGGACTCCACACAGAGAATGACCCAAGCTGGGAATCGAACCCAGGTCCCTGATGCTGTGAGGCAGCAATGCTAACCACTGTGCCACCGTGCCACCGTGCCACCGTGCCACCGTGCTGCTAAAAGATCAGGTAACAAAACACCAAGGGCGGGATTTTCTGGCCTCGCTCGCCCCGAAACTGCAAAATCCTGCCCAAGGTCAACCGACCTCCCATGGTCCGCCCCCTCGCCCACTCCAATTCCCTTGGTGGGCGGGACGGTAAGATTCACCTTCAAGAGTCAAAGAGTATAATTTAAAAATTAAACAAAATTAAAATGAGCATGGATTTTCTTTTTAAATGGTCGCCTTTAATTAACCGACCTTGTTGAATTCTTTGAAAAGTTTGACAAGTTTGACATTTCGAAAGAGAGTTGGATGGATACTTGAAGGGGAAAATTTGAGAGAATGCTGAGTTTGCATCGAATGTCACCCAAAAGATGAAAAAAACCTGACGCCATATTGCAGTCAGATGAGTCAGAATAAGATTGCGCACCGATGCCCTATCTGAGAATGGCTGCCTCACGACCAAAGCAATATTAGCAGTAAATAGGGAACACCTTCCAGCAAGAAGGGGATGTGGTCTCTCCCAGAAGCAAAATCATGCCTGATCTCCAAAACAGAAAATATTTTCTGAAAATACACTTATTCCACAACTCAGCAGCAAAAATTAGTGAACGTATTGACAATGTCAGAGAATTGATACTCAGAATTTTGTGCGGTCCTTTGTAACATGTGTTCCTGGGGCGTGGGCGTCGCTGGCTAGGCCAACATTTATTTCCCATCCCGAATTGCCCTTGAGTGGTACTATAATGTCAGGGTATTGATTCCAAACCTGTGCCCATCTGGATTTCAGTCAGTCAAGTTCAGGATCGTCCTGGCAGTTTTATTGAGCAATAGATTACTCAATCCAGGTATTTGGCAAAGTGGACACCCAGCCCAGCTGATTGACACTTACTGAATATCTTTGATGCCAAAGAAATGCTCCACCACTAATCTAAACAAATTAATCTAACCAGCGGAACATGACTAATTAAATCGCTCTATCAAAGAACTGGCACAGGCATGATGGGCTGAATGGCCTCCTTCTGTGCTGCATCATTCTATAAGTAACAGGAAAAGAGTAGTCCAGCGCACTGCCACGGATGCAGTAGATATGGATTTTCATAAGGCCTTCAATAAGACGGCAAATAAGAGGTTGACTGCAATGGGTAGACGTCAGGGAATGGAATAAATTGAAAGATGGCTCAGAGAGTGAGAGTTAACACAAGATCACAAGTGGAAAGTTTCTCAGAGTGGTCGAGGTGGAAAGCTGTGTCCCTTTGGGATACATGACAGAAACATTAATTCACCAAACACTTAACATAGAAACATAAAACGTTAAATGATTTTGAATTACATTGGAGGGGTAGAGTGGAAATTTTAAGATTGGTGGCATAGTGGACAGTGAAGAAAGTTATCTCAATTGCAATGGGATCTTGATCAATTGGGCCAGTGGGCTGACGAATGGCAGATGGAGTTTAATTTAGACAAATGTGATGTGATGCATTTTGGTAGATTGAACCAGGGCAGGACTTACTCAGTTAATGGTGTGGCGTTGGGGAGAGTTACAGAACAAAGAGATCTAGGGGTACATGTTCATAGCTCCTTGAAAGTGGAGTCACAGGTGGACAGAGTGGTGAAGAAGGCATTCGGCATGATTGGTTTCATCGGTCAGAACATTGAATACAGGAGTTGGGACATCTTGTTGAAATCTTAGAATCTTAGAAACCCTACAGCACAGAAAGAGGCCATTCGGCCCATCGCGTCTGCACCGACCACAATCCCACCCAGGCCCTACCCCCATATCCCTACATATTTACCCACTAATCCCTCTAACCTACGCATCCCAGGACACTAAGGGCAATTTTAGCATGGCCAATCAACCTAACCCGCACATCTTTGGACTGTGGGAGGAAACCGGAGCACCCGGAGGAAACCCACGCAGACACGAGGAGAATGTGCAAACTCCACACAGACAGCGACCCGACCCGGGAATTGAACCCAGGTCCCTGGAGCTGTGAAGCAGCAGTGCTAACCGTTGTGCTACCGTGCCGCTCTTGAAGTTGGACAAGACATTGGTAAGGCCACACTTGGAATACTGTGTGCAATTCTGGTCACCCTATTATAGAAAGGATATTATTAAACTAGAAAGAGTGCAGAAAAGATTTACTAGGATGCTACTGGGGCTTGATGGATTGAGTTATAATGAGAGGCTGAATAGACTGGGACTTTTTTCTCTGGAGCGTAGGAGGCTGAAGGGTGACCTTATAGAGGTCTATAAAATAATGAGGGGCATAGACAAGGTAGATAGTCAATATCTTTTCCCAAAGGTAGGGGAGTCTTAAACTAGAGGGCATAGGTTTAAGGTGAGAGGGGAGAGATACAAAAGTGTCCAGAGGAGCAATTTTTTCACACAGAGGGTGGTGAGTGTCCGGAACAAGCTGCCAGAGGTAGTAGTAGAGGCGGATACAATTTTATCTTTTAAAAAGCATTTAGATAGTTACATGGGTACAATGGGTATAGAGGGACATGGGCCAAATGCGGGCAATTGGAATTAGCTTAGAGGTTTTGAAAAAAAAGGGCAGCATGGACAAGTTGGGCTGAAGGGCCTGTTTCCATGCTGTAAACCTCTATGACTCTATGATTCGAAATTGAGGGAGTGGGGGTGGTGTAAGGTGCCAATGAAATTTAGGAAGACTTGAGACTTGGGGACTGGGGCAAGTCAATGAAAAGTGTGAGGTGATTCATTTTGTTAGAAGAATAAATGAGATGAAATATTGTGTGGAAGGTAAGAAAGTAAATGGAGCAAAGCAGAAAAGAGATTTGGGAATACAAACACATAAATCACTGGAAATAGTAATACAAATACCAGGATTCATTTCTTGAGGAATAGAAGATAACAGCAAGGTGCTTGTGTTAAATTTATATCGAACCTTGGTCAGACCACAGATGGAGAGACGTGGGCAGCTCAGGGGTTGATGTATCCTGTCTGTGTAGAGATGGGGTTGGAGGCAGGGTGCAGGAGAGACAGGGGTGAAGGGAGTCATGTTGGGACATTCTCTGCTGCATTTAGTGCCAGGGACCCAGGTTCAATTCCGGCCTTGGATGACTGTGTGCAGTTTGCACTTTCTCCCTGCGTCTGCTTGGGTTTCCTCTGGGTGCTCCGGTTTCCTCCCATAGTCCGAAAGATGCACAGATTAGGTGGATTTGCCATGCTAAATTGCCCTTTAGTATCCAAAGATGTGCAGATTAACAGGATAAATGTGTGGGGTTACGGGGATAGTGCAGGTGGTGGGCCTGAGTAAGAAGCTCTGTCAGAGAGTCAGAGCAGACCGGCTGGGTTGAATGACCTCCTTCTGCATGTAGGAATCCTATGATTCTATGATTCCAGGCTCCAGGATGTAGAGTAAAGGGTTAACATCAGGAGCACCTGATACTGATGTACCCGCTGATGTAATGATGATGCAATGTCACCTGACTAAGAAACTGATACCTGATGCAAAACAGAAGTCCAAACTTCAGTCGAGTACTGAGATTATCCACATTTATAAATAAACAGGCGTGGTTTTTATAAAGAACACTCTATGGTAGCATTCTTAGGATAACAGACAAACCTTAACCAGATCAAGATCCCAACCCCAAGACAGAACGTGGGTGGCAGCAGACAAAGCATAATGACCCAGAAAAATTCCAAATGATAACTGCAGATCTGAAGTTCACAAATTCTTCGAAAAAGGACAAGAAGGAAAACAATTGAAGACTCACCAGAGAATGGAGCATCATAGGTGCTGCAGAAGCAAGCAGAAACACAGACCTGGAGTCCAGACAGCAGAGAGTACAAACCAGAATCTACAAACCAAACTGCTGCAGCAACAGGTCCAAAGCTGAGGGTAAGTATGGTGTATACACTACCATTCTGAAACACTTGCAGTAGGCTCAACACTGGGGCAATTGGAAGAAGAGATTCTCCACATATGGAATAATTTCAGGTTTGCAGAAGAAGGGTCAGTACTTTATTCTATGCAGTGGGGACCAAAGCAGACAATGTTATTGCAAGACAGGGCATCAATGAGGCATCAAGCTCATTTGAGGAAATCCTCCAGGTATTCGATTTGTACTTTCATGTTTGAATAAATTGGATAATTGAGTGAATGATTTTTAGCAAGAGGAGGCAAAAGCTGGATGATTCCATGGAATCAGTTACAAATTATTTTTACAGACTGGTGAAGAATTGCAACTCTGGGACCCTCGGGGATTAATTAATAAGTGATTGTATAGTAGTTCTGATCTTAAATGCAAACAAGTGAAGATTTAAATCTGAAAAAAGTACTACAGATAGCACCACAGGCCTGTGTAATGTTATAATGATATAAAAGCATCAATCACTTAAAAGGTTCAACATGTTATGGGTTCATTTATTATGACTAGGCACATGAGAACAGATATATACTTGGATACAAAGCATGAAGATATCAGCAGCAGAGTTGTGTGTGCTCTGCTCAAAAGCAAAATTGAAACTAGGATTGGATCACATGACGCAGTTCCCTTCCAGTGATGTGATGATACTATCCCTTAGAGGTGTATTATTACAACAAGCTTAGGAATAAAGCAAAAACAGAATCTGGTTGTTTGTGGGGAAAATGATATCCCTTGGAAAGGGATGAGAGCTATCATTCAATATGTTGGGCATAAAAAAGAGAGTGCAGTGAAGCAAAGGCCTCTGAAAAAAATGAAGGTAGGTGAGGGGGGGACTGGGGTGCATGAGGTGCCTTAGTGTGGCAGGAAAACCCTGCACAAAGGGCATGGGGAACAGAATGCCACAACTGTGGGAAGAGAGGACATTCTAAAGTAGACCCAATGTTCTGCAGACAATTTTAAGAAGAAAGGCAAAAAGATAGGAAGAAAGAGCTAATGACAAAACCAAATGAAATCCAACCAGTGGAAGAGAGACACAAAAAACAAATAACCTTCCCAGGAGAAGTTAACAATACTTGGGCGGCACGGTGGCACAGTGCTTAGCACTGCCACCTCACATTGTCAGGGACCTGGGTTCAATTCTGGTCTCAGGTGACTGTCTGTGTGGAGTCTGTACCTTCTTCCCGTGTCTGCGTGGGTTTCCTCTGGGTGCTCTGGTTTCCTCCCACAGTCCAGTGATGTGCAGGTTAGGTTGATTGCCATGCCACGTCACCCTTTAGTGTCAGAGGGACTGTTGAGTGGATGCATGGGGTTGCTGGGATGAGGCCTGGGTGGGATTGTTGTTGGTGTGGGCTCGATGGGCTGAATGGCCTCCTTCTGCACTGTGGGGATTCTATGATTCTAAGAAACAGAAAATAATTATTGAGCATTGGATTAGATGTTGATGGTCACCCCACAAAATTCAAGCTAGATACTGGGGCAGATGTTTCTGTATTATCTGATTAAGTAAATTGGTGTAAAAATACCACATAACAACTATCCACCATCATGCTACAAGGTCCAGGAGGGACTAAACTGAAAATAATATGCCAATGCTTGGCAAGATTAAGACAAAAAAATAAAGAAATTATTGAATCCCTGAATGTTATACTGAACCAGGAATCATCATTATTGGGCAGAGAAGCAGCTTGCAGTTGAGGCTGTTTTATAAAGTGGATGAAATTGCTAATCAGCAATCCAGTACTGTATTTAGAAATGAATGTTCATATCTATTCTCAGGCTAAGCGAAGCTGGAAACATAATCTCATAACGCTAAGGGTGGATACTATGTCTATATGTGTCTTCACAGCGAGGAATGTCCCTAACCCAGTCTTAGACAAAGTCTAAGAGATTGAGTACATCTTACAACAAGGAACGGCATGGTGGCACAGTGGTTAGCATTGCTGCCTCACAGCGGCAGGGTTACAGGTTCAATCCCGGCCTTGGGTCACTGTCTGTGTGGAGTTTGCACATTCTCCCTGTGACTTGTGTTATATTGAGTATTGTGTGCAGCTTTTGTCTCCTTTCCTGAGGAAGAATGTTCTTGCTCTCGAGGGAGTGCAGCGAAGGTTTACCAGGCTGATTCCAGGGATGGTGGGACTGATGTATGAGGAGAGATTGACTAGGTTAGGATTGTTTTCGCTGCAGTTCAGACGAATGAGGGGGGATCTCATAGAGACTAGACAGGGTAGATGCAGGGAGGATGTTCCCAATGGTGGGGAAGTCCAAAATCAGGGGTCACAGTCTGAGGATTCAGGGTAGAACATTTAGGACGGAGGTGAGGAGATATTTCTTTACCCAAACAGTGGTGAGCCTGTGGAATTCATTACCACATGAAAGTAGATGATGCCAAAACATTGAATGTATTCAAGAGGCGGCTGGATATAGCACTTGGGGTGAATGGGATCAAAGGTTATGGGGAAAAAGCAGGATTAGGCTATTGAGTTGGACGATCAGTTGTGATCGTGATGAATGGCGAAGCAGGCTCGAAGGGACAAATGGCCTCCTCCTGCTCCTATCTTCTATGTTTCTATGTCTGCGTGGGTTTCCTCTGGGTGCTCCAATTTCCTCCCACAGTCCAAAGATGTGTCGGTTAGATGGATTGGCCATGCTAAATTGCCCCTTAGCATTCAAAGTTGTGTAGGCTAGATGGATTGGCCATGATAAATGTGTGGGTTACGCGGATAGGGTAAGATACTCTGTCAGAGAGTTACTGCAGACCTGATGGGCTGAATGGCCTCATTCTGCACTGTCGAGATTCTATGACGGGGGCAGGGCTCATCTCTCTAGCAACCACACCGACCAAGTGGTGTTCCGGAATGGTCGCAATACCAAAGCCTTATGCTTCAATTAGAATCTGTGTGGTCTTGACTCAATTAAACAAGTCAGTAGAGTGTGAGGTATAACCAATGGCATCAGTGGATGAAAATTTTGCCAAATTAGCATAAAGCGTCCTCTTCACAAAATTGGGTGCTAACAGCAGCTTTTGGCAATTGCCTCTGGACAATTGCTAACTACTTTTACGACCCCATTTGGTGGTTAGTGTTTTAACAGGCTATCATCTGGAATTGTGTGGAGTTTGCACGTTCTTCCCGTGTCTGCGTGGGTTTCCTCCAAGCGCTCCGGATTCCTCCCACAGTCCAAAGATGTGTGGGTTAGGTTGATTGGCCGTGCTAAATTGACCCTAGTTTCGGGGGGATTAGCAGGGTAAATATCTGGTGTTAAGGGGATAGGGTGGGAATGTTGTTGGAGCAGTTTCAATGGGCTGAATGGCCTCCTTCTGTACTGTAGGGATTCTATGATTCTATGATATGATCTAAGATATTCCAAAAAGCAAAATCCCAGACGCTGGAAGATGTAATATACCATATGGATGAATTTCGCATACAGGGAGTAGCGAGGAAAGATCAGGACTGTTGAGTGAGGGCAATCCTCAAAGTCAGGTTTGAAATTAAACAAGAAATGTGAATTTGCCACACCTATGATAAAATTCTTCGGGCACATGATGCAAACTTCGGGAGTTATGGCTGAACCACAGAAAGCCCCGCTCATTACAGAGTTCCAACAGCCAGGAAACATCACTTGAGCTGATCAATCAAGTCGACAAGTTCCTCCCAAACCTGCCAGCAACCAATGAGCCATAATGATAGCTGTTGAGACAAGGTCAACATTGGTGCTGAATTGTGGGCCAACAAAATGCTTTTGATGACATCAAAAATGGCCTCATTTCACCTGGAATTCTCGTGCATGGGTGCATCATCTGCAGGGTTCAATGCTGTTTCAAGTTCAAAATATAGACAAAAGACCAGTTAATGAATTATCCCTCGAGTTCTCTCACACTGACAGAGACGATGTATGCAACTATTGTGAAAAAAGCGTTCGCAGCAACGTGGGTGTGCAGGAGCTTCTCTGGTTATGACATGGGATTAAGGTTTAAAATTGAATCTCACAAATCTTTCTTCTCAACCTGAAGGAAATTGCAAAAATGCCTCTGCAATTTCAATATTTTAGACTGATGCTCAGTGATTGAGTACGGGACCAATCCAATTATCACCCATCACTCTACTCTCAATCATCAGTAAAGTGATGGAAGAGATCGTTAACAGTGCTGTCAAGTGACACTTCCTTCGCAATAACTTGCTCACTGACAGTTTGGGTTTCATGATGCACACATGAGGACGGCCTCAACCGGGATATTGGGTTCATGTCACACTATCTGTAACCCCCACAACCTGCCTGGATGTGCAAAATCTCACTAGCTGTCCTGTCTGGAGACAATACACATCTCTTTCACCTGTGCTTAATGCTCCCTCCACTCACATTGTCTGTACCTTTAAGACTTGATTCGCTGTAAAGACTCACATTCCAATCATTATTCATGTAAATTGAGTTTGTGTCTTTGTGCCCTGTTTGTGATCAGAACTCCCACCCACCTGACGAAGGAACGGCCTGTTCCGAAAGCTAGTGGTTTTTGCTACCAAACAAACCTGTTGGACTTTAACCTGGTGTTGTTAGACTTCTTACTGAGTTTGGGTTTCGCCAGGGTCACTCACCTCCTGACCTCATTACTGCCTTGGTTCAAACATGGACAAAAGAGCTGAATGCCAGAGGTGAGAGTGTCTGCCCTTGACATCAAGGCAGGTTTTGACAAGTGTAGCATCAAGGAGCCCAAGCAAAATTGGAATCAATGGGTATCAGGGGGAAGACACGCCACTGATTAAAGTCATACCTTGCACAAAGGAAGATGGTTATGGTGGTTTGACGTCAACCATCTCAGCTCCAGGACATCATTGCAGGAGTTCCTCAGGGGAGTGTCCACTGCTCAAGCATCTTCATCTGCTTCACCAATGACCTTCCTTCCATCATTGTTTCGATCATTGGCATTGAATGCTAATCCAGATGGTTTGGAGTGAGTGGACTGCAGAGTACCAGTGTGGAGGCAGTCATTGCATCAATAAGGAGAATCTTTGTGACACATGCCATCCCGGACATTGTGGTGTCAGGTAACAATCTTCAGTTTGCTAGCAAGCTATTCCACAACTTTTTCCAGGAATATAGTTTCATGCATGTGACCAGTTCACCTTGACATCCTCAGTCACATGGAGAAGCAGAAAGAGTTCGAGCAATCAAAGAATTGATGAAGAAGAACTTGGTCCTTCTTAACGAGAGAACCTGACTGCAAAAAAAACTGGAGCTCGCCATCAGGACTATTGATGGAAAGGAGGCTGCGAACACAAAACTTAACATAGCCAAAAAATAATCATGAGATTTAGAAATTGAATTGAAATTCCACCAGCTGCCAAGATGGGATTTGAACACCTTTTTCCAGAACATTAACCTGGAGCCTCTGGATTAGACCATTAGACCTGCTCTGCCATTCAATCATGGCTGATATTTTTCTCATCCCCATTCTCCTGTCTTTTCCCCATAACCCCCGACCCCCTTATTAATCAAGAACCTATCTATCTCTCTCTTAAAGACACGCAATGACCTGACCTCCACAGCCTTCTGTGGCAAAGATTTCCACAGATTCACCACTCTCTGGCTGAAGAAATTCCTTCTCATCTCTGTTTTAAAGGATCGTCCCTTTAGCCTGAGGTTGTGCCCTTGCTAGTCCAGTTTCAATACCAGTGTGGCACTACAATCGGGAATGAAGGAGAGGGCCCTGGAGGGGTGAAAGATGATTGTATGGGAAGAGGTCACTGGAGGCGATGCACTAATAACACCAGGACAGGGAGGAGTGTAATCACAAAGGGCAGAGATGGATGGGGAGTGAGTGATCACACAGATGGCTGCAGATTGAGCAGCACAGAGAAGGTGCCTTGACAGGCCGGTTAGCTTAACGTCTGTAGTTGGGAAAATGCTGGAATCCCATCATTAAAGAAGAAATAGCAGGCCATCTGGATCAGAATGGTTCGATTAAGCAGACGCAGCATGGATTCATGAGGGGAAAGTCGTGCTTGACGAACTTGTTGGATTTTTACGAAGATGTGACTAGTGCGGTTGACGGAGGGGAACCGGTGGATGCGGTGTTTTTGGATTTCCAAAAGCCGTTTGATTTGGTGCCTCACAAAAGGTTGCTGAAGAAGATTGGGTCACACGGAGTTGGGGGTCGGGTGTTAGCGTGGATTGGGGATTGGCTATCCAACAGGAAGCAGAGAGTCGGAATAAATGGGTGCTTTTCTGGTTGGCAGATGGTAACTAGTGGCGTGTCGCAGGGATCAGTACCGGGGCCTCAACTATTTACCATTTATATAGACGATCTGGAGGAGGGGACTGAGTGTAGGGTAACAAAGTTTGCAGACGACACAAAGATAAGTGGAAAAGTGAATCGTGTGGAGGGCGTAGAAGGTCTGCAGAGAGATTTGGACAGGCTGAGTGAGTGGGCGAGGATCTGGCAGATGGAGTATAACATTGACAAATGCGAGGTTATTCACTTTGGAAGGAATAATAGCAAATTGGATTATTATCTAAATGGAAAGAAATTACAACATGCTGCTGTGCAAGGGGTCCTTGTGCATGAGACACAAAAACCCAGTCTGCAGGTGCAACAGGTGATCAAGAAGGCAAAAGGGATGTTGGCCTATATCGCAAGGGGGATAGAATACAAAAGCAGAGATGTCTTGCTGCATCTGTACAGGGCATTGGTGAGGCCGCAGCTGGAATACTGTGTGCAGTATTGGTCCCCTTATTTGCGGAAGGATATATTGGCCTTGGAGGGAGTGCAGAGAAGGTTCATCAGGTTGATACCAGAGATGAGGGGTGTTAATTGTGAGGAGAGACTGAGCAGATTGGGTTTGTACTTGTTGGAATTTAGAAGGCTGAGGGGGGATCTTATAGAGACCTATAAGATAATGAAGGGGCTGGATAGGGTAGAGATGGAGAGATTCTTTCCACTTAGAAAGGAAACTAGAACTAGAGGGCACAGCCTCAAAATAAAGGGGGATCGGTTTAGGACAGAGTTGAGGAGGAACTTCTTCTCTCAGAGGGTGGTGAATCTCTGGAATTCTCTGCCCACTGAAGTGGTGGAGGCTACCTCGTTGAATATGTTTAAATCACGGATAGATGGATTCCTGATCGGTAAGGGAATTAGGGGTTATAGGGATCAGGCGGGTAAGTGGAACTGTTCCACTTCAGATCAGCCATGATCTTATTGAATGGCGGGGCAGGCTCGAGGGGCTAGATGGCCTACTCCTGCTCCTATTTCTTATGTTCTTATGTCCACCAGCAGAGTATCTTGCAAATTTATGACTTTGAGTCCAAATAATGTTTGGACATTGGACATATGACACCAGTCATCGTAACTATGGAAAACAAAACAGGTTAAGAGTGCTGTTAAACTGGGCATGACCAACAAGAGAGAAAAGCTGAAGACAAAGAACTATGTATAAAGCCTGGACCTCAGTTTGGGACATGCTGTCCCTGCACAATATTATCTGATGGGCAAGATATTGATACGACTCTAATAATTATCAGAATTTTTGACGAAGTGTGGGTATTATAACAGAGTGATTGCAGCATATTGTTGAGACTGTAACACAGGCTTGCATTTATGCAGCCTCTTATCACATCTCTCAAAGACGCCTCAAAGCACTTCATATGCAATGAATTACTTTCAGTGACTGTTGTTTTCTGGACAAGTGCGGTAGCTATTTTGTACACAAAAAGATTCCACAAACAACACTGAGTGCAACAATCCGCGATTCCCAAGACTACAAAGTGGCCATCGAACTACTCAAGAAGCTGTAGCATAAACCGCCAAACGAGATTCATGCTCGTCACCTACTAGCCACTCGACAGCGGCAGCCCGGCGAAACGACGGGACAGTACCTGCGCGAACTTCAGCAGCTAGCCAGAGCCTGCAACTGCAAACCAGTGTCGGCTACTCAATACACTAACGATCTGATCCGAGATGCGTTGTTGGCGGGAATCGGCTCATCCTATATTCGCCTGCAGCTGCTAGAGCAGGGTAACTTGGACCTAGCTATGACGGTGGAATTGGCTGATGCGATGGAAACGGCCTCCAGAAGTCTTGAAACTTAGCCCACCGACCATGTGGGAACATCGTGGCAAGTACAGCCACCGACTCAACTCTACCCAGCGGCTCCTAGGAACTGCGCGATCTTGCTTTCAACCTCGGACCTGACAGCTGCGGCAGCTCCAGGAGGCCCACGGTGCTATTTCTGTGGATTGGCAAAGCACCCTCGCCAGAGATGTCCGGCCAGGACGGTATTTTGCTAAGCCTGTGGGAAGAAAGGGCACTATGCTAAAGTGTGCCGAGCGAAACCCCCTTCGAAGCCAAGCAGTGCTGCGTGTAACTCCCCAGGATCCGTCTCCTCGTCTCCAGCTTCGTCGATGTCTTCAACCACGTGCAATTCACGGGCGCCGCCATTCCTGAGGACGACGACGCAAGACACGTGCCGCCACTTTCAACGCCATCGACCACGTGCGATCCATGGGCGCAGCCATTTTGGTCGACACCGGCCGCAGACGACCAGCAGGGGTCCTCATCATCGATCATCTCAGCTGCCTGCAGTTGCACTCGGGATCCAACAGTGGCGTCAATCATCCTGGACCAGGCCAAGCCTCACAGACTCGACAAGTCCATGATGGACATAGAGGTAAACGGACGCCTGATACATTGTCTGTTTGACAGCGGGAGCACGGAGAGTTTCATTCATCCGGATACCGTGAAACGGTGCGCTCTCCGAGTACAAACTGTCAGGCAGACAATCTCTATGGCGTCGAGGTCCCAATCTGTTACCGTTCTTGGGAGCTGCGTGGTAACTCTAACAGTGCGGGGCACAGTTTATGAGAACTTCAGGCTCCTCGTGTTACCGCACCTTTGCGCTCCGGTACTCCTGGGACTAGACTTTATGGTCCACCTGAGGAGTGTGACCCTGCAGTACGATGGGCCACTCCCTCCACTTTCAGTGGGAGAACAGCAGCCTCCAAATTGCCCAGCGCGCTCCACGTGCAGTCTCTCGACACAAAATCACCCCGCCTTCTTTATTTGAAAAGCTCGTGCCAGGCTGCAAGCCCATCGCAACTAAGAGCAGGGGTTACAGCGCTGAGGATCGGATCTTTATTCGATCTGAGGTTCAGCGGCTCCTCAGGGAAGGGATCATTCAACCTAGCACTAGCCCATGGAGAGCGGAAGTCGTGGTGGTTAAGACTGGAGACAAGCCCCGGATGGTCATAGACTATAGTCAGACCATTAATAGGTACACGCAGCTGGACGCGTACCCTCTCCCGCGCATATCTGACATGGTCAACCAGATTGCGCAGTACCGGGTGTTCTCCACCATCGACTTGAAGTCAGCCTACCACCAGCTCCCCATTCGCCCAGAGGACCGAAAATACACGGCCTTTGAGGCGGATGGCCGTCTCTACCACTTCTTAAGGGTCCCTTTTGGCGTCACTAATGGGGTCTCGGTCTTCCAGCGTGAAATGGACCGAATGGTGGACCAAAACGGGCTACGGGCTACCTTCCCGTACCTGGACAATGTCACTATCTGCGGCCATGACCAGCAGGACCACGATGCCAACCTCCTGAAGTTTTTACGCACTGCGTTTCACCTGAATCTGACCTATAACAGGGAGAAGTGTGTATTCAGCAAGCACCGCCTAGCAATCCTCGGATACGTGGTGGAAAACGGGGTCATCGGCCCCGATCCAGACGGTATGCGTCCCCTCCTTGAACTTCCCCTACCCACTAGCATCAAAGCACTGAGAAGATGCTTAGGCTTCTTCTCGTATTACGCACAGTGGGTTCCCAATTATGCGGACAAAGCCCGTCCGCTCATAAAATCTACCTCTTTTCCCCTGGCAGCAGAGGCTCGTTTAGCCTTTGAAGGGATAAAAGCTGACATCGCGAAAGCCACTATGCACGCTGTCGATGAGTCCATCCCCTTCCAGGTGGAGAGTGATGCATCTGATTTCGCCCTGGCCGCCACACTTAACCAGGCGGGCAGGCCCGTCGCCTTTTTCTCTCGCACCCTCCAAGGCCCTGAAATTCAGCACTCCTCTGTGGAGAAAGAGGCTCAGGCCATTGTGGAGGCTGTACGGCATTGGCGCCATTATTGGCTGGAAAACAATTTACCCTGCTCACGGACCAGCGGTCCGTGGCGTTCATGTTCAACAACACGTTAAGGGGAAAAATTAAAAATGATAAAATCTTGAGGTGGAGAATCGAACTCTCCACCTACAATTATGATATCATGTACCGTCTGGGGAAGCTCAATGAGCCCTCAGATGCCCTGTCGCATGGAACATGTGCCAGTGTGCAGGAGGACCGGCTACAGGCCCTCCACAATGATCTCTACCATCCAGGGATCACTTGGCTCTTCCATTTTGTAAAGGCCCGGAATCTGCCCTACTCCATAGAGGATGTCAGGTCGATAACTCGAAGCTGCCAGATATGTGCTGAATGCAAGCCGCACTTCTACCGGCCTGACAGGGCACACCTCATTAAGGCCACTTGCCCTTTTGAACGACTGAGTGTTGATTTCAAGGGCCCCCTTCCTTCGACAGATCGGAATGTGTATTTCCTCAATGTGGTTGACGAGTACTCCCGATTCCCTTTTGCCATTCCCTGTTCTGACATGTCCGCTGCCACGGTCATCAAAGCCCTGCCGAGTCTTTTTACCCTGTTCGGCTACCCCAGTTATATCCACAGTGATAGGGGTTCGTCATTTATGAGCGACGGCTTGAGGCAATACCTGCTCTCTAAAGGAATTGCCTCAAGTAGGACTACGAGTTACAACCCCAGGGGTAACGGGCAGGTCGAAAGAGAAAACGCTACAGTCTGGAAGGCTGTCTTACTGGCGTTGAGGTCTAGGGGTCTTCCAGTCTCCCGTTGGCAAGAGGTACTTTCTGATGCGCTCCATTCAATCTGGTCCCTCCTGTGTACGGCAACCAACGCTACCCCACATGAGCGGATGTTTACCTTCCCTAGAAAGTCTTCTTCTGGGACCTCACTGCCATCTTGGTTGACGTACTCAGGACCTGTCCTCCTGCGGCGGCATGTTAGGACCCGCAGGTCCAACCCTTTGGTTCAACAGGTCCATCTCCTCCACGCCAACCCTCAATATGCCTATTTAACATATCCTGACGGGCGAGAGGACACGGTCTCTATCCGAGATCTGGCGCCTGCAGGGGACCTGGAAACCCCCGTCGCTCCCGCACCCCTGGTTAGGGTTCTCCACATCATAGGGTTCCTTTGCCCATTGTCTCCCCTCCTGACACGGCGCGGGCAGTATCGGGACCTCCACTTAATCCTCTTACTCCCGTGTACAGCTTGCCTGAGTCCAGGAGATTGTCGCCACCTCGAGGTCCACCCGTCCGTGAGGAACTGGAGGAGTCACTGGACACCACCTTGGAGAGAGGGTCACCACGGTCACCAGAACCGGCACTACCGCCAGTGCTGCGGAGGTCGCAGAGACGGTGCGGACCTCCGATACGACTGAACTTGTGAATATATGGACAGTTCGTACTGTTTTTTTGCCCCACCGGCCTTTGTTTTTAAAGGAGGGGTGAATGTGGTGAACCATAGATGGTTACTACTATGGGTACTGAACCATAGATGGTTATCACTATGGGTTCTTGTACATACGTTACTCTTGTTACTGTTGGGATTAGGGTTGGGGTGTTCCACCTGTTGGCATTGTTCTGTGTATAAAGGTCACTGCACTTCCTAGTGACCCTTTAGTCTGGGATTGTATTGTTAAGCAGTGTGTTCTATTCTTGTTGCTAATAAAAGCCTTTATTTCCCGGGTACGATCCAGCCTCCCGAGTGAATTAATCGCGCATCAGGCATCTTGACAAATACATGAATAGGATGGGAATAGAGGGATACGGTCCCCAGAAGGATAGGGGATTTTAATTAAGTCGGGCAGCATGGTCGGTGCAGGCTTGGAGGGCCGAAGGGCCTGTTCCTGCGCTGTAATTTTCTTTGTTCTTTATAAGCTATACTGACTAACCACTCATATTATGTGAAAGCTGTCTTTGTTAAAGTGTGGCTGGGTTAATCAGTCTTCTCCAATTAGTCTGGAACACAGGAGTTAACCTGTGTCTAGCCGTGTGTTTTCAAATTCCTCCATATTCCCACCCCTCCCTATCTCTGCAATTCCCTCCAGCCCTGCACACAGCTCACTGCCTTCCTCCAGTCCTGGCCTCTTTCACATCACTAATAGTTTGTTTTTTCCTCAGCTCCCTGTGCCCTAAGCTCTGGAATTCCCTCCCTAACTCTCTCGACTTCTCTTTGCTTGTTTCAGTCACTCCTTGAAAGATAACTCTTTGAACAAACTTTTGACCACCTGACCTCATATAGACGAAGGAATTGAATGCAATATCTCCAGATTTGCAGATGACACTAAGCTGGGTGGCAGTGTGCTCTGTGAGGAGGATGCTAAGAGGCCACAGGGTGACTTGGACAGGCTGGCTGAGTGGGAAAATACTTGGCAAATGCAATATAATGTGGATAAACGTGAGGTTATCCACTGTGGTGGCAAAAACAGGAAGGAAGATGATTATCTGAATGGTGGCATTTCAGGAAAAGGGGAAATGCAATGTGACCTGGGTGCACAATCCAGTGTTGGGGAAGTCCAGAAGTAGGGGTCACAGTCTGAGAGTAAGGGATAAGCCATTCAGGACTGAGATGAGGAAGAATTTCTTCACTCAGAGAGTTGTGAACCTGTGGAATTCTCTACCACAGAAAGCTGTTGGGGCCAGTTCATTAAATATGTTCAAGAGGGAGCTGGACGTGGCACTTGTGGCTAAAGAGATCAAGAGGTATGGAAAGAAAACGGGAGTGAGATGCTGAAAGTGCATGATCAACCATGATCATATTGAATGGTGGTGCAGGTCACATTGCATTTCCCCTTTTCATGGTGGCACAATCTCTGAAGGTTGACATGCAGGTACGGCAGGCGGTGAGGAAAGTTAATGGCATGCTGGCCTTCATAGCAAGAGGATTTGAGTATAGGAGTAAAGAACACTTGCTGCAGTTATACAGGGCCTTGGTGTCATGCTACACCTTGAGTATTGTGTGCAGTTTTGGTCTCCTAGTCTCAAAGGACATTCTTGCTATTGAGGGAATCCAGCGAAGGCTCTTCAGACTGATTCCTGGAATGGCAGGACTGACATATGAAGAGAGATTAGATCGACTGGGCTTGTCCTCACTGGAATTTAGAATAATGAGAGGGGATCTCATAGAAACATAAAATCCTGATTGGACTGGACAGGCTAGATGAGGGAAGAATGTTCCCAATGTTGGGGAAGTCCAGAAGTAGGGGTCACAGTCTGAGAGTAAGGGATAAGCCACTCAGGACTGAGATGAGGAAGAATTTCTTCACTCAGAGAGTTGTGAACCTGTGGAATTCTCTACCACGGAAAGCTGTTGGGGCCAGTTCATTAAATATGTTCAAGAGGGAGCTGGACGTGGCGCTTGTGGCTAAAGGGATCAAGAGGTATGGAAAGAAAACGGGAGTGAGATGCTGAAAGTGCATGATCAACCATGATCATATTGAATGGTGGTGCAGGCTCAAAGGGTCGAATGGCCTCCTCCTGCACCGTGTTTCTATGTTTCTTGATGTAACTCAGTGTCCCAATGCGCATATTTGTTTTGGAATGCTCCTGTCAAACTTCTTGGCATATTTCGCGATATTAAAGGTGCTATATAAATGCAAGTTGTTGTCGTTGTTTCAGTTTGTCACTTGAAAGATTTCCATCAGAGTTGGAATTGTCCAGATAGATCAAATCCACCATTTCCCTTTCCCTGTGTTAACTCCCTGTGGAACACACTGAGATGACATGCCAGCTAACCTACCCCCAAGGGAGCAATTAAAAACGGATAAGGGGTGGCAATTGCTCTGATCTCAGTGGTTGGCTCGGTCCGTATCAAACACACCTTCCTCATTAAGGATGGCAAGATGAACGAATGCTGGTTAACAGCTGGTACCGGCATTTCTTAACGAGTGTACAGCCACTATAACCAGCTACAGATTGAGTGAGTGACCTGCAGAGGGCCAATCAAAGCCAAAGGAAAGAGTCAGAAGAGTATCCGGTAGCTAAAATCATCCACTAAACACCAAGAGAAGGATTGAGGAGAAAATAAGCAAGTAGCAAAAGAGAGTTTGTGAAAGGGTTTATTCTGAAGCAGTTTCTGATTCCTTCACGGTGTCACTTACCTGATTGCTGTCATTGATGGGGGGTGATGGCCTAGTGGTGTTATCGCTAGACTATTAATCCCGAAACTCCGTGAACATTCTGGGGACCTGGGTTTGAATCCCGCCACAACAGATTGTTTATTAGAAAGTTTATTTATTAGTGTCACAAGTAGGTTTACATCAACACTGCAATGAAGTTACTGTGAAAATCCCCTAGTCGCCACACTCTGCTGCCTGTTCGGGTACACTGAGGGAGAATTTAGCATGGCCAATGTACCTAACCAGCACGTCTTTCGGACTGTGGGAGGAAACTGGAGCACCCGGAGGAAACCCACGCAGACACGGGGAGAACATGCAAACTCCACACAGACAGTGACCCGAGCCAGGGATCAAACCTGGGTCCCTGGCGCTGTGAAGCTGCAGTGCTGACCACTGTGCCCATAATTTGAATTCAATAAAAATATCTGGAATTACGAGTCGACCGATGACCATGAAACCATTGTCGATTGTCGGAGAAACCCATCTGGTTCCCTAATGTCCTTTAGAGACGGAAATCTGTCATCACTACATGGTCTGGCCAGAGTCGTAGCAATGTAGTTGACTCTCAACTGCAACTAGGGATGGGCAATAAATGCTGGCCACCCAGTGATGCCCATATCCCACGAATGAATAAAAAAATTAGCTCAGTAATCTTGTCATCTGGAATAAAATACCAATCATTAAGTAATATCTTCTGCACTGGTTCCCCACTGCACCTCCCCCCACATTTCCGCCCCTAAGTATATAGACAAAAAAAAAAGGCCATCCACCTGTCCCTTTACTACTTGAATGAGAGTGACTTTAACCATTGTATTCACACTTCATTAATATTTCTTATTTTAATGGGTTATACGGAATGTTTGTAAATGCAGCAAGGAGTTACGATCAGGAATGCACTCCCTGTAAAGGCGGTTAGAAGCAAATAACCATTTATCCACACCAATGACATCCTTATCAATAGTTCATTAAAATATCCACTGTTTTAAAAAAAAGAAAATTCCTTTGCTCGCTTTTGCTAATTACAGAAGGAATCATCAATCAGTCTATGCAACAGAGTAGGGCCTCTGAAGGATCAACAAGGTCATCTATGTGCGGATCCACAAGAGATGGTGAGATCCTAAATGAATATTTCTCATCAGTATTTACTGTTGAGAAAAGCATGGATGTTAGGGAACTTGGGGAAATAAATAGTGATGTCTTGAGGAGTGTACATATTACAGAGAAGGAAGTGCTGGAAGTCTTAAAGCGCATCAAGGTAGATAAATCCCCGGGACCTGATGAAGTGTATCCCAGGACATTGTGGGAGGCTAGCGAGGAAATTGTGGGTCCTCTAGCCGAGATATTTGAATCATCGATAGTAATGGGTGAGGTGCCTGAAGATTGGAGGGTGGCAAATGTTGTGCCTTTGTTTAAAAAGGGCTGCAGGGAAAAGCCTGGGAACTACAGGCCAGTGAGCCTCACATCTGTGGTGGGTAAATTGTTGGAAGGTATTTTGAGAGACAGGATCTACAGGCATTTAGAGACGCAAGGACTGATTAGGGACAGTCAGCATGGCTTTGTGAGTGGAAAATCATGTCTCACAAATTTGATTGAGTTTTTTGAAGGGGTAACCAAGAAAGTAGATGAGGGCAGTGCAGTTGATGTTGTCTACATGGACTTTAGGAAGGCCTTTGACACGGTACCGCATGGTAGGTTGTTGCATAAGGTTACATTTCACGGGATCCAGGGTGAGGTATCTAAATGGATACAAAATTGGCTCCTTGACAGAAGCCAGAGGGTGGTTGTAGAGGTTTGTTTTTCAAACTGGAGGCCTGTGACCAGCGGTGTGCCTCAGGGATCAGTGCTGGGTCCACTGTTATTTGTCATTTATATTAATGATTTGGATGAGAATATAGAAGCATGGTTAGTAAGTTTGCAGATGACACCAAGATTGGTGGCATAGTGGACAGTGAAGAAAGGTATCTCCAATTGCAATGGGATCTTGATCAATTGGGCCAGTGGGCTGACGAATGGCAGATGGAGTTTAATTTAGACAAATACGAGGTGATGCATTTTGGTAGATTGAACCAGGGCAGGACTTAAGCAGTTAATGGTAGGGCGTTAGGGAGAGTTACAGAACAAAGAGATCTAGAGGTACATGTTCATAGCTCCATGAAAATGGAGTCACAGGTAGACAGAGTGATGAAGAAGGCATTCGGCATGCTTGGTTTCATCGGTCAGAACATTGAATACAGGAGTTGGGACATTTTGTTGAAGTTGTACAAGACATTGGTAAGGCCACACTTAGAATACTGTGTGCAATTCTGGTCACCCTATTATAGAAAGGATATTATTAAACTAGAAAGAGTGCAGAAAAGATTTACTCGGATGCTACCGGGACTTGATGGATTGAGTTATAAGGAGAGTTGACTGGGAGTGTCTCGGAGGGGAGTGTTGAACCGTTGGAGAAAATCTCCATTACAAAGGAGGAAGTGTTAGGTTTGTTAGAGAATATAAAGACTGACAAATCCCCAGGGCCTGATGGAATCTATTCAAGGCTGCTCAGGGAGACGAGAGGTGAAATCGTTGGGCCTCTGACGCAAATCTTTGTCTCGTCACTGGACGCAGGTGAGGTCCCAGAGGATTGGAGGATAGCTAATGTGGTCCCGTTATTTAAGAAAGATAGGAAGGATAACGCGGGTAATTATAGGCCGGTGAGCTTGACGTCCGTGGTGGGGAAGTTGTTGAAGAAGATTCTTAGAGATAGGATGTATGCGCATTTAGAAAGGAATAAACTCATTAACGATAGTCAGCATGGTTTTGTGAGAGGGAGGTCATGCCTCACTAACCTGGTGGTGTTTTTTGAAGAAGTGACCAGAATGGTTGATGAAGGAAGGGCCGTGGATGTTGTCTATATGGACCTTAGTAAAGCGTTTGACAAAGTCCCTCATGGTAGGCTAGTGAAAAAGGTTGGATCTCATGGGATAAAGGGGGAGGTGGCTAGATGGGTGGAGAACTGGCTTGGTCATAGAAGACAGAGGGTGGTAGTGGAAGGGTCTTTTTCCGGCTGGAGGCCTGTGACTAGTGGTGTTCCGCAGGGCTCTGTATTGGGACCTCTGCTGTTTGTGATTTATATAAACGATCTGGAAGAAGGAGTAACTGGGGTGATCAGTAAGTTTGCGGACGACACAAAACTGGCAGGACTTGCAGATAGTGAGGAACATTGTCAGAGGCTACAGAAGGATATAGATAGGCTGGACATTTGGGCAAAGAAATGGCAGATGGAGTTCAATCCTGATAAATGCGAAGTGATGCATTTTGGTGGGAATAATGTAGGGAGGAGCTACACGATAAATGGAAGAACCATAAAGGGTGTAGAGACGCAGAGGGACCTGGGTGTGCAAGTCCACAGATCTTTGAAGGTGACGTCACAGGTGGAGAAGGTGGTGAAGAAGGCATATGGCATGCTTGCCTTTATAGGACGGGGCATAGAGTATAAAAGTTGGGGTCTGATGTTGCAGATGTATAGAACGTTGGTTCAGCCGCAATTGGAATACTGCGTCCAGTTCTGGTCACCACACTACCAGAAGGACGTGGAGGCTTTGGAGAGAGTACAGAGGAGGTTTACCAGGATGTTGCCTGGTATGGAGGGGCTTGGTTATGAGGAGAGATTGGGGAAACTGGGGTTGTTCTCCTTGGAAAGACGAAGGATGAGGGGAGACTTAATAGAGGTGTATAAAATTATGAAGGCATAGATAGGGTGAACGGTGGGAAGCTTTTCCCCGGGTCGGTGGTGACGTTCACGAGGGGTCATAGGTTCAAGGTGAAGGGGGGGAGGTTTAACACAGATATCAGAAGGACATATTTTACACAGAGGGTCGTGGGGGCCTGGAATGTGTTGCCGGGCAAGGTGGTGAAGGCGGACACACTGGGAACATTTAAGACTTATCTAGACAGCTATATGAACGGAATGGGAATGGAGGGACCAGGGAGCGGCGTGGGCTAATTGTTCTTTGTTTCTCGTTTCAAGGCTTCATTCTATGATCATTTTGCTGGTGCCAGTACAGAGCGAGACTGCGGATAGTTGGGAACCTGTCTCGGGGGCAGGGAATTCAGATGGTGTTCGTAAAGCAGAAGTGGAAATGAATAGGGTTGGGAAGCATTTTCTGATCAGGGCCAGTGTGATCTCCTGGACTCGTTTCGATCGCCTCAGGGGGTCGGAGAGGAATTTCCCAGATTTTTTTTTCCCCATATTGGTCCTGGGGTTTTCACTCTGGGTTTTTGCCTCTCCCTGGAGATCACATGGTCTGGAATGGGGGGGTGGGGGTGAGTTAATAGGTTGTGATGAACAAAGCATCGTAGCTGCGAGGGACAGCTCGGTGGATAGGATATTAGGATGTAGATAGGCTGGAAAATTGGGCGGGGATCCTGGATTCAGGATTCAATCCTGGACCGGGTAGCGGCGCGGGCTTGGAGGGCCGAAGGGCCTGTTCCTGTGCTGTATTGTTCTTTGTTCTTTGTTCTTTGAGAGGCTGGATAGACTGGGACTTTTTTTCTCAGGACCGTAGGTGACTGAGGGGTGATCTTATAGAGGTCTATAAAATAATGAGGGGCACAGATCAGCTAGATAGTCAATATCTTTTCCCAAAGGTAGGAGAGTCTAAAACTAGAAGGCATAGGTTTAAGGTGAGAGGGGAGAGATACAAAAGTGTCCAGAGGGGCAATTTTATTAAGCTGCCAGAGGTAGTAGTAGAGGCGGGTACAATTTTGTCTTTTAAAAATAATTTAGATAGTTACATGGGTAAGATGGATATGGGATATGGGCCAAATGCGGGCAATTGGGATTAGCTTAGGGGTTTTAAAAAAGAAAGGGCGGCATGGACAGGTTGGGCCGAAGGGCCTGTTTCCATGCTGTAAACCTCTATGACTCTCTATGACTCTATGATCACGGGCACTTGAAAAGATCAACTGTGAAAACATTAAAATATAAAAATAGACCAAAACAAATTTCAGAAGTTGGAGACTGAGGGGAGACCATAAATCAGATAAAACAGAGACAGATAGGAACATGTCTCAAGTACAAATGTGCATTTCTGGTACAAGTTCTCTAAATGATTGTGGTAAAAGAAATGGGTGAGTGACAGAAATGTCATCTGGGCTCAGGATGGAAGCAACATAAAAGTAGAAAGGGTCGAGAACTTCAAGTTTCTAGGTGTCCAGATCACCAACAACCTGTCCTGGTTCCCCCATGCCAACACTATAATTAAGAAAGCCCACCAACGCCTCTACTTTCTCAGAAGACTAAGGAAATTTAGCATGTCAGCTACAACTCTCACCAACTTTTACAGATGCACCATAGAAAGTATTCTTTCTGGTTGTATCACAGCTTGGTATGGCTCCTGCTCTGCCCAAGACGTAAGAAACTACAAAAGGTCATGAACGTAGTCCAATCCATCACGCAAACCAGCTTCCCATCCATTGACTCTGTCTACACTTCCTGCTGCCTCAGAAAAGCAGCCAGCATAATTAAGGACCCCACACACCCCGGACATTCTCTCTTCCACCTTCTTCCTTCGGGGAAAAGATACAAAAGTCTGAGGTCACATACCAACCGACTCAAGAACAGCTTCTTCCCTGCTGCTGTCAGACTTTTGAATGGACCTCCCTCGTATAAAGTTGATCTTTCTCTTCACCCTAGCTATGACTGTAACACTACATTCTTCACACTCTCGTTTCCTTCTCTATGAACGGTATGCTTTGTCTGTATAGCGCGCAAGAAACAATATTTTTCACTGTATGTTAATACATGTAACAATAATAAATCAAATCAAATCAATATCTGTGTATATGCAGTTTAGGATTACTGATAGCCTAAGTTAATTAAATTTAGCTCACCAGCGTTCTCCGTTACTGTGTTTGGAATGTCAGCAAAGCTTCCCTTGTTCCTTGTGCTGTTGTCACCTTCCTGTAGAAAACCTTCTTCTGGTCCAGCCAAAGGTGTGAAATTGCATTCGGAACTGTATATTTGCAACATTCATCAATGTGGAAATGGTGCAGTCAATATCTACACTCTCATGACAGAAATGATAACCCAAACTGACGCGTGTTGTGCTGATTGCTTTGACATTCAATGGACCACCAGTCTCGACAATGTCTTTGTGAAATGAGGGCAGTGTTGCACAGCCATCGTATGTGAACAATAGAGAGAATGATGCTGCCCACTCCTCAGTTTGGATTCACAGCCTCTTTCATCAGTGACCAGACCTCCATTTCTGAAATCCAGATCCTACTGCTGGTATTAAGTTCAGCATTATTAACACCCAGTTTCCTATCATCGCTGGCTAGTTCTCTCTCCGTGTTCCCCGCCCTTGCCTAAATGAATCCTCATTGATGTCTCAGTGTTACAAACACCTTATTACGTTAGCCACAGCACCTCCACTGCTGAGGTAGTGTAATTACAGCGTGACTCGTTTACATACAGCATTCTAAATGGAAAAGCAATTACAATGGAGAAAGAATCAGTGTGGGTTTGTTGAGCTGAATGACATTCTATTGTGATTCTATAGCTATATCTTAATGCAAAAAGATTGATTTATATAAATGTAAATCAGTTTATAAGCATCTTGTTCCAGATTTATTTACTCAATCTACACTGTGTGATATTAGCACTTAGGATTCATACAGGAAACATTCAGCTCTGGTAGGCAGTGGTTTTGAAGGGTGTCTTCATGAACTAATTTTTCATCTTCTCTGACCAGAACATCGGAACACATTTAATTTTTTCAAGCCCGTTTCACCATTCCCCTATGACTTATTTATACATTAATTTCATTTGTCTGGCTTAGTTGCTTGCCTGGGGCAGCATGGTGGCACAGTGGTTAGCACTGCTGCATCACAGCACCAGGGACCTGCGTTCGATTGCCGGCTTGAGTCATTGTTGTGCGGAGTCTGCACGTTCTCCCCGTGTCTGCGTGGGTTTTCTCCAGGTGCTCTTGTTTCATCCCACAGTCCAAAAGATGTGCTGGTTAGGTGCATTGACCCAAACAGGCACTGGAGTGTGGAAACTAGGGGATTTTCATAATAACTTCATTGCAGTGTTAATGTATGCCTTACTTGTGACAAATAAATAAACTTTTTACTTTAAAACTTTAGTTCTGTAACCCCCAACACCCCTTGCCTAACAAAGATCTATCAATCTTAGATTCGACATTTTTGATTGACCCCCCCCTTCCCTCCAACACCCCCCCACCCCCCCCCCCCCCCCCACCCCCCGAAGCCTTCAATGAAGTTTCTGGGGCAGAAAGTTCCAGATTTACACTCTCCTTTGTGTGAAGACATTCTTTTCCTGACTGAACGGCCTGGCTCTACATCTAAATTTATGTCCCCTTGATCCAGACTCCACCACCAGAGGAAATAGTTTCTCTCTATCTACCTGATTAGACCATTACTTATCCCAGACACTTCAATTAGATCACCTCCCCGCCCTTTAAACTTATATACTGAAGAAAATACAAGACTTGTAAATGCAACTTGTCCTCATAATTTAACTATTTTATGATGTGGAGATACCGGCGTTGGACTGGGGTAAGCACAGTAGGAAGTCTCACAACACCAGGTTAAAGTCCATCAGGTTTATTTGGTAGCACAAGCTTTTGGAGCACTGCCCCTTCATCAGGTGACTCACCTGATGAAGGAGCGGCGCTCCGAAAGCTCGTGCTACCAAATAAACCTGTTGGACTTTAGCCTGGTGTTCTGAGACTTCTTACTGTAACTATTTTAGACCCGCTACTGCGCTGCACGCCTTCCAATGCTAAAATATCTTACGTGAGACAAGGTGGCCAGAACTGAACACAGTTACTCTGGATGTGGTCTAACCAGAGCTTTATAAAACCATAACATAATTTCTTTCCCTTGTGATAAAGACCAGCATTCCGTTAACCTTTCGAATTTGACATTTTGCACATCTCCACTCGTTCCTAATGTTTCCTATTCTTGGACTCCTAAATTTCTCCGCACATCCACAATTCCTAGTTTCCATCCATTGGGAACACTCTGACCTCTCTGTCTCTGCGACTGCTCCATCTCTAGGTTCTCACTGCGCCTTGGTAAGATCAGAAATAACAGAGTGTTTCAATGCGATTTAATGGGTGTTTGTAGTAAACTGATCGAATACGAGTCTGCCAACATTTTTTCAAGAAAACAATAACCCCTTTAATATGAAATATAAAATGTCAACAGTTTAGTGACTGGAGAGATGACAAAGGTCATTGGAATCAAAACATCAATTGAGGAAGAATTAGCCTTCACTCCACCCCTTCAAACGAGGTCCTTATCATCCTTTAAAAAGTCAAATTAAATGAATTAATAATGAAGGAACAGAAAGTAAATACTTCGCATGAACTTCATTTGGATGTTGCTATGACAACCAGTGAGTGATTACAAGGTGTGCCTTATTTACTTTGAAGCCCGGATTCTGAATCGAGGTTTTTATGGTTGGGTAATACCTGGTCCAGACTCATAGCAATTCATCAGTGATACCTATCTTTCGAAGCAGGGTCAATGTGCAGATTTCTGCGCCTGCCTTCCCCCCCCCCCCCCCGCCCCCGCTCCACCCCCCCCCCCCCCCCCCCCCCCACCACCCCCCACGCCTGACAACAAGGCATCTGACCTTTCCTCTGACTTTTTAGTTGTGTGTACGGCTTAATGGTCATAATAGAATCTGTCTGGTGCTGTGTGTGAAATGGGTTTTGAATGGTCCGACCCCAATTTTTAGTATTTGTCCAACGTAAAGAACTAACAAAATATCACAGGTATCTTGACATTGAATTTGCATCCTTCGACAGTTGCAGGTTGGTTTGAACTGGGGAAATGTAGCTTTGAAAGATGATGGGGATCTGGAGCAGGAAAAATGAAGAGAAAAGTTAATATTTTGAAAATTGTCACCATCTCTGTAGGGACCAATAACTTATAAAAAGAAATATGAATTTCCCAGTGACCGTCTCAGAAAATCACACAAGGTTTTATATTTTTAGTCTTTTCCCATAACAAAGAACAATACAGCACAGGAACAGGCCCTTCGGCCCTCCAAACCTGCACTGATCACCTTTACCTATCTAAACCAACCGCTTATATCCCTCTATCCCCCATTTATTCATAAGCCTATCAAGATAAGTCTCAAAAGTCGCTAACGTAACTGCTTCAACCACCTCACTTGGCAGTGCATTCCAGGCCCCCGCCATCCTCTGTGTAAAAAACTTCCCCCGCACATCTCTATTGAACCTTTCCCCCCTTATCTTGAACTTGTGCCCCCTGTAATTGTCATTTCTGCCCTGGGAAAAAGCTTCCAACTGTTCACCCTATCGATACCCCTCATAATTTTATAAACTTCTATCAGGTCGCCCCTCAGCCTCCATCTTTCCAGGGAGAACAATCCCAGTTTATTCAATAACAAACTAAAATCATTTTCCACTAAACATAACTTATTTTAATGTATTAGTTGCCTATTATATCTCCCCTTAGCTTCTCAGCACAACTGAAAATTCCACGCTGCATTTATATGTTACACCACACTGTCTGCAGAATTGAAGGATGGAATATTTGTCAGAGTGTCAGGCTCTGACTGAAAACTGGCATGTATCTCTCCAGATACACTCCCAGGACAGGTACAGCAAAAGTTGCACAGAATTCTGATGCATGTTCCTCACTATCTCAATGAAGTTTTGTTGCAAACTCACACTAACTTCCAAGAAACAGGACGAGTATTTAATGAATGGAAGGACACTGAAGCTCAGAAGAACAGAGGGATCTTGGGGCAATTATTTACAGATCCATGAAGAGCAGATGAATAGGATAGTGAAGAAGGCATATGCTTTCATCAGTCATGGCATAAGAGTATAAGAGCAAGGAGATAATGTCGGAGTTGTACAGTGTTGGTTAGACCATGGTTGGAATACTGTGTGTAGTTCTGGTCACCTCACTATAGGAAGGATGTGGTACCAGTAGAGCAGGTACAGAGGATGTTCACCAGGATGTTGCCTGGGATGGAGCATTTCAGCTATAGAAAAGACCAGATAGGCTTGGACGGTTTTCTTTAGAGCAGAGAAGGCTAAAGGGGGACATGATGGAGGAGGTATACGATTATGAGGGGTATGGACAAGGTGAATAGGAAACAGTTCTTCCCTTTGGTTGAGGTGTCAATCACGAGGGGGCCATAGTTTTAGGGCCAGGGGCAGGAAATTCAGAGGGGATTTGAGAAAAATCTTTTTCACTCAGAGGTAGTGAGAATCAGAAATGCATCTGGGAAGGTAGTGGAGGCCGGAAACCTGACAATCTTTAAAAATTATTTGGATGAGCACTTGAAATATAACATTCAAGGACAAGGATATCGGACAAGTGCAGGAAAATTGGATTAGCGTGCCTTTAGTCGTATTGTCGGTGCAGACTCGATGGGCTGAACGGCCTTTTCTGCGCCGGATGACTCAATGATTCTATCTGTAACATGTAACTCAGAGACCCTGGACAGAGAGACAGGAAAATAGCAGCTGCTGGAAACAGCAGAGGAAAAGGCTGTTTTCTGCTGGCCATCAGAAAGGATGCTGGTAAGAGCTCATTTTCTGGTCAAATAGATGAGACCAGGGAGATTTAAGGACACTGGAAGATGCCCTGACCTAGCTGGGAGCAGAAGTCATTGAGTGGGCCTCGCTGCTGGTAGTCTCTGAAGGTAGAGAAAGAGCTTTAGATGGACACTGGACATTATGACTCAGTGAAATCCATAGTATGTGAATTACGAAAGTATGCAGGTATTGTAAGTAATTATGAAAGCTAATAGAATGTTACTGTTCATTGCGAGGGTAATTGAATGTAAAGTTAGGGTGGTTATACTTCAGTTATACAGGGCATTGGTCAGACTGTATCTGGAGTACTGTGCACAGCATTGGTCTTGTTCTGATGCTCACAAAGGCCATGGGTGATCATCAGTCAATCTCCCCGTGGGCTTTGTGGTGTATGAGCGAGCGGAGGCTTGCCCAATGGGAAGCAGTCAGCGGGGGTCTTTGAATCTGTTACTCTACCCAGACCGTTATTGTAGGTCCCGAGGTGAAGACTACCTGACTGTAAGCCTCATTCACGGCCCTTCCCTTTGGTTCACAATAAAGGGTGTTGGTGACGGGAAACTGGTGTTTGGTCGAATTACTATAGGTCTCCTTATTTAAGGAAGGATGCAAAAGCATTAGAAGCAATTGGGAAATATTTACTGAATTAATTTCAGGAATGGGTGGGTTGTCTTATGAAGAAAGATTGGACAGGCTAGGCTTGTAACCTCTGCAGTTTAGAAGACTAAGAGGCGACTTGATTGAAACATAAAGATCCTGAGGGACATTGACAGGGTGGATGTGGAAAGGATGTTTCCTCTTGTGGGAGAATCTGGAACAAGGGATCACTATTTAAAAATAAGGTGTTGCTCATTTAAGACAGAGATGAGGAGAATTTTGTTTCGCTCAGAGTCTGATGAGTCTTTAGAAATCTCACCCTCAAAAGGCAATGGAAGCAGAGTCTTTGAATGTTTTCAACGTAGAGGTAAATAGATTCTTGACAAAAAGGTGAAAGGTTATTGGAAGGTGGACAGAAGGTTACAGTCAGATCAGCCATGATCTAATTGAATGGCGGAGCAGGTTCAAAGGCCAAGTGGCGTACTCCTGCTCCTTAGTCGTATGTTTGTAAATGGGGAGAAATGAGCCTGGGAGAAGCTAGGAGTAACTCAGATTCCCAGTTTCTGTAAAGACCATGGCCATAATCTAACATGACCACAAGCATCAGAATTCTATGCTGTACCTGTCCTAGGAGTGTTCGATGAAGACAGTGTAGGGGGAACTTTACTCTATTTCTAACCCCGTGCCGTACCTGGAATCATAAAATCATACAGTGCAGAAGAGGTCCTTTGGCCCATTGGATCTGCACTGCCACATTAGAAACACCTGAACTCCCACCTAATCCCGTCTGCCAGCACTTTGCCCATAGCCCTGGATGTTCTGATGTGCCAAGTGCTCATCCAGAAATTTTTAAAGGATGTTAGGCCTCTTCTACCCTCCCAGGCAGCGCATTTCAGACGTCCCCACCCTCTGGGTAAAAAGATTTTTCCTCACATCCCCCCTAAATCTCCTGCCCCTCACACTGAAATCGTGTCCCATCGTGACTGACCCTTCAACTAAGAAGAACAACTGTTCCTTATCCACTCTGTCCATGTCCTTCATAATCTTGTACACTTCGATTAAGTCACCCCTCAGTCTTTTCTGCTCCAACAAGAACAACCCAGGCCTACACAACCTCTCTTCATAACTTAAATGTTCCACCCCAGGCAGCATCTTGGTGAATCTCCTCTGCACCCCCTCAGTGCAATCACCTCCTCCCTACAATGTAGCGACCAGAACTGCACACAGTGCTCTAGCTGTGGCCTCATCAAAGTTCTGTACAACTCCACCATGACTTCCCTGCTTTTGTAATCTATGCCTCGATTGATAAAGGCCTTTTTCACCACTCTTCTAACATGCCCTTCTGGTTTCAGAGATCTGTGGACAAACACACGAAGATCCCTTTGTTCCGCAGAACTTCCTCATGTCCTACCAGTCATTGAATACTTTCTTGTCAAATTACTCCTTCCAAAGTGTACCACCTCACATTTTTCAGGGTTAAATTCTATCCGCCACTTTTCTGCCCATTTGACCATTCCGTCCATATCTTCTTGTCCTATCCTGGGATTTTTTGATGGAGACATTGTAGAGGGAGTTTTACTCTGTATCTAATCCCATGCTGTACCTGTCCTGGGGGTGTTTGATGGGAACAGCATAGAAGGAGCTTTACTCTGCATCTAATCCCGTGTTGTACTGTCCTGGGAGTGTTTGATGGGGACAGCATAGAAGGAGCTTTACTCTGCATCTAATCCCATGCTGTATCTGGCCTGGGAGTGTTTGATGGAGACAATGTAGTGGGAGTTTTACTCTGTATCTAACCCCGTGCTGTACCTGTCCTTGGAGTGTTTGATGGGGACAGCATAGAAAGAGCTTTACTCTGTATCTAACCCCATGCTGTACCTGCCCTGGGAGTGTTTGATGGGGACAGCATAGAAGGAGCTTTACTCTGTATCTAACCCCATGCTGTACCTGTCCTGGGAGTGTTTGATGGGGACAGTATAGAGGGAGATTTACTCTATATCTAACCCTGTGCTGCACCTGTCCTGGAAGTGTTTGATGGGGACAGTGCAGAGGGAGCTTTACTCTGTGTCTAACCTCGTGCTGTACCTGTCCTGGGAGTGTTTGATGGGGACAGTGTAGAGGGAGCTTTACTCTGTATCTAACCCCGTGCTTTACCTGTCCTGGGAGTGTTGAATGTTGAGGTTGTTTCTAACCTGTGCTGCAACTGCTCTGGTAATGCTCCAGAAGAATTTTGCCTCAACCACCTTTTTCATCGGCACAGTCCATTAATGATCCCACACTGAGCAGTGGCTGTGCGATTTACTAATGAAAAATTTCAGGATGTATGACTGTAGTTCTGTCATGTTGCTGTTTAAAAGGCCACATAAATTATTACTATGTCTTTGAACTTCTTGAGTAGATTAAGCTTTCAATTAAAAACGTCCAGGACTGTTTCTTGGTTTGTCATCAATTAACATACTCAAGTGGAGTCACTCATGAGGTGGCTCCAAAGATTCAGTGATCCAATTCTTGAAGCCTCCAATTTTCCTCCAGCATCAACAAGAGGAAACATCCTTTCCACATCCACCCTGTCAGGACTCCTCAGGATCTTTATGTTTCAGTCGAGTCACCTTTTCCTCTTCTAAACTGCAGCAGATACAAGCCAACCTGTCCAATCTTTCTTCATAAGATAACCCACCCATTCCTGAAATTAATTCAGTAAATATTTCTCAACTGCTTCTAATGCTTTTACATCCTTCCTTAAATAAGGAGTAGTAATTTGGCCAAACACCAGTTTCCCGTCACCAACACCCTTTATTGTGAACCAAAGGGAAGGGTCCTATCTGAAGCTTACAGTCAGGTAGTCTTCACCTCGGGACCTATAACAACTGGGTAGAGTAACAGATTCAAAGACCCCCGCTTACTGCTTCACATTGGGCAAGCCTCCGCTCGCTCAAGTCGGCAACTCATATGCCACAAAGCCCACAGGGAGATTGACTGGTGATCACTCATGGCCTTTGAGAGCATCAGAACAAGACCAATGCTGGGCACAGTACTCCAGATACAGTCTGACCAATGCCCTGCATAACTGAAGTATAACCACCCTCGCTTTACATTTCAATTACCCTCGCAATAAACAGAAACATTCTATTAGCTTTCTTAATTACTTACAATATCTGCATACAAGTCTTTTGTAATTTATGCAATATGAATTTCACTGAATCATAATGTCCAGTGTCCATCTAAAGCTGTTTTCCGACAATAAAGCAGTGGTTATATTTCAGAAGTACTTCAATGCTTATGAAGTACTTAGGGAAATTTTGAATCCAAGTCAGGGTGCCATAATAATCTAACTAGCAATTTCTAAACTGAATAATGGATTGAAAGGCTGGAGAATGAAAATGAGGAATAATATAGCCCTGGTCTAAATGAACGGTGGAACATGCTTGAGGGGCTGAATGGCCTCCTCTTGATCCTAAGTTCCTAACCTTTCCTGCTTTGAAACTCTATTTTGAACAGTATACAGAAAAACCTAGAAACAGAACAAAATTAGTCATTTTAATTGTCCTATGTTTCAGACAGAACAGAATGGAGTTGTACAAAAATGTTTACATCCAACTTAAAGTTTAAGGATTGACAAACATTGGTAGAGTTAAAAAAAAGCAAAGTTAATTCTCACATAAACATTAAATCTATACAAAATGCACAATTATATACAATGGTTAATTCCTCGGTTAGAATTCAGGGTGCAATCTCTCACATCTCCAGTCTCCTCAGGCCTGATTGCCAGGTTATATTTAAAGACAACAATTTCTGGGCAGTGTTTTTGCGATTTATTTGGTAACTGACAGAATTAAAGTGTTCTGTTTGGAGCACAGTCTATCCCTCCTGGTAGTGGTTAGCTGTCTGTGGGTGGAAATTCAGGAATTATATTTCCGATGTTCAAGTACAAAGTTCAAAGGCCAACACACACAATGCAGGACACGACCAAGGTGAAAAGGTACAAAAGAGGTGAATCAGAACATCATGATTGGTCAGCAATTCAATTGTGCCTCCAACCATTTATCTGGAGAAACCAGCCAGGATTCCTCCTCCTATTTTCTCATCACTATCCACTAACGCATGCTGGAATTAGATGCATTTAATGATTAGGCTTGATGGTGATGCCTTCCAGAGTCAAATGTCCTTCCAATGCTCATTGCATAGACTCACTTACAAAGAATAGCAGCCTGGTGGAGGTTCCACAGAGTGGTCCGAGTGAGAGGGAGACAGAGAGTGAGAGAAAGAGGTAAAGAACTAAAGAAGTGGAGAAGAGATGAAGGGAGAGGCAGAGGTGTGAAAAGAGATAAAGAGGAAATTGGGTAGAGAAAAAGAGATGGACAAAGAGAGAGAGAGAGGGAGAGAATGGAGAAAGAGAGATGAGGCAGACACAGAAAGATGTGCAAGAAAGAGAACACAAAGGTGGCCAAAAAGAGACAGTCGGTAGGGAGAGAGAAGGAGAACATTGAGATGGCAAAAGAGCTGAATGAGACAGGAAGAGAGACAGATACAATGTTCTTCCCTCCTCTCCTGAATCCTTACCAGAGAACAATCCCGGGAATTTTAGGTATTGGGCATTTTTAAGTATCTCACACAATTGATCAGTAGTCATGTGTGAGCATACATTGCATGCTAATACTCTATTGTAATGCAAAGACTATCGCAGCTGAGACAGACATTTGTCCAGTAGGAACTCCTGCTCCAATGGTCCCTCCATTACACAGGGTGCCAGAACTAACCACGCATCCCTACCCACCCCAGCCTTGACTTGAGTTCAGATATCAGAGGCTGGGAATGTGCTGATCTGTGTGGTTCAGCTACTAACAAGGTAAACTCCAGGGGAGCTGGCAGCTGCTCCTCAGTCACTGACTGGCTCGAAGCATAAACCCATCCTGGTGTCAGCTATGGCTCAGTGGATAGCACTCAACCCTTGGAGTTAGAAGATGAGGTTTCAAGTCCCACTCCTGGGACTTGAAACAAATGCCTCGACTGCCACTCCAGTGCAATACCGAGGGAAGGCTGCACTATCAGAGGGCAGACTGCAAACCCAAAACCATCAGTTTCTCCCTCTGGAGGATGTAAAGGATGCCAGGGAACATTTTTGAAGACAAGTGGGGAGTATTCCACCGCTCAAACAAAACCACTAAAAAATTCATGTTCTGAACATCTTGCCTGAGAGCTTGCTGTACCCAAATTGACCTCTACATTACAATAGTGACAACATTCCAAAGAAAATCCATTGGTTTGTGAAGTGCTTTGGGACAGCCAGAAATTGTGAAAGGTTCCAGAAAGATGCATTTCTTCTGGTGACTTTGGATATTGGGTAAATCTTTTAAGTCTAAACTTTACCATTGCCAGTGTTGAAATGATAGAGCAACAAGTTTCCCACAGCGGCCAGACATTTTGGAAGATTCCTTCTGACCATGACAATTTTGCAGCACCCAACCTCTCAATATGACAAGGCCTTTGGTGATTGCCTTTGGCAGTGCCCCAGAACAGGATCCTGAATCTAACTGACTCACAGCACTAATGTCACCTGCCTCAAGTTCCAGAAACAAGTGCTGACAAAGCACATTTAATATTAGTAAAGTTAATTGGTTAGAATTGTCACCTATTGGGACATTTCCCAACAAAGAACAATGTGTTTGTCGTGGCACATTATTTTCTCAACACATTTTTGCCCCCTCTTCCACTCCTGAAGGTTTTAAAAACCTCACTGGGATACAGTTCCACATTGATTCTTCACTGGGATACAGTTCCACATTGACCCCTCACTGGGATACAGTTCCACATTGACCCCTCACTGGGATACAGTTCCACATTGATTCTTCACTGGGATACAGTTCCATATCGACTTCTCACTGGGATACAGTTCCACATTGACCCCTCACTGGGATACAGTTCCATATTGACTTCTCACTGGGATACAGTTCCACATTGATTCTTCACTGGGATACAGTTCCATATCGACTTCTCACTGGGATACAGTTCCACATTGACCCCTCACTGGGATACAGTTCCATATCGACTTCTCACTGGGATACAGTTCCACATTGATTCTTCACTGGGATACAGTTCCACATTGATTCTTCACTGGGATACAGTTCCATATCGACTTCTCACTGGGATACAGTTCCACATTGACCCCTCACTGGGATACAGTTCCATATTGACTTCTCACTGGGATACAGTTCCACATTGATTCTTCACTGGGATACAGTTCCATATCGACTTCTCACTGGGATACAGTTCCACATTGACCCCTCACTGGGATACAGTTCCATATTGACTTCTCACTGGGATACAGTTCCACATTGATTCTTCACTGGGATACAGTTCCATATCGACTTCTCACTGGGATACAGTTCCATATCGACTTCTCACTGGGATACAGTTCCACATTGATTCTTCACTGGGATACAGTTCCACATTGATTCTTCACTGGGATACAGTTCCATATCGACTTCTCACTGGGATACAGTTCCACATTGACCCCTCACTGGGATACAGTTCCATATTGACTTCTCACTGGGATACAGTTCCACATTGATTCTTCACTGGGATACAGTTCCATATCGACTTCTCACTGGGATACAGTTCCACATTGATTCTTCACTGGGATACAGTTCCACATTGATTCTTCACTGGGATACAGTTCCACATTGATTCTTCACTGGGATACAGTTCCACATTGATTCTTCACTGGGATACAGTTCCACATTGATTCTTCACTGGGATACAGTTCCACATTGATTCTTCACTGGGATACAGTTCCACATTGATTCTTCACTGGGATACAGTTCCACATTGATTCTTCACTGGGATACAGTTCCACATTGATTCTTCACTGGGATACAGTTCCACATTGATTCTTCACTGGGATACAGTTCCACATTGATTCTTCACTGGGATACAGTTCCATATCGACTTCTCACTGGGATACAGTTCCATATTGACTTCTCACTGGGATACAGTTCCACATTGATTCTTCACTGGGATACAGTTCCATATTGACTTCTCACTGGGATACAGTTCCATATTGACTTCTCACTGGGATACAGTTCCACATTGATTCTTCACTGGGATACAGTTCCATATCGACTTCTCACTGGGATACAGTTCCACATTGACCCCTCACTGGGATACAGTTCCACATTGACCCCTCACTGGGATACAGTTCCACATTGACCCCTCACTGGGATACAGTCCTTCTGGCAGTAGTTGTCTTCACTCAGTAGAGTGTGTGTCAACAGCCAATTCTGGCATAAGTGTCATCAGTGCAGTATGATCCTAGCCTTATTTAATAGAGATATACCCACTTGACACAATGGCCAATGGTAAAGAATGAATGATAGTCCAAGTTCTTAAACAATTGTAATGCTGCCATCATTGCTTTAACTGGTACAGGGCAGAGATCAAACAAGATAGTTTGAGTTCCAACCAGATGGCCATCCATCACAGATTTTATATATTTATCAAGCTGACAAGATTTGCAGGTGTGAATCACATCGAATCATGCAACATGGAAGGAGGCTGTTTGACCCATCGTACCTATGCTATCTGACACAGCGATCTAATTAGTCACATCCTCCTGCTCTTTCTTCATAGCCCTACATTGAGAAGCCAAGGCAGCAAACAGAGTCCCAGCAGGATTGCAAAGTGGACGGGCCGAGACCCCGTGGCACCAATTCATCTCGGCACCCAAATTCCCAAAGCATAAATCTGTAAAATTCACTCTCATAACAGTTATTATATTGCTGTCTTTAGCTGCTTGGTTATACAAATTGGGTTTTTTACAATACAAACTAGACTTCAAGAAGTTCCTCGCTGACTGTGAAGCAATTTAGGCCATCCCAGAATCATGGAAACCTACGAAAATTCATTTTTCTTTCTTTTTATAAAAGATATGAAAGGCTGTCATAAATTAACAAACGTGGTCAGGTCATTACTTTTTTTTTCTACACTGCAGCTAGACTCTGTCTACAATGCTGGTGACATTGACAATGCCTATCAAATCTTTCCAATAGAGCGAGCATAGGCACAAGAGGAAATTAGATATTGCCCTTGTGGATAAAGGGGTCAAGGGATATGGGGAAAATTTGATGATCTTATGGGGAGAATTTGATGATCAGCCATGATCAAAATGAATGGTGGAGCAGACTTGAACAGCTGAATGTCCTACTTCTGTTTCTGTGAGTAAAATTAGTCTGGAGTGATTGCACATGGGTAAGACAAAATGGCAGCTTATTTTACACACTGGCTGCTTTTCTTCCCAAATGGACAGGCTGGAAGGACAAGTGGAAAATTGGCTATCAATTTGCTATCACTATTTTACATTTAGCCCAATATTAATCTCAACTTCCCTCAGCTTTCAGACTGTTCGCTATCCCGGGTCTGCTCCTGAATAATCAAATTCATTTATATACATGGCACTGATTATCAGGAAACTGTTGAAACATTCTTTATTAATCTTTTTTAGTAAGAATAATTAGTTTCACATTTTAATTATCCTCAATCAGTGACTGAATGGCACTCAAATAATGGGGACTTAGTAATAATGGGTACTTGATGGGTGTAATAAGTATATAAGTATATAAATGGGAACATTAAGAAACTATATCATAAATGAACATGCCACGAGGGTTCATTTTCAGAGGAATAGATGGTTAAGCCACACTTGGGGCACGGAACACAATTTCTGTCTCTGCATTTATAAAAATGACGTATTGGTTTTGGAGAAGGTGCAAGAAAGATTTATAAGGGTGACACCAGAACTGAGAGTTTATAACCACCAAGAAAGAATGAAGAAGATGGAGCTTTTTCCACTCAAAACGGGGGCTGAATGGTGACCTAATAGAGATTTTTTAAACTATAAAGTGGTTAGATAGGGTAGACATTGGAAAAATGTTTCCAGCTGTGGGGGATACCACAACTAGGGGTTTTCACCACAATTACTCTTTGATAAATCCCTCATTAATAAATAAGCCCCTTCCTAACAGAACATTTGGTGTTCCTACACAATATGGACTGCAGGATTCCAGAAGGCTGCTCACCGTCACCTTCTCAAGGGTAATTACAGATGGGAAAAAATATGCCTCCCTAGCGGCGACACCCACATCCCAAGAACGAATAAAAAATTATAAGGCATTCAGGAGAAACGTCTTTATCCAGAGAATGGTGAGAATGTGGAACTCACTCCCACCAGGAATGGTTAAGGTGAATATTATCGATGTATCTGAGGCAAAGCTGGATGAACACATGAAGGAGAAAGAAATGTTGATGAGATGAGGCGATGCATTGTGGGAGGAGGCTAATGTGGAATATGGACCCATTGGGACAAATGATCTACTTCTGTGCTGTAAATTCTATGTCATCCAATATAATACATTGTCACTAGACACACTGCTAATTTACAGCGTTAGGACCTAGGCTCACTATAATTATCACTATTAATTATCGGGAAGATTACCTTTCGCATTTATTTCAGAATATAGATCTAAATTTTCAACTTTATCGCAGATAATTGTGATCAGAATAACGTCAAACAAATTTCATCTCTTGATTTTCAAAGACGTTCAATATTGGAAGATTTTTGTGCCTTTTTGATCAGTTGACTCTGCTGGGAAAAGTGGCATAGTTTTGACACTAAGGGGTTGGAGCTCCGAGAGGCAGGTTGGAGCTCTGAAAGGGTTTCTGAGAGGCAGGTTGGAGCTCTGAAAAGAGCTCTGACAGGCAGGTTGGAGCTCTGAAAAGAGCTCTGACAGGCAGGTTGGAGCTTCAAAAGGAGCTTCGAGAGGCAGGTTGGAGATCCAAAAGGCAAATTGGAGATCCAAGAGGAAGGGTGAACTATATTATATTGATGGTTGCCCCACCAAATGTTTCACTGCTGAGATCACAATTGGATGGAACTCAAACAACTGAAGCAAACATGACCAAATGACTCCAATTGACCGACTCTTTGAGGTATTAATTCCCTTGGTGGATATGCTCAAATATTTCAGTTATTCAAGTGCTGTCAAACTGTGATCATGTCTGCCTCTTCAAGTGGATGTTCAAGTCGTTACTTCAAGAGGATAAGCTGGGAATTCTTTCCATTTCCTTGCTAACATTCTTCCTTCAAACAAAAACACTATTTAAAAAAAGAGACAGATTATCTGGTCATTGATCCACACTGGTGTTTCTCGGATATTCCTAGAGTTCAAAAGTCAATCACAGTGTCAAGGTGTATTGGCAGTAAGTTGCTAAGTGTTTCCTTTATCTTTGTCCAAATTAATCATGATCTGCTCCCAGAAGAAGAAAAAGATTACGCTTCTAGTCTCACTCAGGACAATGTAAAATTATACTATCCTAATTATAATGTTGAGAGTTATGTTTTCAGAGTTTTATAAAAAAAGAGACAAATTCAAGACTGGTCGGTAATTTGTGCAAAGCTGTTGGTCTCCTTCATGCTTGCGAGATTTCAAGTGCAGGGAACTTGTATGTTTTTGTAAACAGTTTGTAATGGTGACAGTGTCAGTGCTCAATCAGCCTGGCTGGGGACCCAGGTGAACCTCCAGCCTCCCTCCCCGTCACGCTGCACAAACGCCTGGCCTTGGCAGAAGGTATGCGTCTTCACATTGCGGTGGGGATTGAGTGAGGTGGAGAAGGCCACATCCGTTTTATTCGGGGCTGCCTTGCCTGTGTGAAAGGGTGATCCAGTGGACTGGTAAAGTGCGTTGCTCGGGTGAGCCAGAGGTGGATAATGGGGGTCAGGGGAGAGGTGTTTATTACAGGAAGTATCCAGTGGGCAGGGGTTAGGAAGGAAATCCATTGGGGATGCAGAATCCTGGACATAATCTGCCGGTACTGCATGGTCCGTGTTGAACTCAGTCATCTTCAGTTGATCTCTGCTGTAATCGACCAATGTTTCAGAAATAATGGCACTATAGTTAGCTGAAGAACTGTCATCAATAGTGTTGGCATCTTTTAAACCCAAGGTTTTGAGCACCCAGGTTTCGACATAGGGAGTATGATGGTCAGCTTGGGCAGTATGGTAGCTACTTTCATTTGTACAGGTGGAAGTTCCTCGCCCTCTCTTTGCAAAGTTCTCTGATGCTGATTGGTCAGTGTAGTAAATACCAGGCTCCTCCTGCTTCTCAAACAGGCGCTTCTTACATTTGAAGATCCCTCCTTTCTTTTGCCCATTTTGTGCCAATAATTTCTGTAAAAAAAAAGCCATAGTGAGATGCTTTAACTTTCAAAAGCTTATGTTCATGAACAGAAAGAGAACTTTGAAACCTTTTACAGTCAATGGAGCACTCTTGAAGTCTAGTCACTGTTGTGATGTCGAAAACAGGCATGTAATTTGTGCACAGCAAGATCCCAATACAACCATATGATAAATGACCAGATAATCTGTTTTAGTGCTGTTGGATCAAGCCATAAATATTAGACTGGACACCAGCGAGAACTGCCCTGCTCTTCTTTAAAATTGCTCCTTGGGGTCTTTGGCATCCTCCCCAGAGGGGAGACGGTTTAATATTTCAGCACCATGGACAACGCAGCACTCTCTCAATATGCTCCTGAGGTGTTGGCCTATATAGTGTAATCTGGAGTGGGACTTGAACTCACAACCTTCTAACTTAAGAGTCAAGAATGCTAGCTCGTGAGCCACAGTGGACACCAAAATGTGTTCATTGATAATCAAAAAATCTTATCTAAAGTATGCCTGGCGCAGTCCCAATCCAATCCCCACTGGAGGTGAATGCACAACACTGAACAGCTCCAGTCAACATGGTGATTATGGTCATTCATCAAATGACAAAGATGTCAAGAGCAGGAAATGAAAACTGACACATTGGTATGATGGGGCAAACACTCCTGACACTGGGATCAGTGCACTATGTATTAGGCAGGTGTGGACGTTTTACTCTGTATCTATCCCCGTGCTGTTCCTGTCCTGGGAGAGTTTGATGGGGAGAGTGTAGAGAGACCCTTACTCTGTATCTAACCCCATGCTGAAGTTTGATGGGGAGAGTGTAGAGAGAGCTTTACTTTGTATCTAACCCCATGCTGTACCTGTCCTGGGAGTGTTTGATGGGGACAGTGTAGAGGGAGCTTTACTCTGTATCTAACCCTGTGCTGTACCTGTCCTGGGAGTGTTTGATGGGGACAGTGTAGAGGGAACTTTACTCTGTATCTAACCCTGTGCTGTATCTGTCCTGGGAGTGTTTGATGGGGATAGTGTAGAGGGAGTTTTACTCTGTATCTAACCCCGTGCTGTACCTGTCCTGGGAGTGTTTGATGGGGACAGTGTAGAGGGAGTTTTACTCTGTGTCTAACCCCGTGCTGTACCTGTCCTGGGAGTGTTTGATGGGGACAGTGTAGAGGGAGCTTTACTCTGTATCTAACCCCTTGCTGTACCTGTCCTGGGAGTGTTTGATGGGGACACTTCAGTGAGAGCTTTACTCTGTATCTAACCCCGTGCTGTACCTGTCCTGGGAGTGTTTGATGGGGACAGTGTAGAGGGAATTTTACTCTGTATCTAACCCCGTGCTGTACCTGTCCTGGGAGTGTTTGATGGGGACAGGGTAGAGGGAGTTTTACTCTGTATCTAACCCCGTGCTGTACCTCTCCTGGGAGTGTTTGATGGGGACAGTGTATAGCGAGCTTTACTCTGTATCTAATGCTGCACCATAAGTAACCTGGGAGTGTTTTATACCAACACTGCAGCCCCAAAATGGGAATTTATTACATTCCTCAGCGCTTATAGCTTGTGGTTGAACATAAAGATGTAGAATTTGACATTTAAGGACATCTGATCCCAATCTTAATGGCTTTATAAGTCCACTGAAACAAATAGGACCCAAGGGTCCTGAAGCTTATATTCACTTTGACAACCACCTACCCTGGCCTTCTCCTCCAATGATTTGACATAAGTAGAGTTCAGGTATTCTCTCAACTTGCTGTTTTCCTCATGGAGTCTGGCAAGTTCTTCCTCCTTTTGTTCAAGAGTATCCTGTAGCTGTGGAAATAAAAGAGATCCATAAAAGAGCCAGTACATTTAAGGAGGTAATTCATGACTCTGAGCCAAACTATATCCCAGTAAGGAGGAAAGATTCTAAGAGAGGGATAAACCAACCATGTCTAACCAAGGAGGTTAAGGAAAGTATTAAGCTGAATGAAAAAGCAAATAAGGAGACAAAAGTCAGTGATAGCCCCAAAGACTGGGATAAATTCAGAATCCAGCAAAGGACTAAAAGGATAATTAAGAGAGAGGAAATAAACTACAAGGGAAAACTAGTGAGGAATATAAAAACTGACAGTCAGATCTTCTTTAAATATATAAAAATGAAAAGAGGGGTCAAAGTGAACAAAAAATGAATCTGGGGAGATAGTTATGGGGAACAAGGAAATTACAGAGGAGTTAAACGGATATTTTGCACCAGCCTTTACGGTGGAAGAAATGTCAAACATCCCATTAATACTAAAGAATATGGGGGAGGAATTAAGTACCACCACCATCACTCGAGAAGTAGTATTAGACATACTAATTGGCTAAAGGCAGATAAGTCTCCTGGCCCTGATGGCTTGCATCCTTGGATCCTAAAAGAAGTAGCTGCAGAGGGATAGTGGATGAATTTGTTGCAATTTTCCAAAAATCCTTGGATTCTGGAGAAGTATCAAAGGTTTGCAAAACTGCCAATGTGACATCCCTATTCAAAAGGAGAGGGAGGCAAAAACAGGTTGATTAGTCTAACCTCTATTGTTGGAAAAAATGTTGGAATCAATTATTAAAGAAGTAATAGCTGCACATTTAGGCTGTGGGGCAGAGTCTTTGTGCATATTTAAGGCTGAGAAAGATAGATTTTTAATCAGTAAGGAAATCAAGGGTTGTGGGGAAAGGGCAGGAAAGTGCACGTGAGGAATGTTGGATCAGCCATGATCCTATTGAATGGCGGAGCAGGTTTGAGGGGCCAAATGGCCTAATCCTGTTCCTATTTCTTATGGTCTTACACACACAATAGGCTGAATAGTCTCCATCCAGACTGTATTAGTGTATGTTTCTAAATTGCTGCAATCTGAATAAAAATCTAAAATAGAATATAAGTCCCTGATAAATCTAGTTTTACATTCTGGGGTATGGAGTAGTGTAGTATTCTTGAAGGAATCAGAGCACTAAAACTGGATAGTAGCAGTCCAATCAAGGCAGCCTTCCTCTCTGATACATAGACTCATGGGACAGTTACAACACATAAGGCCATTCAACAACTCTTGTACATAACTGTTCTCTTCAAGTAAACCTCACCTAGTCCCACTCCCCTGCCTTTACTCTCTCGCTCTCCATTTTCTGATTCTTCCGATAATATCCAATTCTCTTTTGAAAGATACAACAGGCTTAAATATTCACAACTTTGTGTCAGGGAGGTGGTATCTCAAAAACTGGATTGAGTTTTTTGAGGAAGTGACAAAGATGATTGATGAGCGTAGGGCAGTGGATGCTGTCTACATGGACTTTAACAAGGCCTTTGACAAGGACTCTCATGGCAGGCTGATGCAGAATGTAAAGTCACATGGGATCCATGGTGAGTTGGTAAGGTGGATACAGAACTGGCTTGGTCATAGAAGGCAGAGAGTAGCGGGGGAAGGCTGTTTTTTTGACTGGATATCTGTGATCAGTGGTGTTCCGCAGTGACCAGTGCTAGGACCCCTGTTGTTTGGAATATAAATAAATGATTTAAAGGAGAATGTAGGTGGTCTGATTAGTAAGTTTGCAGACGACACAAAGATTGGGGGAGCTGCGGATAGTGAGGAATGCGCTGCCAGAGGAGGAGGTAGAAGCAGATACAATAGCAACATTTGACAGATATGTGAATAGGCAGGGAATAGAGGGATATGGACCATGTAGACACCAAAGGTCTTTAGTTTAGAAAGGTGTCATGTGTTGGCGCAGGCTTGGTGGGCCGAAAGGCATGTTCCTGTGCTGTATTGTTTTTTGTTCTTCTTTGTTCTTTAGCAAAGGTTCTGAAAATTTTGTCAATTTATTGGGTGGAAGATGGAGCTGAGATGAAGGTCAGCCATGATCTAACTGAATGGTGGAATAGGCTTGATGGGGTGAATGTCCTCCTCCTGTTCCTGTTTTCTTGGATCACAGATATTGTAAGGAAATAAAGTTATTTGATTCTGATTGTTCAATGGTTATTGGCTTGGTACACATTAGATAAACACAGGCGAGCAGATTCACAGAATCTTGAGAATTTTAGCAACAAATTACCTGTTTGTTTTTATAGAGCTGGGATGATAAGTGGCCAGTCCACCTGAAATCATCATGCACAGCAGTGTCATATTCCAAGAAGTAGTCTAGTGAGAAATGAAAACAAATCATACAGTGATGCCAGTCACTGAGTTATAGAACATAGAACAGTACAGCACAGAACAGGCCCTTCGGCCCACGATGTTGTGCCGAGCTCTATCTGAAACCAAGATCAAGCTATAGAACATAGAAATCAAGCTATAGAACATAGAACAATATATAGACAATATCATGCTGTTGGGTGCCAGAGTATATCAGGTCATCCATATCATTGGGTGCCAGTCTATATAAACTATCCCTGATGACTGAGGATAAGTCAACCACCCCGCAGCCAGACCAGCTTCCCTACCCCCCACCTCCCCGCCGCAACCAGGCTCCCCACGACACCGGTTTCCCTCCCCTCCTCTGGGACTCGAGTCTCCGACAGTTCGGGCTCTGGGAGCCGCAGTCAATCAGCGGGAACTCAGTCTATCCACGCGACTGAGAGCAGGCGGAGACTGTCGGTTTAATGTTTAGCCCGGGTTATTTATAGAGGTGGGTTCCAGGCGAGAAGGCCAAAGGTCGAGGTAACAGAGTGTGTAAAAAAACCCCAGAAAGACGCAGCAAGAAGGAGCTGAGTAAACCGTGGAGCTGGGACAGTTCTGCTGGGTTAACCTGCGCTGAATCCCCTTTGCGGTTAGAGTTTAGTGACTATTCTCAGAGTTTAGTGACTATTCTTAGAGTTTAGTGACTATTGTGAAAGTTTAGCGTCTATTCTTGGAGTTTAGTGACTATTCTCAGAGTTTAGTGTCTATTGTTGGCACACTTGGGGGGACCCAGTCCCTGCTGCACTGACTGGTCAGGGTTTCTGGGGGAGTTGCTGTGTCCAGGGTTGTGTCTCTTACCTTGTGGCTGTGCTTCTTGCTGGCTGCTTCTGCTGTTGTCCAGGAGACCGCCCGGACACTGAGAGTACCAGGTTTCCATGGAAATGTCAACACTGGCTGACGTCGCGTCCGAGGAAGAGTACTCATAGTCCTGCTCTCCTACAAAGCACTGGTCCTGGCAGCACAGAATGGTGTTCTGCGGATGGAGGAGAGGGTGGCGGGGGAGAGAGAGAGAGGGGGGAGAGGGAGAGTGGGAGGCAGAGAGGGGGCGACAGAGGGAGAGGGGGAAGAGAGAGGGAGAGGAGGGAGAGAGAGGGAGAGGGAGAGGAGGGAGAGGGAGGGAGGAGGGGGAGAGAAAGGGGGAGAGGGGGGAGAGAGAGAGGGAGGGAGGAGAGAAAGGGGGAGATGGGGAGAAAGAGAGGGAGAAAACGGGGGAGAGAGGAGGGGAAGGAGAAAACGGGGGAGAGAGGAGAGGAAAGAGAAAGGGAGAGAATTGGGAGAGGGGGAGATAAAAATGGGGAGAGAGAAAGAGGGAGGGGGACAAAGAAAAGGGAGAGGGGAGACAAAGGCGGAGGGGGGAGAAGGGAGAGAAAGGAGGAGAAGGGGTTGAGAGAAATGGGGAAGAGGAAGGGGAGGGTGGGGTAGAGAAAGACGGAAGAGAGGGACAAAAAGAGAGAGGATGAAGAAGGGGGGGCGGACAGAGGAAGAGAGAATGAACGAGGGAGGAGAGGGGGGAGGGAGAGAGCGGGGAGGGGAGTAGAGAGGATGGGGACAGAAAGACGGAAGGGAGTGGGCAGACAGAGAGGGAATGAGGTGGGAGGAGGGAGCAAAGAGAGAGGGCGAGGCAGAAAGAAAGAGGGAGGAGAGGGGGTAGGAGGAGAGGGGGTAGGAGGGCGGTGGGGGGGGGGGAGGAAACGAGAGAGGTGGTTACACACACACACAATTGGAAAAATAAGAATCGAATCACAATTAGAACTGGAAGGATTTTCGCGGGTTGGAACTCCGCCATTCTCAGAGTTGGCAGGTCTTCCCCAACTCTCGCATTTGTTGGATTTTGCCCATTTGTTTTGCGTTTCACTTCGCGAAACTATTTGAAACTCGTGCTGCTGTTGGTTTCTGGGCGGGTGTGGGGTCTGTTTCTGTTTTCCCGGCACATTGAGATTCCCGGACATCTAACTGTCTCCTATCTGGCACAAGCAGTGTCTTTCCCACACACACCCCACCCCCCGGTGAGAGACTGACTCACACAACTGGCCTCACACGCACATCAGCAGCTCCAATTTACAACTTTCACAACTTTGTTCGCAGTTTTACAAGTTGAGAAGCGGGATTCCCGTGGCTTCCAGTTCCGCGCGCTCACCAGAGAGGGATCGATGGAGACAGAAACAGAACGCCAACTTACTGAAGGAGAGAGAGAAAGGAGACTGAGAGGGGGGGGGGGGAACACACACAAAACTGAAAGTGGCAGGGGCAAACAGATAAATCTGCTGAGGAGCGAATGGAGGGGAGATAGTGGTGGAGTGAGAGAACGAAAGGAGTAGAGAAAAATAGATAAAGAGGGAGGGAGGCAGTAACAACCTGAGAGAGGGGGGGGGGGCGGTGGGCGGGGCAGGCGGAGGAAGGAGTCAGATAGTCAAAAACCGAGTGAAAGAAACAAGGCATAAAGAGAGAGAGACACGTAGGATAGAGAGGGAGAGGCATAGAGAAGAAGAGACAGAGAGGATGGAGTGACAGAGAGGAGGGAGGAGAGGCGCAAATTGAAAGGGAAGGAGGAGTAACAAAGATGGAGTGAAAGAGAGAGGGTTGGGATAGACAGAAAGGAGAAGGGTTAACGAGGAGAGATAGAAACTGTCAGAGAGGAGAGTAAAAGGAAACACACCCATTGAAAGCCTGGAAAGGGGGTGTGTGTGTGTTGGGGGGGGGGGGGGGGGAGAGGAGAGAGAGTGAACCTGCCCATTATTGAAACATTATCCACCTTCTTCAAACGTTAGTTTCCAGCCCCCAAACACACTGAATAGAAAAGAAGTTGCACTCGCTCTCACCCACACACATTAAACAATGCAGCAACAGCAATCAGATTACAGAATGAGGAAATATTCCATTCAAAGTGCACAACCCTAAAACCACACATCAAATACCTTCTCCCCTGCCCCCCCCCCCCCCCCCCACACACACACACACATTTAAACTGGTGTAGAAGTCGTGGGAAACTTTTGAAACGTCTCCCGTTGAAGCTGTTGCTCTGGAGGATTTCTATACCCTGCAAACTCAACTATTAACTCAGGATCCCCAGTCTGATCAACTCCTTCATCCTCTCTCTCGGAGACGCTGAGCAGCACAGCCACTGCACATTTTTCTGCTGCATCATTCCCATGCTAGCAAGACATCAGCAGCCCATCAGCCCGAGTTACCCTGAGCAGTAAATCACTGGCTGAGTCCCTGGGCGCGGTGAATAATGCAAGGGCATGGGCTTGTAGGTACACTTTGATTCAGAGGCCTGAATCTGATGTGAAACACAAGGATTCTCACAAGAATCAGTCCGCCTCCAGTGGGGTCTGAGTGGAATTAGAAAGCTACAGTGGTCAGGTAGAATTGGAGCCTCTGGACCCTCATAGCTTCTGAGAGGAAGAAACGATTCACAAAGTGGCACTGCATCCAACTTTCTGTTGCTGTTTTGTTTGGGAGTGTGTGGGAGCTAGTTGCAGAGTCAGTGAGTTACAGCCCGGTGCTTTAGAGTCTTCTCAATCCCCTTCTCCTTTCTCAGCGAGCTCGCTTCACACACTGTCCCCCTCAGAGTAAAAGATCCTTCTCAAAGAGCAGACTGAACGCAGCTCCTTTTCAGTTGGTTGGGAAGATCTGTGGGAGTAACATTCGGGATAGAGAAAAAGCAACAATCTTGCGGACAGCCTTTCCGACTTGTCAGAGTTTGATTCCCGAGTTCAGGTACAGGGTTCACTGAGCTGGGAGATTCCCTGATATCTTTCAAAGGCAGTCTCCTGATTGATTTTAAAACGTTCTATAATGTAAATAAATGTTTACAGGGTCCCCCCTCCTTCCACCCTAATGCTCAACTGCTCAAATTCACTTACCATCTTGAAGTATGTGTGTTGGAGAGGGGAGCCAAACTCACAGGCACACACGATCTGTTTAAAACCCCACAGCCCTTTAAACCGACCTCAGAGTGTGGTCCCACGGTGCTTCTGAGCTCTGAACTAAACCAGTGACGCCTCGTGGACCAACTCAACGAGCGATCTGATTTGGTGCAAAGCTGTCAACCTTGTGACGTGAATAAGCAGCAAACCTGCTGAAATAAAAGTCAAGCAAGCAAGGAAAAAGAGGGGGGTGGGGGGAGAGAGAAACCCCCTCAGTTTTTTCTCAGTCTCCCGATCCTTCGGGGCCACACTTCTCTCTCTGTCTCTCCTGCAGAGTTCTGTGTTGCTGGAATAAATAGGGGCAAACATGAATGGGGTGATTGCAATCCGTAGGTTATAATCTGTCCTCACAACATTTTAAATGCATTCTGACTTACAGGAGGACTGGGTGGGGTTTGTGAAGTAGCTCTGAAAAACTAGATCCCCTGGTTAAAGGCATGGAATCGACCTGCAGTACTGATTTTTTACTTGGGCGTTCAGATTTCATGAACTGGAAGCTTATATATTTTTTGTTGCTCACTCAGTGTCAAGGGCATTCTTCCCTGCTTTCTGTACAAGTGGGGGTAGATCTCAATTAGAGAAGTATCTCCGAGAGCTTTTAATAGCCCAGTGCCTGTTGTCTGAGCGCAAGGGAGCAGGTAACCCGACCCTGCCTCTGTGAGACCTGTGGGATGTGCAGTACAGCCCTGGATTAAAAAGAAATACAACGACATATGGAAAGTTGACATTTCATGCTACCCAGGAGAGTATGTCATTGAGTTAACCCATTAGGCAGCTTACATTAACAGAATGGAACACATCTTCTCCCATTATCACAACACAATTTACCCTTTCGGTTAGGTATACCATGGTTAATTAGTAACCCAGAAAGTGTCAATTATATCCATCTCCCTTTGGAGGGGTGTGTGGCAACTCATTGGGTCGGCAGGGCACTGCGACACATCAACCTGGAACATGTCCATTCTCCACATAGCAAACGAGTTCAGCACAGTGAAATCAATACTTATGAACTTAGACAGAGAGGAGCAGGATACTTGAGTGGTGTCTGGAGAAAGTATCAGGTGCGTATTGTTACTTTTCTAAACAAAAATAATGTTTTTGCTGGCGAGCTTCAAGTGCGTATTACCATATGTATTCTTCCCTCAATTATGATTTCATCAAGAATAGGATCAGGAATTACGAAAATCGGTCCACACCCCCAGGTAAATATTAAATATCACCTTAATATCACCGGTAGTTTTGAAATCGCGTTAATAGCTGCATCTGCTACTCGCAAGAGAAGCTCTCCCCTTAGATAAAACATTATTAAATGTAATTTAAAGGTTTAAATCGAGTTTGACTGTTACCAAAAGTGTCTGACGTACAGCAGATGATGAATCTTAACGTTGAGTATACCAATTGATAAAGATGAAAATTTGCATTATTTGTGTTTTATTAATAATTTATTTTATTTTGTTTATTTTTTCGTTTGTGTGTATGAGTTGTGTGCAGGAGTTGGACCTTGCTGCTGTGTCCCAGAGTTTACTGTGAAGAGACCTGGCCAAGGGATGGATGCTGAGTGCCTGACTCTCTGGTACCTGGCACCCTGTCTGAGACCTCATCTCACGTCGGGCTCGGGATGAAAACCTGCAAAATAAGTCAACAAAACCACGGTCTCCTCGCCCCAAAACGGAAGGGGGCAGGAGGGGAGCAGCCCAGGGATCGATCTGGTGCCTCTCCCCATCCAGGGGTGCCTGCCCCTTTGCACAATCTCAGCAAATTGCCCCCAATATCGGCCTAAAACTCTTCGAGACTGCCGCCATGTTGAAGAGTTGAAAGGTTAAAGCCTGGTTGGGGTTGACGTCATCACTTTGCGCCCACTTCCACTCCAAACTTTTTTTGGGGAAAAACTTTCCCAAAAGTTTGCAGGAATTCCCATTGCCCATCCCCCAACCCCCCATCCTACAGCCCAGAGGGATTCTCATCAAAATCTGTACTTAGTTTTAAAAAAACATTCTCTAGCACATTCAGTTGCTGCAATCTCTGTCCCAAAGTGCCTGCAAGACGGACCACAGCCCAAACTGGTCCAAGTTCCATCTGAATTAAGACCTCCTATTCGTGTTTTGGCTTCCAGCTACTAAATTATCATTGCATTTGATACTTTTTGAGTATTTTCCGTTACTTTAAATTTTTCTTTCAATTTTCATGCAACGAAATACAGGCAAATACTTTTTTTCCAGAGCCATAAAATTGTTTTCCGTTTTATAATTAATAATGTTGAATAATCAAAAATTACTCGGTTTGTCCGCATTTTTCGTTTGAGCACAGCATTCAATAAGCCGGGCATTATTTTTGTAACGCCCAGTCATTATTTTGATCAATTGTAGGAGCACGTTTTATGCAATTGGCAATTTGTACACTCCTGTATTTGTTTTGCAAAGGAAATTAATTTTTGAAAAGTGGTGGAAAGAGCAATAAATGTTTGCAGAAAATCTAAAAATGATTGGATTGTCACGGCCACGCTCCCAGTGTTGTCATTTGTCGATTTTTAATCGAACACAAATGCAGTGTAGAAAGACAGGTGTTTAACTGGAAATATGTAAATGTATTGAAATCGAACAGGAGGAATAGTTGCCTTTTATTTTGTTTATTCCAAACACTGCCCTCTAATGGCTGTCAGCAATTGACCTGACAACTTGTCCCTTCCCCTTTCAGGAGAATGTCACGGATGGGATGCGAAATATTGATCCATTCTTGGGACTAGGTGAGACTTTCTTCCGAGAACCCACTTGGGAGCATCATTGCCATGTCAGACATGTCAGAAGATTTGCCCAGGATTGGATGGATGGATCCGAAAGAGATGCTGAGGCTGCGGAGTGGCTGTTGCAACATCTAACGGATAAATATGTCGGTGATAAATTTGACGGTGGAGTTTGGGGTGGAGTAATGAGGGGCGCTTCTTGTCGATCCTGTTGCTGAATCACTCTTAAAATTGGATGGGGGGAAGAGATGGGGGTTATGTAAAACAATAGTTTCACACAAGATTGTATTTTTTTAAACGCGTAATGTGCCCCATTTAGCTGACCAGTAAAACCTAAAATTGGTTAAATCGGGATTTGAGATTTCCCGATCAATTCCTTTAATCTCAAGAGACCCCGGGAGATTGGACTACGTTAGATTCTGTGAGTCTTAACCAGGTGCCGTGCCTGAAACTTTCTCCTTTTCTGTATAATCGTGAGCGTGCTGGGAGCATCCGTTAACAAGGAAACAATCGCTCAGATGTTTGGAACACGGATGCCTGTAACAAATTGAAAAAGCAAAGACTCTTCGCTTAACAACAAGCCCCAACGAAAGATTAATGGAGACCTTTCAAAATTGCAAGATTATAGAGGAGGAAAGAGCCGGGACTTGTATGGGAGAGCCGGCACCAGCAGGATGGGCCGAGTGGACTTTCGCATTTTAAACAGACCACTCTGACGCCGGGCTAGACTCAGCTGCCGAGAGGCATTCGCTCCAATTTTCTGATCGAAACTTAGTGTGAAAAACAAATGTAACTTTCTCTTTCTGCATAGGGCAGATTAAGAAATAAAAGGGAAGGCTGTGTAGTAACCAGGAAACTACGATTCACGGGTAGGCCATTCGGCCCCTTGCGTCTGCTTCTCCATTTAATAAAGTCAAAGTTGATCAAAAGGATTTGATCGGTTTCAATGCTCTCATCCCGCTGTGTAACTGTGTTCACACTGGCGGCTGCGAGCTTTCATGAGCAAGTTGCCGTTTATTTGCCACTGCTAAAAGTGAATTATTACTCGCCGGGGTGTCACGGGTTCCGGGATAAAACTTATTCTCCAAGTTGAAGTCTCTCTGGATGAAGTTGCGGAATGAGTTTGGGACGGGCGGTGACATTGAATCTGCAGACTGGCAATCTGCCCAGGACGCAGAGGCGTCCCCCCTCCGCCGATTCTTATCTCTCAACCAAAACCACTTTGAAAAGTAAAGTAGATTATCACTGTTGCGGCACTGCTGCAGTGTGGGATCTTGCTGTGCACCAAGCTGGCTGCCGCTTTGTTACAGGGTCTGTAATTTAAAAGCGTGATGTGGAGATGCCGGCGTTGGACTGGGGTAAACACAGTAAGAAGTTTAACAACTTTTGCTACCAAATAAACCTGTTGGACTTTAACCTGGTGTTGTTAAACTTCTTACTGTATTTAAAAGCGTCGCAGTGGCTGGAGAACATTGGGTCGCTCTGAAAGCGCTGTGAAGTTGCGAGTTTTCTTTCATACTCCCATCCTCCTCAATATATCTGATGTTCACCAATGTCCTTTAGGGAAGGAAATCTGTCGTCCTGACCTGGTCTGGCCTACATGTAACTCCAGAGCCACAGTGGTTGACTCTGAACTGCCCTCTGAAATCGTCTAGCAAGCCACTCAGTTCAAGGGCAGCTAGGGATGGGCAATAAATGCTGACCCAGCCAGCGATGCCCATGTCCCATAAATGAATTTTAAAAACCCACCGACATTGACTGCAAATCAATGTCAACTTGCATTGCACAAGAATATAAACAGCGGGAGCAGGTGGAGGTCTCACTCTGGCATACTCTGCTGTAAGCTCAGGGCTGATATTCCACATCTACCTTTCCGCCCACTGACATTACCCTGTGTCTGTACCCCCTGACATTACCCTGTATCTGTACCCACTGACATTACCCTGTATCAGTACCCACTGACATTACCCTCAGTGTCTGTACCCACTGACATTACCCTGTGTCTGTACCCCCTGACATTACCCTGTATCTGTACCCACTGACATTACCCTGTATCAGTATCCACTGACATTACCCTCAGTGTCTGTACCCACTGACATTACCCTGTGTCTGTACCCCCTGACATTACCCTGTATCTGTACCCACTGACATTACCCTGTATCTGTACCCACTGACATTACCCTCAGTGTCTGTACCCACTGACATTACCCTCAGTGTCTGTACCCACTGACATTACCCTCAGTGTTGTGCCCCCTGACATTACCTTCAGTGTCTGTACTTCACTGACATTACAAAGAACAATACAGCACAGGAACAGGCCCTTCGGCCCTCCAAGCCTGCGCCGCTCATGTGCCCACTAGACCATTCTTTTGTATCCCTCTATTCCCAGTCTGCTCATGTGGTTATCGAGATAAGTCTTAAATGATCCCAGCGTGTCCGCCTCAATCACCTTGCTTGGGAGTGCATTCCAGGCCCCCACCACCCTCTGTGTAAAATACGTCCCCCTGACATCTGTGTTGAACCTTGCCCCCCTCACCTTGAACACGTGACCCCTTGTGTTCGTCACCTCCGACCTGGGAAAAAACTTCCCACTGTTCACTCTATCTATGCCCTTCATAATTTTATACACCTCTATTAGGTTGCCCCTCATTCTCCGTCTTTCCAGGGAGAACAACCCCAGTTTACCCAATCTCTCCTCATAGCTAAGACCCTCCATACCAGGCAACATCCTGGTAAACCTTCTCTGTACTCTCTCCAAAGCCTCCACATCCTTCTGGTAGTGTGGCGACCAGAACTGGACGCAGTATTCCAAATGTGGCCTAACCATCGTTCTATACAGCTGCAACATCATATGCCAACTTTTATATTCTATGCCCCATCCAATAAAGGCAAGCATGCCATATGCCTTCTTCACCACCCTCTCCACCTGTGCTGCCACCTTCAGTGTCTGTACCCCACTGACATTACTCTCAGTGTCTGTGCCCACTGACATTACCCTCAGTGTCTGTACCCCCGACATTACCCTCAGTGTCTGTACCCACTGACATTACCCTGTATCTGTGCCCACTGACATTACCCTCAGTGTCTGTACCCCCGACATTACCCTCAGTGTCTGTACCCACTGACATTACCCTGTATCAGTACCCACTGACATTACCCTCAGTGTCTGTACCCACTGACATTACCCTCAGTATCTGTACCCCACTGACATTACCCTGTGTCTGTACCCCACTGACATTACCCTCAGTGTCTGTACCCACTGACATTACCCTCAGTGTCTGTACCCACTGACATTACCCTGTGTCTGTACCCCACTGACATTACCCTCAGTATCTGTACCCCACTGACATTACCCTCAGTGTCTGTACCCCACTGACATTGCCCTCAGTGTCTGTACCCACGGACATTATCCTCATTGTACCCCCTGACATTACCTTCAGTGTCTGTACCCACTGACATTACCCTCAGTGGCTGTACCCACTGACATTACCCTCAGTGGCTGTACCCACTGACAGTGAGAAGGACTCTCCTCAGTATCACAAAAATTGAAAAGAGAGTTTGGATAGAGGAGAAATGTGGGCGAGAAGATACAGGCAAGTGTAGAATTCTACCAAGGTTAGACAGACAAAGGAAAATCATAAAGTGAAACATGTAGCAGTGATTAGGTGACCTTCTCACTTTAGAGTTTAAGTCGTTAGATTGTGGTACCAAGTAATGGCTAAGGGAGTTCGGGAGAAGGTGCAATGAGATGTCGCAAAGCTGTCGTTGGAGCTCAAGAACATTGCGTGTGTGACAGAAGGGCTAGGAATTTGTGAATCTCTGCTGTGGCTCCCGCCCCTTAGGACTTTTGTAGTCTTGCTGAGATATAGCACACTGACCAGAACCGAATGCAGTTATTCCAAATGCGGTCTAACTAGGGTTCGGAACTGCGGCAATAATGCCACTCTTTTGTACTCCAAGAAAAATAACTGAATGAAGGAGGAATTGAGAAAATACACCGAGGAGAGCGACAGCGAAGGCTGGTGCTATGGAATTAACAAACATATACATCATTTTAAAAACGAATTTACAATTAGACAGTGCCAAACCATAACCACAATAGCCTACAATCTCACCAAAAGCAACGATAGACAATTCTCACAATTTGCACCATCATCTTCTACAATCTAAGCGATGCAACTTAAGTACATGCAGCTTAAGTACATGCAGCTTAAGTTATGACAAATCAGTGTCCCACTGAGTTTCACCCCCATGTTTATGTTTCCACATTTGGAGCACATTGTCGAGATGTCAGCATTTTACTAAGTCTTGGTCAGCCTGTTCAAGCTTTCGGCATCGCTTGTTTGCGAGGTTTAGCGTTGGGGGGGGGGGGGCGTTGCTGTCTTGGAGCAGGAGAGATTGAGTGGCAAATGGCATCCGCGCCCTGTTCAGTCAGCTCAGAGAACTGAGTGACAGATTCTGCTGCACTCGGAGCTTCCGATAAACCAGAGCTGCGTGGCAGTTGTGGCTTCAAATCCCACTCCAGGATCTTAGGCACAGAAAAAAAATGCAAGGCTGCTACTTGCAGAACAAAAGAAGGTGCTGACTCCTACATGCTATGTCTGCCTTCTCAGATATATGTAAAATACCCTCATTGCACAGTTTTGAAGAACAGCAGAGGGGGTATAAACATGTGGGTGAAACTCAGTGGCACATATTTGTCATCACTTAAGCTGCATGTACACTCAGTGTTGCATCTCTTATATTGTAGAAGATGATGGTGCAAATGGTGAGAATTGCCCATCGTTGCTTTTGGTGAGATTGTAGACTATTGTGGTTATGGTTTGGCATTGTCTAATTGTAAATTCGATTTTAAAATGATGTATATGTTTGTCAATTCGATAGCACCAGCCTTCGCTGTCGCTCTCCTCAGTGCATTTTCCACCCCAGTGACCTCCCCAGTGACCCTTCAACCAACATCACCAAAAAAACACAGAAAAAAACTGATCGTTATCACATTGTTGTATGTGGGATCTTGCTGTGCACAAATTGCCTGCAGCATTTCCGACACTTACAAAGGTACCGACACTTCAAAAAACTACAATTATCAAAATGCCCTGTCTGCAAACGCAAACCAGTGAAAGCAGAAAGAAATAGAGCATTGTGGGAAATGTAGTTCATTGTAGCCATATCATTAGCTCTGTATCTTTACTTGTAGTAAAGTGTGTGCTTGGTGTTAACAATCCATTTGACAGCTTCAGCTGGCAAGGTGTAAATGGTTGTGATGCTGGGATCTCTCAGGGCAGGAGTTCAGTATGTGGGTGACAGTCTGACTTGAATGGCCACTGTTACAATCTGAACTGTTCCTCAGGTTCCATCTGTCGAACAAGTGGCTCCATCTTCCCTGGCCCATTCCCAAGTGATTCAGGGTTATCCAAATTTGCGGTGGAAAGTTGAAACCTGGGACTTCACCACTCGGGTCAGTTACCAGATGGGGGTTGGTGATGTCTGCAGTCAGTCAGGAGGTACACCATCGAGACATAAGGTTGTCGTCAGTTTGTAGGAAGTAGAGTGTGTTCTAGTCGAGGCTACGAGATTTGAAACTGGGTGCCTGGGTTTTGAACAAGGTTCTGTACCAGTGGGAACCCTTCATCAGCTGCCAGCTAATGTTCTTTAGGAGGACGTTTCGGAGGCAGACACTTATTGACACCTTCATATCATTCTCATCGTAAAGTAAACTTTTCTAACCCAAAAACCGGCAAATTCCAGCTGTCAAGATGGCAACTGAATCTGAACCACTGGGCCCCCAGTCTAAACAGTAAAAACCCACTGTGGAAAAACTGAAGAGAATCAGAACAAAATTCAACACAATCTGAATTTAAATATGGGAATGTAGTCCAGGCAGAAACAGGTTTAAGGTGCTGGGGGGTAGGTACAGAGGAGATGTCAGGGGTAAGTTTTTCACTCAGAGGGTGGTGGGTGAGTGGAATCGGCTGACGTCGGTGGTGGTGGAGGCAAACTCGTTGGGGTCTTTTAAGAGACTTCTGGATGAGTACATGGGATTTAATGGGATTGAGGGCTATAGATAGGCCTAGAGGTGGGGATGTGATCGGCGCAACTTGTGGGCCGAAGGGCCTGTTTGTGCTGTAGCTTTCTATGTTCTATGTTCTATTATAACAGCTTCATTCTGTATCTAACTCATGTCCTATTTACTAACCCTCTGATACTTGCAGGATAAAGTTTCACACTGCAATGAAGTTACTGTGAAAATCCCCTTGTCGCCACATTCCGGCATCTGTTCGGGTACACTGAGGGAGAATTTAGCATGACCAATGCACCTAACCAGCACATCTTTTGGACTGTGGGAGAAAACTGGAGCACCCGGAGGAAGCCCACGCAGATACGGGGAGAACGTGCAGACTCCACAAAGACAGTGACCCAAGCTGGGGATTGAACCCGGGTCCCTGGCGCTGTGAGGCAGCAGTGCTAACCACTGTGCCACCGTGACACCCAAGGGAGGGTAAGGGAGGGTGTTGACCTTGCATGCTATGTTAAGCCAAAACACTGATTGTTCTCTCAGGCAGGTATAAAAGACCCTCATTTCACCGTTTTGAAGAACAGCAGAGGGGGGTGTTCTCCCCAGTGACCACCCCAATGATCCTTCAACCAACATCACCAAAAAACCCCAGAAAAATCTGGTCATTATCATATTGCTGTCTGTGGGATCTTGCTGTGCAGCATTTTTGACACATGCAAAGGTACTGACACTTCAAAAGTCATTAATTTTCTGTAAAGAGCAATGGGAACATCCCAAGGTTTGAAAAGCACTATCTAAATGTAAGCTATTCCTTTAAGAAACGGAAGCTAAACTTTAACTCTTATTAATAAAATGCCCTGCCTGCACACTCAAACCAGTGAAAGCAGAAAGGAATAGAAACAAATTCTTCCCACAAAGGTATTAGTTGCAGATAACATTCTTGAGAATGGCTGCAGGGATGAGGGTCTCCATCAATGAGGATTGACTGGAGGAGCTGGGGCTGTTTTCCTTGGAGAAGAGAAAGATGAGAGGAGATTTGATCAAAATCATGTTGGATCTAGAGTAGATAGGGAGAAACTGGAAAGTAGATGCATTTATGTATATAAGCCGATGTTCCCAGAAACTGTTCCCAGTGGCAAAAAGATTGAGAACCAGACAACACCGATTTAAAGTGATTGGCAAAAGATGTAGATGTGATGTGAGGAAAAACCTTTTTCCACACCAAGTGGTGTGTTCCTGCAGAGAGCTGGTATGGATATTGTTCGGAGACTGTGATGGGAAGAGTGCACGGTTAATTCTAACCCACTTCCCCACAGGTTGTAACGATAGTGTAAATGTTTAATTCACTCGCCAAAACGGCAATTGTAAACTTTTACTAATGCTAGACCCAGCATAAAAGAGACTTTAACTGGTCTTCTTTCAATAAACACAGATCATTAGTTTATTATGAAATGAAACTTCTTTTGCAATACTGGTTAACTACAATTGTGATCTTGAAGTGTAACAATTTACCCCTTTGTAAAAATCTCAACACCCAAACATATAAAGGACAAGATAAATATGGTCTCTGCAGAGAGTGGTGTAAGTGAACACTTTTAAAAGGATAAAGTGTGAAATGGTTTTGATGTTATTGATCTGACATTACCATCATTGAATTCCCCATCATCAACATTCTGGAGGTTACCATTGACCAGAAACTGATTTGGACAAGCCGTACAAGAGCAGGTCAAAGGCTAGGAATCCTGCAGTAAGTAATTTGCTTTCTGACTCCCCCAAAGCTTGTCCACAATCTGCAAGACACAGGTCAGGCGTGTAATGGAATAGTCTCCACTTGCCTGGATGGATGCAGCTTCAACAACACTCAAGAAGCTCAACATCATCATCCAGGACAAAGTAGCCCATTTGATTCACACACCACCCAAAACATTCACTCCCTCCACCACTGACACACTGGCAGCTGTGCATACCATCTACAAAATACACTGCAGCAACTCATCAAAGCTCCTTACCACCTTCCAAACCCACAATCACTACCATCTAGAAGGTCAAGGGCAGCAAATGCATCAGAACACCGCCACCTGCAAGTTCCCCTTCAAGCAACTCATCATCCTAGCTTGAAAATATATCTGACTGTTGCTGGGTCAAAATCCTGGAACTCTCTTCCCAACAGCACAATGTGTGTATGTCCACCACACAGACTACAGCTTACCACCATCTTTTCAGAGGCAATAAATGCTGGCCTAGTTGGCAAAACCCACATCCCATGAATGAGTAAAATTAAATCCGTTCAGCATCCACCCTGTCAAGTCCCATCAAGAACTGATATGTATCAATAAGATCACCTCTTATTCTTCTAAATTTAAAAGATACAGGCCCAATTTTTCCTCATTAGGTAAGCTTTTCATCCCAAGACTCATAGAATCCTACAGTGCAGAAGGAGGCCATTCGGCCCATCAAGTCTGCACCAACCACAATCCCCCCCAAGGCTCCATCCCCACAACCCCATTCATTTACCCTTGCTATCCCCTGAGGGGCAATTTAGCATGGCTAATCAACCTAAACCACACATCTTTGGACTGTGGGAGGAAACTGGAGCACCCAGAGGAAACCCATGCAGACACAGAGAGAACGTGCAGACTCCACACAGATAGTGACCCAATCCGGGAATTGAACCCAGGTCCCTGGCGCTGTGAAGCAGCAGTGCTAACCACTGTACCACCGTGCCACCCTGAACTGAATGAATCAACTGAATGAACCTTCTCTGATCTCTTTCTAATGCATTTATATCCTTTCTTAAGTAAGGAGACCAAAACTGTACATAGGATTCCAGATGTGGTCTCAGCAATGCACTGTACAACTGTAGTAAAACTTCTTTACCTTACAATAAATGACAACATTCCATTTGCCTTCCTAAACACTTGCTGTATCTGTATACTGACTCTTTTGTGATCCATGATTCCTCTGTTCTGCAGAGTTCTGTGATCTCTCACCATTCAAATAATATTCTTCCAACCAAAGTTAACACTTTCCCACCTCATATTCCATCTGCCAAATTTTTGCCCACTCGCTTAACCCATCTATATCCCTTTGCAGACTCCTTATGTCCTCTTCACAACTTACCCATCTACGTATCTTTGTGTCATTTGCAAATTTAGCAACTATACAATTAGCAACAACCCTCCAACCAAGTCATTGATATAGATTTTAAATAGTTGCTTCTCAGCCCTGATTTCTGCAGTACTCCACTAGTCACAGCTTGCCAACCTGAAAATGACCCATTGTGTGATGACACTGTGCCTTTAAGGAATGTATTTGTGTCATTTATTTTGTGAAGGAGATGTTAAGATTCAACTCTGTTTAAACGGTGCCAATTGTCTACAACCGGCTGCCCACACGCTGAGCTTTCAGAAGAATAATTACTCCTAATTATTCGGATGTTTGTTTCAACATGAGTTAATGCAGTTTTGTTACTTTTTGTATTGTCCCCTGGGGTTTCAGAGTAGGATTTAATTAGTTTGATTGACATGTGTGCGTCATGTGCTCTAGGCTTACTGAGAGACAAACAGGCAGTTGTTGTTTGAATTTGATTAAAGCAGCAGCTCTTTTTTCTTCTCTCTCTAGAAATTAAAGTCTGGGACCTGCTAGGAAATAGGGATCTCTCTCCAGAGGTCTGCAAAAGGCAAGAGGTGTTTTTTTCCCACTCTCTCTCTTTGGAATTCTGCTGTGTGAGGACAGGTGTCTCTGGAGTTCTGCTGTTTGAAGACAGGTGTTTCTCTAGAGGCTGCAGTCTGAGAGTCAGAAGACAGGTGTCTCTCTGTATCTCTGTCCAGAGGGATTAAAAGGCTCGAGGACCAGCAACTCACATAAGCCCGTGTGTTTTGCTAACTGATTCTGAAGAGGAGTTTACATCTGTGGGGTTATTGCTGAAATTGGAACTAATAGCGATAGCTAGCAGTTAAGAATTATACCTTGTCATGTTTCAGTATTTCATTTGGTAAAAGTTATGCTAATGATTTTTGTTATAGTTAAACTGTATTATTAAATAAAGTTTGTTTTGTGGGTCAATGGAATCACCCCTGGAGCAAAACGCCTTATGCTCACACTAATGCCAAAATCAAAAGCAGTTGGCGTCTAAGCTAACTTCATAGCATACCTTGGAGTTTCTGATCTGGTCCGTAACAGCAGCTTGTTAGCTAGCCAATCCTCTGTCCATGTTCATATATTACTCCTTACACCATGAGTTCTTACTTTGTGTGGTAACCTTTGATGCAATCTTTTTGAAAAGGCCATTTGGAAATCTAAGTACACCACATCTACAGCTTCCCCTTGATCCATGTTACTTATTAGTTCCTCAAAGAACTCGAATAAATTAGTTAAACAAGGTTTTTCTTTCACAAAACCATGTTGATTCTGCATGAAGGCATTCAGATTTTCTAAGTGCTTTGTTCAAACCTCGTTAGTAATATATTTCAACATTTTTCCTATGTTTTAAGAGGTATCCTGAAGGAGGAGAGGGAGAGAAATTTAGGAAGGAAATTCCAGAGCTTTGAGTCCAGGCGACTGAAGGCATGTTTGCCAGCGAACGAAGTGAAAGAAGTGACAAATGTAAGGAGACAAGAATTGGAGGAGCATAGCGATCTTGGAGGGTTGTGGGGCTGGCGGAGATTATAGAGATAGGGAGAGGCAAGGCTATGAAGAGATTTGTAAATAAAGATGAGAGGTTTGCAGGATTGGGAGCCAATCTGGGTCAGCAAGGTGAAGGGGACTTGATGCAAGTTAGAATAACAGCAGCAGAGCTTTGGATAAGCTCAAGTTTACATATCATTACAAAGAGAATGTTACATGGCAAAATTAGTATAGGATCAAGACAAGGGCAAGTAGAACAGCAGCATTAGAGAGGGTGGGTTATAATTCTTGCAATTCGATCATTTTAATGATGTGCTTGGACACTTTCAAAGATATGTTCGTGGATGGCAGTGCTAAACTCTCCATAAACATCATCGACATTATTCTGACCTTAATCTCGATTCCTTCAGCCAAGATTCCTTCTGCAAGGTGATATGGTTCCTTTGAAGGAATCACAATGGTTAGTGACAAAGGCTTGTTAGGTGACACTGTGGGCACAGTGCTTTGAGTGGGTGTTTAAATGAAGAAGGAAGTGCTGGCTGGTGAATGCATTGAGATTTTTTAATGGTGGGAAGAGCTGAAACTGATTTAAGCTCCCAAAACAACGTACAGTAACTGCATGAGGTCACCCAGGATGCTTGGAACAGTTAAGGAGTCAGCCCACTCGATCCTTCAGGCTGCACGCGAGACATATAAGATTAGATGAAGCTAAACACTTGGTTAAAATAGATCAATGGGACAATCAGATATGGAAACAAGATGTGGCTATTCAACCCCTCTAGCCTGTCTGCTATTAAATTAAATCATGGCTGATCGGTAACTTTGCCTAACAATATAAATCTTAATTTTGACATTTCTAATTGACCGCAACAGGTTTTTGGAAGAGAGAGAGTTCTAGATTTCTCCTACTCTTCGTGTGAAAAAATGCTTCCTGATATTACCCCTGAATGGCCTAATTTTCAGATTATTCCCTTTATTCCGGACTCTGTCCACCAGAGGAAATAGCTTATCTCTATCTACTCCAGCAACCCTTTTAACCACATTAAGCAGCTCGACTGGAAGAAGAAACAAAAAATAAATAAATCATGGAGAAAAAACTGGAGAAAAGTGAGAGATGGAGATATTTAAGAATTCGCCAGCCCAGTCTCGAATTTTGAAATTCCTATTCAGGTTTCAAATTCCTTCATGGCTTCACCTGCCCTTCTACCCTGCCCCCCCCCCCCCCCCCCCCCCCCCCGCCCCCCCCGCCACCCCCCGCCCCCACACCCCTCTCACCCTCCTACAGGAATTTTGCCAGAAATTTTCATAAAGAGCTAGGAACTAATTGTCATAAAAACATAGAAAATAGAAGCAGGAGTCGGCCATTTGGCTCTTTGAGCCTGCTCCGCCATTCATTTTGATCATGGCTGACCATTAAATTCAATATTCTGATCCAGCCTTCCCCCCATATCCCTTCTTGAAATTACACAATGTTTTGGCCTCAACTACTTTCTGTGATAGTGAATTCCACAGATTCACCATTCTCTGGGTGAAGAAATTTCTCTTCATCTCAGTCAAAGAGCAAAGAACAAAGAAAATTGCAGCACAGGAACAGGCGCTTCGGCCCTCCAAGCTTGCACCGACCTTGCTGCCCGACTTAACTAAAACCCCCTACCCTTCCGGGGACCATATCCCTCTATTCCCATCCTATTCATGTACTTGTCAAGACATCCCTTAAAAGTCACTACCGTATCCGCTTCCACTAGCTCCCCCGGCAACGAGTTCCAGGCACCCACTACTCTCTGTGTAAAAAATCTGCCTCGTACATCGCCTTTAAACCTTGCCCCTCGCACCTTAAACCTATGCCCCCTAGTAATTGACTCTTCCACCCTGGGAAAAAGCTTCTGACTATCCACTCTGTCCGTGCCTCTCATAATCTTGTAGACTTCTATCAGGTCTCTCCTCAACCTCCGTCGCTCCACTGAGAACAAACCAAGTTTCTCCAACCTCTCCTCATAGCTAATGCACTCCATACCAGGCAACATCCTGGTAAATCTTTTCTGTACCCTCTCCAAAGCCTCCACATCCTTCTGGTAGTGTGGTGACCAGAATTGAACACTATATTCCAAGTGCGGCCTAACTAAGGTTCTATAAAGCTGCAACATGACTTGCCAATTTTTAAACTCAATACCCTGGCCAATGAAGGCAAGCATGCCGTATGCCTTCTTGACTACCTTCTCCACCTGCGTTGCCACTTTCAGTGACCTGTGTACCTGTACACCCAGATCCCTTTGCCTATCAATACTCTTAAGGGTTCTGCCATTTACTGTATATTTCCTATCTGTATTAGACCTTCCAAAATGCATTACCTCACATTTGTCCGGATTAAACTCCATCTGCCATCTCTCCGCCCAAGTTTCCAATTGATCTATTTCCTGCTGTATCCTCTGATGGTCCTCATCGCTATCCGCAAATCCACCAACCTTTGTGTCGTCCGCAAACTTACGAATCAATCCAGTTACATTTTCCTCCAATCATTTATATATATTACAAACAGCAAAGGTCCCAGCACTGATCCCTGAGGAACACCACTTGTCACAGTCCTCCATTCAGAAACGCACCCATCCACTGCTGTCCTCTGTCTTCTTTGACCAAGCCAGTTTTGTATCCACCTTGCCAGCTCACCTCTGATCCCATGCAACTTCACCTTCTGCACCAGTCTGCCATGAGGGACCTCGTCAAAGGCCTTACTGAAGTCCATGAAGACAACATCCACTGCATTACCCTCATCAATCATCTTCGGCACTTCCTCGAAAAATTCAATCAAGTTCGTGAATCACGACCTCCCCTTCACAAAACCATGTTGCCTCTCACTAATACGTCCACTTATTTCCAAGTGGGAATAAATCCTGTCTCGAAGAATCTTCTCCAATAATTTCCCTATCACTGATGTAAGGCTCACCGGCCTGTAATTATCTAGATTATTCTTGCTACCCTTCTTAAACAAAGGAACAACATTGGCTATTCTCCAATCCTCTGGGACCTCCCCTGTACCCAGTGAGGATACAAAGATTTCTCTCAAGGCCCTAGCAATTTCCTCCCTTGTCTCTCTCAGTATTCTGGGGACTTGTCTACCTTAATGTTTCTCAAGAACCCCAATACCTCCTCCTTTTTGATCTCAACATGAGATCCTGAAAGGTTTACCCCTTATCCTCAAACTATGACCCCTAGTTCTGGACTCCCCCACCATTGGGAACACTCTTTCTGAATCTATCCTGTCTAATCCTGTTAGAATTTTATAAGTTTCTATGAGGTCCCCTCTCATTCTTCTAAACTTCAATGATTACAATCCTAACCAACTTAGTCTCTCCTCAAAGACAGACCTGCCATCCCAGGAATCAACACCGTAAACCTTTGCTGCACTCCCTCTATAGCAAGGACATCTTTCCTCAGATAAGGACACCAAAACTGCACACAATACTCCAGGTGTGGATTCACCAACGCCCTATACAATTGCAGCAAAACATTCCTATTCCTAAACTCAAATCCTCTTGCTATGAAGACCAACATACCATTTGCCTTCTTACTGCCTGCTGTACCTGCACGCTTACTTTCAGCGACTGATGCACAAGGACACCAAGGTCTCGCTGAGTATCCACCTCCTTCAATTTATACCCATTCAAATAATAATCTGCCTTTGTATTATTACTACTAAAGTGGATATCCTGACATTTATCCCCATTATACTGCATTTGCCACGTTTATGCCCACTCACTCAGCCTATCCAAATCACGCTGAAGCATCTCTGTATCATCTTCACAGCTCACTTTCCCACCCAACTTTGTATCATCTGCAAATTTAGAGATAGTATGCAGATGCACATCGAAGGTGCCACATTTGTTGCTGCACTGTAATCAGGCGTCAAGCAATAGTGGGCAGAATTTTCAGGCCGCATCACAGCAGGAATGGGGCTGAAAAATGTGGCAAACTGGTCAAAAGTCCACTGATTTCGTCAGGACAGGAAAATTCCGTCAGTGGGAGGGGCCGTAAAGTTCTGCCGGATGTATCAATTCACCAGCCACGTGGAGAGCCCAAGAAGTACACTCAATGGAGCTCTCGCATTTTGAGTCTAACGTGTGATTATTTCAAACGTACATGAACCAGAAGACATAACATGGTGGCAGCATGTGTCTGTGAGTAAGACCCAAACATTGTAAATGGATTTAGTGTTGAAATATTGAGAAAAGTCAACACATAGTGCCAGAGAGAGATAAACTAAGAGAATTATGCCAAAGCGTAATGGCTGCCATTACAGCAGTGAATACACAGCTCCAGTCCATAATGAAGTGGGAGGCTGATCATGATATATAGGCATTTGAGAAGTTTAAACAAAAGTACTAAATGATAATCAGTAGCTTTCTAAAAGGCACAAGTGGAAAGGTTAAGTTACATCCTATTGTGGACAGAAAAGACAGGGTTAAATTTGTTTAATAACTGTGAGACAAGAGAGGATGACATTTGAAACCTAAGAATTTTGTTGAAACATTCTGCACACATCTCCAGCCAAAGTCAAATAATCAAATCCACCAATGTGGCAGGAACCAGGTGATCCTTTTGACAATTTCTGAACAAGTGTCATGTCTATTAGACATGAAAGTCAAACCTTACTTTTTTTTGCTTATTTAAAAAGTGGACTTTGCAGAACCAAGTTAATCACATGATTCACAAGTTGACTACCGTTTCTCAAAATTTCCAACAGCAGTTACAGAACATAAGCTCAACCCTCATCTTGTGGAATCTCACACTTCTCAATTTGAGGACACATGGTAGTCAGGGACCAGCAGATGATCTGTCTCCCCAGCCTTGTCCTATAACAAATGGGGAACCATTGAAACTTATTACACGTGCAGAGGCACTAATAGCCATCATCTACCTCCCAAAGTCTGTGAGGAACTTGATGTCAGGCTTTCCTCGAACAGTCTGCAACCACTCCCTCTTGTTGTGCACCAGCTTGTCTGGCATGAAGATAGATGGAGAGAGTGTAAACAGGACACCTGACACGGCTGGATGGGAACATAGAACATAGAACATAGAACATTACAGCGCAGAACAGGCCCTTCGGCCCACGATGTTGCACCGACCAGTTAAAAAAAAAAAACTGTGACCCTCCAACCTAAACCAATTTCTTTTCGTCCATGAACCTATCTACGGATCTCTTAAACGCCCCCAAACTAGGCGCATTTACTACTGATGCTGGCAGGGCATTCCAATCCCTCACCACCCTCTGGGTAAAGAACCTACCCCTGACATCGGTTCTATAACTACCCCCCCTCAATTTAAAGCCATGCCCCCTCGTGCTGGATTTCTCCATCAGAGGAAAAAGGCTATCACTATCCACCCTATCTAAACCTCTAATCATCTTATATGTTTCAATAAGATCCCCTCTTAGCCGCCGCCTTTCCAGCGAAAACAATCCCAAATCCCTCAGCCTCTCCTCATAGGATCTCCCCTCCATACCAGGCAACATCCTGGTAAACCTCCTCTGCACCCTCTCCAAAGCCTCCACATCCTTCCTGTAATGGAAGGATGCTTGGCATGTGTGAATGCTGAGTGGTGCCATAGATGAGATGAGGACATGAACTTCAGGGCAGATAAAGGTCTCTGTTAGAGAGTGAATGACTTGGCAGTGAGTGAGATCCCTGTGGATGTGTGGTGGGGTAGTGAATGTGTTGAGATCAAAATGATCAGAAGAGTGACTTACCCCAGTGGAACGGAGGAGATCATCTTCTTTCGGCACTCAATGGCTGTCGTCTTTTGCAGGGAGTTGGGCGCTGACACTGCTGTCATTGCCTCCTGTGCTGGTTTGATGACTTTGCTTGCTGGTCTTTGCCCAGAGCGGGAGTAGAGCAGTTCACAGCCAGGCCTCCACTCTGCCTGAGGGACATGTCATTAAATTTGAGGGCAGCATGTTTCCTTCCTTTGGCAGCCATTAATTTGCAGCAGCTTCCAATCACTTGAAGTTTGTGGGGGCACCCTTTATGTATGGAGCCCAGATTGCTGATGGGCTGAGATGACGGTGGGGCAAGCGAATCAGATGTCAGAGATCCAGCGGGTTTCCTGCGAATACGTTGTTGATGAGGTGGGACGATTCACCCGAAAACTACCATTGTGGCCGGCGAGTAAAACATCCTCTATCCCACACACTACTGCACTTTGTGCAAACCTGGGATGATGCCACCCCAAGAAGAAGAGAAGGTGTGTGGGGCTAATTACTTTTTCAACGAGCCAGCATCGGCACAATGAAATGAATGGCGTCCTTCTGGAATCCATGGTTTTATGATGAACATGTTCAAAATGGCGGACAAAGTGGCTTCAAAAAATAAGATCTTGTTGGCAGTGGTTAGAGCTTGCAACTGTGTATAGAGTCACTACAGATATTAAGTTGGAGGAGATGATATAATTGTAAGCTGTTGGTGTTTATATATAAACATATGAAAATAACAGGCTGGACGCCTGGCCCATCATGCATGAGCCATGACGATTTGACACCCTGTCATCAACAGTCATTGGGAGGGAGTGAAATCCGATAACCACACCAGAACAATGTGGTGACCATGCCCCCCTAACTCCCTTAGACTGTCAAAAATGAGTCCAGGGAATGACAAGAACCAGACATCAATTACTTGGTATTTCACTTGCATTGAATAAGATGTGAACAACTGCCTCATAGAGGGGGAGAGGGTGGGGGGAGAGGACGGGTAAGGAAGGGGGGAGGGGGAAGGTGAAAGGGGAGGGAAGCTGGGGTGGAAGGGGAGGTGTAAGGGAAGGGGGAGGTGGAAGGGAATGGGGGAAGGAGAGGGGCAAGGGGAGAGGGAGAAAGCAAGAGAAAAGAAGGAAGGAGCAAAGGATAAGAGGCAAGTAAGGTGGAAGGGGGAAGGGATCAAGAGAAGTGGGGAAGAGGGAAGGGAGAAAGCAAAAGGCAAAAAGGGGAGAAGAAAAAGGGGGAAGGGAGGAGGTGAAAAATTGGTATGGCCATGACACCACATTTCCCACAGTGCTTCTGTGCAGGAGTGCAATGATTTGAGCAAAAGCTAAGATGTGAGGTTGGAACACAGAACCCAGGTGAGGCCCAGAAATCTCAAGGTGGAGAGCTGATGGAATTGGAGTAACTTTTAAAATGTTTAACAACCTGCTGATCTATTATTACCATTTCCCCCTCACCCCCAAACACTCTTGGCTGATAGTGAAATCTTCCCCCACCTTGGTCTCTGCTCTCCTCAAATTCCTCACCATCCGCCTGCCCCACCACCCCCTCACGCCCACCTATTGCTCTTTGCCAGGGGTCCACCCCTTCCCCAGAAGCTGGGTTGCAGAAATTCCTGCCTCAAACAGAAAGCCAAGAGTTAATGGCTTACTTCTAATCTCTACATTACAACAGTGACTACACTTCAAATGTACTCCACTGGCTGTGAATGCACTTTGGCACATCCTGAGGTCAGGCAAGGTACTGTGTAAATGCAAGTGTTTGTATTTCTTTCATTCAATAGTACAATAGTGTGGAGTTGGCAGACTGTAGCCTGAATATGGCCCACTCCAGTGCTTCATCGAGCTCACTGTACCTTTCAATGTTCAGCTGAATGAGCAGCTCTTTACTTCAACCCCCTGTTTCATTGACTGCCTGGCACAGCAGCTGGTAAGGCAGTGGGTTGAATTTGCCAATGGCTTTTCTCAAGGAGCCATGGTTCAAGGGGTCGCATCCTTACAGCTGAGTAAGGAGTTTGTCGGATCAAGTCCCACTGCAGGAATTTGAGTAGATAATTCAAACTGACATTCCCAGCACAGCACCAAGCGATATACTGAGATTTTGAAAGGCACTATGTAAAGCAAATCCTTTCTTTTGCAGTCCCACTTCAGAGCTTTGAGCTCATAATCAAGGCTCACACCAACACAGGAGTACTGCAATACTAAGGGAGTGCTGCACTATCAGAGGATCAGTATTGAGAAAGTGCCACACCGTCAAAGGGTCAGTACTGAGGGATTGCCACACTGTCAGAGGGTCAGTATTCAGGGAGTGCTGCACTGTCAGAGGGTCAGTGCTGAGGGAGTGCTGCACTGTCAGACGGTCAGCATTGAGGGACTGCTGCCCTGTCAGAGGGTCAGTATTGAAGGAGTGCCGCAGTGTCAAAGGGTCAGTGCTGAGGGAGTGCCGCACTGTCAGAGGGTCAGTGCTGAGGGAGTGCTGCACTGTCAGAGGGTCAGTAATGAGGGAGTGCTGCACTGTCAGAGGGTCAGTATTGAGGGAGTGCCGCACTGTCAGAGGGTCAGTACTGAGGGAGTGCCGTACTGTCAGAGGGTCAGTGCTGAGGGAGTGCTGCACTGGCAGATGTGCTAACTTTCTGTCAGACTGTGCAAGTGGACATAAAAAATCTAATGAGCAATCAGCCACAATAATTCTCCCTGTGTGCTGGTCAGCTAAACCCTTAGCAGGAACCACCACACCGGATCCTCTGGCATTCATCTCAGTGTGTTGTCAGATATTTATGCATTACAACTGACCCCTAGATTCGCTTAGCTAACAGAAGCAATGAATTAATTGACCCTGAAGTGTTTTGGGGATCTCCTGAGGTTGTGAAAGTTTTCTCTAAATCAAAGGTTCTTTCACTAAATCGTTTGAAACTGACTCAACTGAGCAGTTGAAAATGTGTTTCTCTCGGCATGTGGGGAAATGATTTCCACATTCTTTGTGTTCAAGCATTTCCCCAGAGACAAAGTGAGAGGGAAAATGTGGGTGTGGAGGGACGGCAGGCTCAGGAGGCACTGTCTGGGGCTACCTGGGCTTTCCTGGGGTCAGTTAGGTCGGGGTGGGGGGGGGGGGGGGTGGACACACCAATGTGCTTGGCCCCAAACACTTCTGAAATGTTAAGCAATTACAAGGTCATGCTGCCACCCATGTAGATGAAAAAAGATTGTTGATAGACCTCGGAGTGGCAATCACTGCCGCTCTGTTCCTAATTTCTTACCTGAAAGCTTTTTCAATCCAATCTCACCCAATTTTCCCACTCAGATCAGGCAGGAACGTACATCCTGTCCTTAGGGCCTAGCATGAAGAGCAGCACAGTCAGATATAACGAGGAACTTGTGTGAGCTCCTCCGAGTACTGTGTATTTCCACTAACTGTGTGGCAGCAAAAGAAGGTCAAAAGCATTTCACCTGAAACAGCAGCTCCCTCATGTCGCTGAATGCATGTGTAGCTGAGAGGGTTTAAGACAGGACATTAACTGGGCCTGCAAGGTCCAAAATGGCAGATTGGGCACCAAATCAGCATTGGACATCAAGTGAAGTAACAATCTGTCCACCCTAGACATTTCTTGCACACGATGCCCAGGCGATTGTCCACATGGCCACACCAGAAAAAGACCAGTGTGGGCCCTGGGGCACTCCTTCTGAAATCTGGGCTCCCACAGCACACAAACCATCCATACTATCAGTCAATTTTCACAGCCACAAACACTTAATACCAGCGCTTCCAACTCACTTTCAAACTCCTTAATCAACTTTATACCTTTCACTCTTTGTGACATTGTGACATAAAATTCCATACCCCATAATGTGAAGGAATCATTCTCATCACAGCCTAAGTCAATTCAGATGAAGCAAAAACTCCAAATTTCAGATAAGACAACAGTGTACAAATAATCACTCCCAGAAAATCATTCCCAAAGAATCACTCTCAGAGAATCATTCCCTGAGAATCACTCCCAGAGAATCATTCCCAAAGAATCACTCTCAGAGAATCACTCCCAGAGAATCATTCTCAGAGAATCATTCCCAGAGAAACACTCCCACAGAATCATTCCCAGAGAATCATTCGCAGAGAATCACTCTCCGAGAAACACTCCCACAGAATCACTCCCAGAGAATCACTCCCAGAGAATCATTCCCAGATAATCACTCCCAGAGAATCATTTCCAGAGAATCATTCCCACAGAATCATTCCCACAGAATCCCTCCCAGAGAATCACTTCCAGAGAATCATTCCCAGAGAATCATTCCCAGAGAATCACTCCCAGAGAATCATTCCCAGATAATCACTCCCAGAGAATCATTCCCACAGAATCCCTCCCAGAGAATCACTTCCAGAGAATCATTTCCAGAGAATCATTCCCAGAGAATCATTCCCAGATAATCAGTCCCAGAGAATCATTCCCAGATAATCATTCCCAGAGAATCACTCCCACAGAATCACTCCCAGATAATCATTCCCAGAGAATCATTCCCAGATAATCGTTTCCAGATAATCATTCCCACAGAATCATTCCCAGAGAATCACTCCCAGAGAATCATTCCCAGCTAATCATTCCCAGATAATCACTCCCAGAGAATCATTCCCAGAGAATCGTTCCCAGATAATCACTCCCAGAGAACCATTTCCAGAGAATCATTCTCAGAGAACCACTCCTGGAGAATAATTCCCAGAGAATCATTTCCAGAAAATGACTCCCACAGAATCACTCCCAAAGAATCACATCCAGAGAATCACTCCCAGATAATCACTCCCAGAGAATCATTCCCACAAAATCATTCTCAGAGAATCATTCCCAGAGAATCACTCCCACAGAATCACTCCCAGATAATCATTCCCAGAGAATCATTCCCAGATAATCATTCCCACAGGATCATTCCCAGAGAATCATTCCCATGAATCATTCCCAGATATTCACTCCCAGAGAACCATTTCCAGAGAATCACTCCCAGAGAATCATTCCCAGAGAATCATTTGCAGAGAATCACTCCCAGAGAATTATTCCCAGAGAATCACTCCCAGAGAATCACATCCAGAGAATCACTCCAGAGAATCATTCCCAGATAATCATTCCCAGATAATCATTCCCACAGAATCATTCCCAGAGAATCACTCCCACAGAATCACTCCCAGAGAATCATTCCCAGGGAATCATTCCCAGATAATCATTCCCAGATAATCACTCCCAGATAATCACTCCCAGATAATCATTCCCACAAAATCATTCTCAGAGAATCATTCCCAGAGAATCACTCCCACAGAATCACTCCCAGATAATCATTCCCAGAGAATCATTCCCAGATAATCATTCCCACAGAATCATTCCCAGAGAATCATTCCCATGAATCATTCCCAGATATTCACTCCCAGAGAACCATTTCCAGAGAATCACTCCCAGAGAATCATTCCCAGAGAATCATTTGCAGAGAATCACTCCCAGAGAATTATTCCCAGAGAATCACTCCAGAGAATCATTCCCAGATAATCATTCCCAGATAATCATTCCCACAGAATCATTCCCAGAGAATCATTCCCAGAGAATCACTCCCACAGAATCACTCCCAGAGAATCATTCCCAGGGAATCATTCCCAGATAATCATTCCCAGATAATCACTCCCAGATAATCATTCCCAGATAATCACTCCCAGATAATCACTCCCAGAGAATCATTCACACAAAATCATTCCCAGAAAATTATTCCCAGAGAATCATTCCCACAGAATCATTCTCAGAGAATCATTCCCAGATACTCATTCCCAGATAATCATTCCCATAGGATCATTCCAGAGAATCATTCCCAGATAATCACTCCTACAGAATCATTCCCACAGAATCATTCCCAGAGAATCAGTCCCAGAGAATCATTCCCAGCTAATCATTCCCAGATAATCGCTCCCAGAGAATCATTCCCAGAGAATCGTTCCCAGATAATTACTCCCAGAGAACCATTTCCAGAGAATCACTCTCAGAGAATCATTCCCAGAGAACCACTCCTGGAGAATAATTCCCAGAGAATCATTTCCACAAAATGAATCCCACAGAATCACTCCCAGAGAATTATTCCCAGAGAATCACTCCCAAAGAATCACATCCAGAGAATCATTCCCAGATAATCACTCCCAGAGAATCATTCCCACAAAATCATTCTCAGAGAATCATTCCCAGAGAATCACTCCTCCAGAATCACTCCCAGAGAATCACTCGCACAGAATCACTCCCAGATAATCATTCCCAGAGAATCATTCCCACATAATCATTCCCACGAATCATTCCCAGATAATCACTCCCAGAGAATCATTCCCAGAGAATCATTTGCAGAGAATCACTCCCAGAGAATTATTCCCAGAGAATCACTCCCAGAGAATCACATCCAGAGAATCACTCCCAAAGAATCACTCCCAGATAATCATTCCCACAGGATCATTCCCAGAGAATCATTCCCAGAGAATCACTCCCACAGAATCATTCCCAGAGAATCATTCCCAGGGAATCATTCCCAGATAATCATTCCCAGAGAATCACTCCCAGATAATCACTCCCAGAGAATCATTCACACAAAATCATTCCCAGAAAATTATTCCCAGAGAATCAATCCCACAGAATCATTCTCAGAGAATCAGTCACATAGAATCATTGCAGAGAATCATTCCCAGATAATCACTCCCATTGAATCACTCCCACAGAATCATTCCCAGAGTATCATTCCCAGAGAATCATTCCCACAGAATCATTCCCAGAGAATCATTCCCACAGAATCACTCCCAGAGAATCATTCCCAGAGAATCATTCCCAGAGGATCATTCCCACAGAATAATTCCCAGTGAATCACTCCCACAGAATCATTCCCAGAGAATCATTCCCATAGAATCACTCCTACAGAATCATTCCCAGAGAATCATTCCCAGAGAATCACTCCCAGAGAATCATTCCCACAGAATCACTCCCAGAGAATCAATCCCACAGAATCACTCCCAGATAATCACTCCCAGAGAATCATTCCAGCAGAATCATTCCCAGATAATCACTCCCAAAGAATCATCCATGCAGAATCATTCCCAGGGAATCACTCCCAGAGAATTATTCCCAGAGAATCACTCCCAGAGAATCACATCCAGAGAATCACTCCCAGAGAATCATTCCCAGATAATCATTCCCAGAGAATCATTCCCACAGGATCATTCCCAGAGAATCATTCCCAGAGAATCACTCCCACAGAATCATTCCCAGAGAATCATTCCCAGGGAATCATTCCCAGATAATCATTCCCAGAGAATCACTCCCAGATAATCACTCCCAGAGAATCATTCACACAAAATAATTCCCAGAGAATCATTCCCACAGAATCATTCTCAGAGAATCAGTCCCATAGAATCATTGCAGAGAATCATTCTCAGATAATCACTCCCATTGAATCACTCCCACAGAATCATTCCCAGAGAATCATTCCCAGAGAATCATTCCCACAGAATCACTCCCAGAGAATCATTCCCAGAGAATCATTCCCAGAGAATCATTCCCACAGAATCACTCCCAGAGAATCATTCCCAGAGAATCATTCCCAGAGAATCATTCCCACAGAATAATTCCCAGAGAATCACTCCCACAGAATCATTCCCAGAGAATCATTCCCATAGAATCACTCCTACAGAATCATTCCCAGAGAATCATTCCCAGAGAATCACTCCCAGAGAATCATTCCCACAGAATCACTCCCAGAGAATCATTCCCACAGAATCACTCCCAGATAATCACTCCCAGAGAATCATTCCCGCAGAATCATTCCCAGATAATCACTCCCAAAGAATCATCCATGCAGAATCATTCCCAGAGAATCATTCCCAGAGAATCATTCCCACAGAATTATTCCCAGAGAATCATTCCCAGTGAATCATTCCCATTGAATCATTCCCATAGAATCATTCCCAGAGAATCGTTCCCAGAGAATCATTCCCAGAGAATCATTCCCACAAAAACACTCCAAGATAATCACTCCCAGAGAATCATTCCCACAGAATCATTCCCACAGAATCATTCCCACAGAATCACTCCCAGAGAATCATTCCCATAGAATCATTCCCATTGAATCACTCCCAGAGAATCATTCCCAGAGAATCATTCCCAGAGAATATTTTCCACAGAATCATTCCCATGGAATCATTCCCATGGAATCATTCCCAGAGAATCATTCCCAGAGAATCATTCCCAGAAAATCATTCCCACAGAATCATTTCCAGAGAATCATTCCCACAGAATCACTTCCAAAGAATCATTCCCAGAGAATCACTCCCAGGTGGAGAATCATTCCCAGATAATTACTCCCACGTTGAGTAAATAACTCCGATAATCAGCCGCTGATATAGTATCAGACTATAAGCCAATGGGAAAAGACAGTCCAGACCAGAATTCTATTTCCCAGTTCGAACAATTTTTTCCTTGCCATTGTCACTGTACATATGCATCTTTCAGGCAGTTTGCAAGAGGAAATTCAGCATCTTGAGTGGGATAACTGATGTCACACGGCGTCAGGTACTTTGGGGTTTTATAAATGCGTCAATTCTCTGACACCAGTTTGTAAGCAGGTTGAATGAATAAAGACAACGCCTTGTCACCACAGTTCACCTCGCCTGTCTCCGACGCCTAATGCCCCAATTTGACAAAAGGATGAGATTCTCCTACCTGCTGTACTCTTGTGTTCATTTTGGTGAGAGAGGAAGAGGTGATTGGTGAGCTGAGCAGCGGGAGCAGATTCTCTGCGCAGACTGAGTGGCTTACAACTACAGAATGAACACGAGCCTGCATCATCTGGACATGGAAAAAAAATCCCCTACTGAACATTAAGACATCCTTCAGTGATTGTCTTGAGTACAACAGCAAAAACAAAGCCAAACAAACTATATACATCATGCTGCCAAAATATTTGAACATTAGTGATTGGCCAGCCAGCCAGTAACTTGCCAGATTTGTTGGCTGATGTCTTTGATTATTTTCCTCAACACGGCTAATTTCACGCTGTTTTTTTTCAATGAAGAGTAAAGTTAATTCAGCCGACAATGCCACAGCTGGACTTAAGTATAGCCCTCCTAGCATGTGTTCAATGAGCTGATCATCCACACCCTTGAGGGACTAAAGCCTGCCTTCATTCTCCAGTGTCCTGCCGAGTGGAGTCGGTAGTAAGAGCCTTCTTTAATTATGAACATATGCTGCACTCAGCCACCTTGTTTGATTCACTCGCAGGCAAGGTGTTTGGAACGAAGGTGCTATGAGCTGAGGGGCAAACTAGGAGGCGGAGGGGGTTGCAGGGGTTGGAAAGGTGGTTACAGAGCTGAGGTGAGGCCTAACGTACTTCTACAAAGCCTGAGGGCTGCTTATAGGCCTTGGCTTCAGCCCATTGTCAGCAAACAGCATGTTGTTTTGAGAACAGCTTGCTAATGACATTGGCTTTCAGAAGTCGAGATGTTGTGGTTGTGACTGGCACAAGCCATTGACGTTGCCTGGTCAAACTGCCCTGATTAATTGGCATTATTGTTTATTTTCTTTTGCGGGAAGGAATCAAGTGAGGTAAAGATACACCTTGACACGTGGCATACTTGTGATTGGCCTATACACAGGTCGCTGAACAGATGTCTCGCTCTTAAATAGCCGAGGTTCCAGATAAGGTCTTGCTGGGTTATAAGGATGGGGTTTGAAGAGTTGGGTTGTGGAATAAGTGAGTGAGAATTGGGGTGGGGGAAGGAGTAGGAGCCTCCATTTGACAATCAGTCCTCTGTGACATAAGAGGTAAAAGTTTTTTTAATAATAAAAATAAATGAGTGGAAAATAAAATTGAAGCAGACAATAATTGTCAGGAAACACTTGTGGTAAGGCACCTGTACTTGCGAGGAAGAGTCTATTTACTGGGACATTTGAGAACGGTTCATTTGAAAGGAATGTCTTGGCAGCTGCTGACTATGCCTTGCGCACAGGTGATCGGCCACAATTCAGAATGTTTGCTGAAAACATGGGGATTCAAAACCACTAACGGTAGCTAGAGTTCCCCAGAAGGAAAAACGATCTCCCCCATTGCCAATATTCACCACCCCTCCAGTCATTAATCTGCAACACAAATATACTTTCAAGTAACAAGGACCTGAGATAGAAAACACCAGCGGGACGGGGGTGGGGGGATGTCATGGAAGAAAAATGGTCAGAAAATCAGGGATTTGGGAACATCCAGTTTTCTAATGTGAGTAGATTAGAATCTTCATCTCCTAAATAAAGAACTTGCATTTATAAATACCCTTCATAACGCAGGACATTCCAAGACATTTTACACCCAAAGAAGTCTGAAGTGCAGTCAAAGCAGGGAACACAATAGCCAAGTTGAGCACTGCAAGATCTCACAAACAGCAATGTGATAATGAGCAGATCTTCTGTTTTATTAATAATGTTGTTGGAGAAAAATATTTGGACCAGGACATCAGGGAGACCGCCGTTGCTCTTCATTTGCATTCATTGGAAAGGGCAGACAAGGGCCGGAATTCTCCGGCCTCGCTGATGGCTGGGATTCTCTAGTTCTGCTGCAGTGAAAGGAGCTTTGGCTAAGTGTCAGATTCTCACTGATAGCGGTGGCCAGGCATACAACATCGGAGAATTCTGACCAAGGTCTCGGTTTCAACAACTCATCCAAAACACAGCACATCTGGTCACACAGGTCACACAAGAGACACTCCTTATCCAAGTTGTCCCACTGGGATATCAGCCTGGATTATGGATTCAAGACACTGGAGCGGGTTTCAAACCCATGACTTAAGAGATAGAACATCTACTGAGTCATTATAGAACCATAGACCATAGAAATGTTACAGCACAGAAGGAGGCCTTTTGGCCTGTCTTGTCCATGCCCGCCCTAGGACACCCAGGTACTCTTTCTAATCCTATCTCCTGTACCCAGCCCATAGCCCTGTAGCTTACAGCACCTAAGGTGCAGTTCCAAGTACTTTTTATAGAACATAGAAAAAATACAGCACAAACAGGCCCTTCGGCCCACAAGTTGCGTCGGTCATGTCCCTACCTACCTAGGCTCATATATAGGCTTACCTATAACCCTCAATCCTATTAAGTCCCATGTACTCAGCCAGAAGTCTCTTAAAAGACCCTATCGAGTTTGCCTCCACCACCACTGACGGCAGCCGATTCCACTCACCCACCACCCTCTGAATGAAAAACTTACCCCTGACATCTCCTCTGTACCTACTCCCCAGCACCTTAAACCTGTGTCCTCTCGTAGCAGCCATTTCAGCCCTGGGAAAAAGCCTCCGAGAATCCACCCGATCTATACCTCTCAACATCTTGTACACCTCTATCAGGTCACCTCTCATCCTTCGTCTCTCCAAGGAGAAAAGACCGAGCTCCCTCAGCCTATCCTCATAAGGCATGCCAACCAATCCAGGCAACATCCTTGTAATCTTCTCTGCACCCTTTCAAAAGAGTTTAAAAGAGTTTAGGGTCTCTGCCTCCAACACCAACTTGGGCAGCGAATTCCAGACACCCACCATCATTTGTGTAAAAACATTCTTCCTCATCTCCCCTCTACACCTTCTGCCACTTATCTTGAATCTATGACCCTTGATTCTAGAATTCTCCTCCAAGGGAAACAATTTTATCCTGTCCACTTTATCTTTTCCCCTCATAATTTTGTACAGCTCTATCAAGTCACTCTCAGCCTTCTTTGTTCCAAGGAAACTAACCCCAACCTATCCAATCACTCCTCATAACTACACTTTTTTAGCCCTGGCAACATTCTTGTAAACCTCCTCTGCATTCTCTCCAGAGCAATTGCATCCTTCCTGTAATATGGTGACCAGAACTGAACACAGTACTCAAGTTGTGGCCTCACAATTCCAACATTATCCTTACTTTTAAATTCTATACCTCTGCCAGTGAAGGAGAGCATTCCACATGCCTTCTTTACAACCTTGTCTACTTGAACTGCTGCCTTTAGGGACCTATGTACTTGTACGCCAAGATCTCACACTTCATCAACCCCTTTTAGTATATCCCCATTTATTGTGTATTCCTTATAACTGTTTGACCTTCCTAAATGCAAGACCCCACACTTCTCCATGTTAAAATCCATCTGCTTTTTTACCGCCCACTCCACCAACCCATCAATACCATTTTGGAGATTATAGCTATCCTCTACACGATCCGCTACTCAGCCAATCTTTGTATCATCTGCAAATTTCCCCATCATGCCCCCCACATTCACATCCAAATCGTTAATATATAACACAAATAGCAAGGCTCCCAGCACTGAGCCCTGTGGAGCAATACTTGGAACAACTTGCCATTTGCAAGGGCATCCACCCCACAAACCACTTCGCCATATTAATTCCCTGCTTTCACTTGACAGCACAGGAAAAAACTCATCAGAATTCATGAGAAGAATGGCATTGCTGTTGATGAGACTCCAATGAAGTGATGTCTGGTTCCAAGCTGGATAGCTTCAATCTCATGTCAAGTTCCACGGTCAACCAGTTCCTTCTCTCTGTTCTCAGCTCCATAATGTGGAGATGCCGGCGTTGGACTGGGGTAAACACAGTAAGAAGTTTAACAACACCAGGTTAAAGTCCAACAGGTTTATTTGGTAGCAAAAGCCACACAAGCTTTCGAGGCTCTAAGCCCCTTCTTCAGGTGAGTGGGAATTCTGTTCACAAACAGAATTTATAAAGACACAGACTCAATTTACATGAATAATGGTTGGAATGCGAATACTTACAACTAATCCAGTCTTTAAGAAACAAAACAATGGGAGTGGAGAGAGCATCAAGACAGGCTAAAAAGATGTGTATGTGTATGTGTATAGACAATACACATCTTTTTAGCCTGTCTTGATGCTCTCTCCACTCCCATTGTTTTGTTTCTTAAAGACTGGATTAGTTGTAAGTATTCGCATTCCAACCATTATTCATGTAAATTGAGTCTGTGTCTTTATAAATTCTGTTTGTGAACAGAATTCCCACTCACCTGAAGAAGGGGCTTAGAGCCTCGAAAGCTTGTGTGGCTTTTGCTACCAAATAAACCTGTTGGACTTTAACCTGGTGTTGTTAAACTTCTTACTCAGCTCCATAAGCATTGAAAATTCAATCTCACAGTTATATGATGTCACGGTAACATAAAACTTGCTTAGAAAATGATATGGTTGTTGCTCATGCTAATAGCGACTTGTATCACACATGCAGGAACAAAGAATAAAGAACAAAGAACAGTACAGCACAGGAACAGGCCCTTCGGCCCTCCAAGCCTGCACCAATCATGATGTCTGCCGAAACTAAAACCATATGCACTTACGGAGTCCGTATCCTTCCATTCCCATCCTTTTCATGTATTCGTCTAGTTGCCCCTTAAATGCTACTATCGTACCTGCTCCCACCACCTCCCCGGGTAGCACGTTCCAGACATTCACCACCTTCCATGTAAAAAACTTGCCTCGCACATCTCCTCTAAACTTGTGTGAGTCAGTCTAATTGTGTGACCTCATGGGAGTGTTGGGGGTGAGGAACCTGTTTTCTCCTATGGCCATGGCTGTGGCATTGCGCATTAAAGTTAAAGGTTATTTATTAGTCACAAGTAAGGCTTACATTAACACTGCAATGAAATTACTGTGAAAATCACTGACTTGTATTTTGAACCATCCCATAGACCATCCCATGGTTCCCAACTGATGTGCGTGTCACACCTGGTGTGCAGTGAAGACACTCTAAGTGTACCACAAAAAAAGATTCAAAATGGTTCAAAATTCATGCAATTAAACTAAAACTGACCGACATCTTCAGCTCTGTAGTCAGCATCTCCAAGACTTGATTAACCTCAGTCCCCCAACGCATGTGCCAGCTGTTGGTCAGGCCCATGAGTGACCCAAGAAGACCTGTAGCTGAAGACAAAAGGCCCAATGCACCCATACAAAAAGCAAAAACACAAAAAGGATACAAAAACCCTGGGAGAAGTTAGAGAGACAGAGAGAGAAGTAAAAATGGCATATGTTGTTCTGAAAATCACAATATTGATCCATGCCAATAACTTGTCTCTCTAGTGATGTGGCACGGTGGCACAGTGGTTAGCACTGCTGCCTCACAGCGCCAGAGACCCAGCTTCGATTCCCAGCTTGGGTCACTGTCTGTGTGGAGTTTGCACGTTCTCCCCGTGTCTGCGTGGGTTTCCTCCGGGTGCTCCGGTTTCCTCCCACATTCTGAAAGACATGCTGTTTAGGTGCATTGACCCGAGCAGGCACCGGAGTGTGGTGACTAGGGGAATTTCACAGTAACTTCATTGCAATGTTAATGTAAGCCTTACTTGTGACTAATAAATAAACTTTACTTTAATGCCTCGGGATGAGATTAGCGTGATGCTGAGCCTTCTGTCCTGCACTTCAGCTTTCTCCTGTTTCTTTTTAATTATGTTATCGCTTTTCTCTCATACTTCATTTTTCTATGTGAGGTAATGGTACTGAAAATATTAATACAAAAGCAAAATACTGCAGATGATGGAAATCTGACAGAAGAAGAAAAAACGTTGGAAAAATCAGATAATCAGACAGCATCTGTGGAGAGAAACTGTCAACATTCATGTTCATCATTTCAAACTATTAAATCTTGTATAAACTGGATAAATTATTTGTAAACTGGATTTTAAGGCAATCAAGGTTCCCTTTATACCGTTGCATTTATATAGTATTTACATTTTCCCAGGTTTTGTGATGGCTGGAACAGAGGCTGTCAGTGCTCAGTGTTATTATGGTGGAAATCAGATTTTCACCCACATTTGCACAGTAAACATATGGAAACTCGTGTTTCCCGATTCTCCCCGGATTTTCTGCCTGCTTGCCATTCTGATGGCAAACATGGGCTGAAAATTGTCCCAAAAAGGTATTTTACCAGATGGCGGTTCAGAGAAAATAGGAGGTGTGCCTCAAAATGTTTTTACAGTACAGAGGTGTGCTGTGACATTTAATACGTTTCAAACCACTTCTATAGGCCATCTGAAGGAGACTCGTGGAACACCAGAGATCCGTGGACCACATTCTGATGAGCACTAAATTAAAATGATTGGAAAATGAACATGAGGAAATTCTTTTTTACATGGTCCGGATCTGGAATGCATGCTCTTGGATCGGGAATGCATGCAGGGGGAGTATAGTGGAGGCAGATTCAATCAAGGCTTTTAAAACACAATTGGGCAATTATCTGGAGAAGCTGAATTCCTCTTGCAGACTGCTGGCATAGCCACGATAGACCAAATGGCCTCCTTCTGTGTCATAAACAATCTGTAATTCTAAAACTTTATGAAACTTCCTTAATACTGGAGAACGCTATGTTGAGTATGTTGTGATCCCAGTTGATGTTATAACTGGATGGGAAAATTCCAGAATGGTACCCTGGTTCAGAAGACCGTAAAATTTACTCTTTTGTTTCAAACATGGAGGAACAGAGTCACAGGGCGGCTGGACAGGGCATCACCGTAGGCTGGATGAGGAGCAATCCCTCAGAGTACCTTCGTCTAACTGTAGGATAATTGACGAGAAACATAGAAACACTACAGCACAATACAGGCCCTTCAGCCCACAAAGTTGTGCCGAACATGTCCCTATCTTAGCAATTACTAGGCTTACCTATAGCCCTCTATCTTACTAACTTCCATGAACTTATCTAAAAGTCTCTTAAAAGACCCTATCGAATCCGCCTCCACCACCGTTGCTGGCAGCCCATTCCACGCACCCACCACCCTCTGAGTGAAAAACTTACCCCTGACATCTCCTCTGTACCTACTCCCCAGCACCTTAAACCTGTGTCCTCTAGTGGCAACCACTTCAGCCCTGGGAAAAAGCCTCCGACTATCCACTCGATCAATACCTCTCAACATCTTATACACCTCTATCAGGTCACCCCTCATCCTTCGTCTCTCCAAGGAGAAAAGGCCGAGCTCACTCAACCTATCCTCATAAGGCATGCTCCCCAACCCTGGCAACATCCTTGTAAATCTCCTCTGCACCCTTTCTATGGCTTCCACATCCTTCCTGTAATGAGGCGACCAGAACTGAGCACAGTACTCCAAGTGTGGTCTGACCATATAGCTGCAACATTATCTCACGACTCCTAAACTCAATTCCTCGATTGATGAAGGCCAGTACCCCATACGCCTTCTTAACCACAGCCTCAACCTGCACAGCTACTTTGAGTGTCCTATGAACTCAGACCCAAGATCCTTCTGATCTTCCACTCTGCCAAGAGTCCTACCATTAACATTATATTCCGCCATCCTATTTGATCTGCCAAAATGAACCACCTCACACTTATCTGGGTTGAACTCCATCTGCCACTTCTCCGACTAATTGTCTAATTGACAGCACTTACACGAACAAAGCTCCTTAAGGGAATATTCTAGAATATTTTGCAGTGGAAGAGGCATATTGTGTAAAAGAGTACAGATAATTTCGCCAATATATTGATCAGAGGCAATCCTGGGAACATTAATAACAGGAGGAGGCCATTCAGCTCCTTTTGTAACTCATTCATGGGATGTGGGTGTTGCTGGCTGGGGCCAGCATTTATTACCCATTTCAGAGGGTAGTTAAGAGTCAACCACATTGCTGTAGGCCTGGAGTCACATGTAGGCCAGACCAGGGAAGGATGGCAGATTTCCTTCCCTAAAAAGGACATTAGTGATCAGCTGGGTTTTTACGACAATCAATGATGGTTGCAATGGTCACTGTTAGACTTTCAATTGCAAATTTTAAAAAAAATCAAATTCGAAGTTCACCATCTGCCATGGTGGGATTCAAACCTGGATTTGAAACAGAGCATTACCCCTGGGTTCCTGGATTACTACTCCAGTGACAATACCACTATGCCACTGTCTCCTTGACACGCCCTGCCATCCATGATTGATCAGCATCTTAATTCCTCTAATTTGCTTCATATACCAACACAAATCCATCTATCTCAGTCACGAGAGCTACAATTAACTCCCAAATACATAGCAGGTAGTGGGGTAGAAAGTTCCAGATTTCCATGACAACTGTTGATTCCTGATTTAATTCAAAAATGGCTAAGCTCTAGTTTTCGTATTATCTCCTCATCATTTTTAATTCCACCCCCACCCCCAACACCATCCGTCCCTCCGCCCAGAGAGAAAATAGTTTCTCTGCACTTATCCTGTCAAATGTATTTGTAATTTTAAATCTTCCCCCTCTCTGCCACCCTGGTCAATTTTATAATATTCCCTCCTGTGATACCCAGATGCTGCTGTCTGTTATCACATTCCGCCTGCCTGTACAATGTGAACTCCAGCCACAAACAGCAAAGCAGCACTGATGAAGATTCAGTGCTGGTAATTAATATTGAACGTTAAGTTCTGCTCGGATGGAGCTGTTATTTGGGAAACTCTTATCAGGGTATCTCAGAAACATGGAGCCGTGTATGTCTGAGAATGACACATATCTGAAATACCCAACTGCCACAGATTCTGAAAAATGAGACCTCAGCAAACCACAAGCCTCGATGTGTAAATCATCGGCTCCTCTGGTCTGGCATGCTGCAATTTGGGGGGTTTAAATAGTTTGGGTGCTCTCCTGGTCAACCTTACACCTTCCACTCTTCATAACATTCAATTCATCCAAAGCTGTGCTGCCCATATCCATATTCACACTATGTCTCCCATCCTGCACTTGTCTGCAATGGATCCTCATTTGGCAATGCCTTAAATTTACATTTTCCATCCTTGTTTTCTAATCCCTCCATAGCCTCACTCCTCCTTACCTCTGTAATCTTCTCTGGTCCTACAAACCTTGAGATTTCAGAGTTCCTCCAGTTCCGGCCCCTTGCTCATCCTCGGTTTTCATTGTTTCATCATTGGCCGCTGTGCTTTCAGTTGTTAGGGTCCCAAACTCTGGAATTCCTTCCCTCTACGCCTCTCTGTCTCTCACCCCTCCTTCAGACACTCCTTAAATCCTACCTGTTTGGCCATGTTTTTGATCACCTGTCCTAATATCTCCTTATGTTGCTCAGTATCAAATGTTTCTGTTTTTGTAAAGGGCTTTGTGATGTGTTCCTATGTTAAAGGTGCTCTAGAAAGGCAGATTACTGTAGAATGTCACAGCAGGTTGAAGACATATGGGCAGCACAGTGGCACAGTGGTTAGCACTACCGCCTCACAGCCCCAGGGACTTGGGTTTGATTCAGGCTTTGGGTGACTGTCTGTGTGGAGTTTGCATATTCTCACTGTGTCTGCGTGGGTGTCCTCTGGGTGCTCTGGTTTTCTCCCACATTGTGGAGATGCTGGCATTGGACTGGGGTAAACACAGTAAGGAGTCTAACAACACCAGGTTAAAGTTAACCTGGTGTTTAACCTGGTGTTGTTAGACTCCTTACTGTGTTTCTCCCACAGTCCAAAGATGTGCAGGTTAGGTGGATTGGCCATGGTAAATTGCCCCTTAGTGTCCCAAAATGTATAGGTTAGGGGGATTAGCAGGGTAAATAAGTGGGGTTACAGGGATAGGGCCTGGGTAAAATACACTATTAGACAGTTGGTGCAGACGCAATGGGCTGAATGGCCTCCTTCAGCACTGTAAGATTCAACAATTCCCTTAATTCTGCTATTAACACCTACTCTGGACAAATGCTTTGTTCCTTGATCACTGCTATCCCCACTCTGCCTTTTGTTGCATTACATCTTTATAATTTAATCTCCCTTACCCTTTAATTTATCCCTGTCCTTTCCTTTTTGCCCCACCTGACCTGCCTCAATTTTCAACATCATAAAACCCATTTTTCCCTCTTTTCAATTCTGGAGAGGGAATGCAGGTGATTTGCACAACATGAATTATATTGATGAAGGGTCACATGCTGAAATGTTAGCTCTGTTTCTCTTAGATTCTGCCTAACCTGGGGTAGACAGGACCTAACTTTAACGTCTCAATGGAAAGCTAGTACTTCCATCAGAATAGAACTCCCTCAGTGTTCTGGGAGTGGCCAAGCTGACCTGGACGCACAATCTTCTGACTCACAGGCAAGAGCCACTGAGCCACGACTGATTCAGTTATACCCAAAAACCTGTCCTTTATTCAGAGAGCGAATAAACTTATTTTCTCATCGCATCGCCACACACTTTCCTCATCAGAAGATAACTTATTTCCCCTTAAATGTATACCATCTCTTAACTTGATACAAGCCATCTCTTAGCTCAATATATACTATCTCTTAACTTGATATATACCAACTCTTAACTCATCTCTTAACTCAGTGTATACCATCTCTTAACTCAATGTATACCAAACATCTCTTTACTCAATTTATACTATCTCTTAACTCATCTCTAAACTCAAGGTGTACCATCTCTCAACTCCTCTGAGGCCATTCTCTGCTTCTACTATTTAGTTGAAAAAAGTTCCCCCATTTTCTTATCTCGTTCATATCTTTCTAATTTTTCACTTGTGTACTCTGGAATTTGAACCTCACCTCATAGTCACCAATACCGTTGTTCAATCTCCTTGAGAAATTCAATCAAGGCTTCTCTTTTCTGTTACTTTTCCTCATCACTAAAATCCTTAACTCCAGAAGGTCCTAAAATGTTTTGTGTTTGCTAACGTTGCCTATAGCTGACCACAGTCGCACAATCGCAGAATTATTATGGCACAGAAGGGCGGCATTCAGCCCATTGTTTCCGCACCAGCTCTCAAAACGAGGACTATGACTTTAGTGCCATTTCCCTGACTTTTCCGTATAACCCTGCACATTGTTTCGATTCAAATGATTATCTAATGCCTTCATGAATGCCTTGAAAGGAAGAAAGCATTGCATTTATAAAACATCTTTCATAAAGTCCCGAATTGCCTCATAATCATTGAATCATAGTCAATATTACAACATAAGAAACATGGCAGCTAATCTATGCACACACAGCCCCACAAACAGCAATGAGGCAGTCCCATACTTATGTGACTCATTCATAACAGCCCTCTGGAGTGGCAGGCCACATAGTTCAGGGGAATTGAATGGGCAAAAAAACATCCAGTGTGATCAGCAACACCCACAGAATGAATAAATAAATAAAAACTTGAACAACCGTTTCATCTGTCAACAGGTTAACCTGCAAGGTGTAGGCTGAAACCTTTCTGCCTTTCCAAAACCAAGGGGCCTATCAATTGACCCCCTCAGCAGCGGTATCGAATGGCACTTTATCTATGTGTGCCTGCCTTATCTGACACCACCAGACAAATGCAAGGTGATGCATTTTGGAAGGTCTAATGCAAGAGGAAAGTATACAGTAAATAGCAGAAGCCTTGGAAGCATTAACATACAGAGGGATCTAGGCGTACAGGTCCACAGTTCCCTGGAAGTCACAACACGAGTGGATAGGGTGGTCAAGGAGGCATATGGCATGCTTGCCTTCATCAGTCAAGGCATAGAGTATAAAAATTGGCAAGTCATCTTGCAGCTGTACAGAACTTCAGTTAGGCCATCTTTAGAATATTGCATACAGTTCTGGTCACCACACTACCAGAAGGATGTGGTGACTTTGGTGAGGGTATGGAAAGGTTTACCAGAATGTTGTCTGGTTTGGAGGTTATTAGCTATGAGGAGAGATTGGACAAACTTGATCTGTTTTCACTTGAACATGGGAAGCTGAGGGGCAACCTGATAGAAGTTTATAAAATGATGAGAGGCATGGAAAGAATGGATAGTCGGACTCTTTTTCTCTGGGTAGAAATGTCAATTACCAAGGGACATAGGTTTAACATAAAAGGGGGAAGGTTTAAAAGAGATGTGAGAAGCAAGTTTTTTTCACAGAGGGTGGTAAGTGCCTGGAATGCGCTGCTGGAGGAGGTGGTAGAAGCAGATATAATAGCAATGCTTCAGAGGCATCTTGACAGATACATGAATAGGCAGGGAATAGAGGGATACAGACCACGTAGAGGCAAAAGGTCTTTCATTTAGAAAGGCGACATGTGTCAGCACAGGCTTGGTGGGCCGAAGGGCCTGTTCCTGTGCTGTTCTGTTCTTTGTTCACCATACCCCCACCACCCCAGCAGGTTATCGCCACTCAGACTAACGTGGGATGCAAGTACTGCCTGGTTGTAAACACACTCCTATTCTCAGATGGGCAGTGGCCTCTTTAAGTCTTGCTGCCTGATTTCCTCACATAATTACAAGTCAAGTCCCTGAAGGGGTTCCAATTGTGTGAGGAGGAAAGTTCAGTGGTGCAGCCGAGGGGATAAATATATATTTTAAAAAACTATATTTAAAAACTAGTTTGGCAAGTGCAGTGCTGGTTTGAAATCTGCATGTGTGCAGGGGGGTGGCTGTAAATCTTTCCGAGACCCCCTGCGTCACAGGTAGGAGGTAGAATGAGGGGTTTATGTCCTTAGCCTTTTGTGTTTGTTTAATAGGGGACTAATGAATCAGTTAGAAACCAGTCGTTGCACACACAACATGGGATTGGATTCTCAGTCTGTCAAGCGACATTTAACCCTTTTGGTAATTCCACAGACCTCAGCTTAAAGAAGCACAAAAGCAGGCAAACAGTCATCCTCATATCTCCCCCACATACCACTCGCTCCCCAACCTTTATCTGCATATCCCCTTAAAAGGCCACATTTTTCCCATTTTTCAGGGAGTTTGTTTCACTAACAGTGCAATATTGAAAGGTTACTGTTGATAGAAAAATTAACATATCCTGATAAATTTTATTGTATTTGGGAGGGCAGAGAAAGAAAGAAAAATTTGCATTTCTACCTGCCATTCACATCTCCTGAACATTCCAAAGTGAATTCAGCCAAGAAAGTAACTATAGCCACTTGTATGATGTAGGAAACATGGCAGCAATTTGTTACACTAAGATCCCACAAACTCCAACATGATAATCAACAGATCTTCAGTTATTGATGGTATTGAGTGATAAATTTTGGCCAGTTATTGAGTTGAAAATCTCTGCTCTTCTTCAAAACAGCAGCCGTTGGATCTTTCACAACTACCACAGATGGCAGGAGGGACTTTGGTTTAACATCTCATTCGAAAGTCGTTACTTCCAATGGTGCAGCATCTTGGAACTTGTGTTCAAGTGGACTTGAAGATGCATGTGTTGTCTTATGAAGAAAGGTTGAAGAGGTTAGGTTTGTATCCGCTGGGGTTTAGAAGAGTAAGAGGCGATTTGATAGAAACCTTCAAGATCCTGAGGGGTCTTTACAGGATGGAATGTGGAGAGGATGTTTCCTCTTGTGAGAGAATCTACAACTAGGGGTCACTGTTTAAAAGTAAGGGGGTCACTCATTTAAGACAGAGATTAGGAGAATGTTTTTCTTTCAGAGGGTGGTGAGTCTCTAGAATCTCTTCCTCAAAAGGCAGTGGAAGCAGAATCTTGGACCAGAATGTTACAGACGTTCATGCTGGCAGGATTTTCCCATCCCACTGCAGTGAACGGAGATTTGGCTGGGTGCCAAATTCTCCGACTTCGCTGCAATGGGAGTGATGCATGAAAAGCCGGTAAGATCACGCTCTTTGAATTTTTAAGGCAAAGCTAGATAGATTCTTGATTAAAAGGGGATCTAAGGTAGTCAGGAATGTGGGTTGAAGTTACAAGCAGATCAGCCATGGAGGGGTGGCACAGTGGCGCAGTGGTTAGCATGCTGCCTCACAGCAGGTTCAATTCCGGCCTTGGGTCACTGTCTGCGTGGAGTTTGCACATTCTCCCCGTGTTTGCGTGGGTTTGCTCCGGGTGCTCTGGTTTTCTCCCACAGTCCAAAGATGTGTAGGTTAGGTGGATTAGCTATGGTAAATGTATAGGGTTACCGGAATAGGGCAGAGGGACAGATCTGGGTAAGATGCTCTTTTGGAGAGTCGGTGCAGATTCTGCACTGTAGGGATTCTATGGGATTTTATCTAACTCCATCAACCCCATCAGCCCCATCACCCCCTTCATCCCATCACCTCCTACATCTCACCCCATGAACCACATCATCCCCATTACCCCTATTCATTAAAGGTCACTTTCTTTATTTATTCATAGGGTGTGAGCATTTTTGGTAAGGCCAGCATTTATTGTCCATTTCTGAATGAGAAGCACTTTACGCGGTTTGACTGAACTGGGTGTGTCTTTATTACATCCAAATCCGATGCTTAGATCAAAGCCGAGTGGTTAGTCAGATTTTATTCTGATTGTAATGGTTTGCTACTATGGAATGGTTGCTTGACTGTTTCAGACAGAATCAAATTGCTACAGGTCAGGAATCACGTATAGGGCAGTCTGTGTTCAAACGACAGATTCCCTTTCCTAAAGGATGTTGTTGAACTAAATAGACTCTTACATGGCCACCAATAGTGATCCAAAATGAATTTAACTTCCCCAGCTACTATGGTGGTTTTGAACTCAAATGAGTGAATCATTAGTCCAGTAACATAACCATTACATTACTGTTCCCAGTAATCTTTCTGTTCTTTTTTCCCTTATGTACTTTCCCTTAAAGACATTTGCGCTATTGGCCTCAACTATTCCCTGTTCTGGCGAGTTCCACATTCTAACTACCATCCGAATAAAGAAATTGGGATTTTAACATGGCTCTATATAGATTATATATACATTAGTCTGAAATAGTGAAATTCATCTTAATGAGAAAAATTCCAATAGATCGTGGGCTAACTGCTGAATTTCTAAAGTCTTACAGAGAAGGGTTCCTGTCACCTTGACTGGACCTGCTTTGGCCCGAGTTCAGACTGCATAGTTGAGGCACAATATCAAAGGCCATATGCTGAAAAAAACATCAAAACCTCTAACACCTGGTAGCTTTAAATAAATGCACACAGGAATTTAGAACAAATGTATTTCTTGCTCATACAGGAACTGGATGAAGAGAAAATTTGACCTGATTTCACATCTCCACCTTGGTAAAATCTGCCCTTAGAAACTTTTTTTATGCTAAACACTTTGGCCAGGATTTTCCAGCCCTTGCTTGGTGGGACCTGCCAAAGGTCTGCTGACTTTTGGTGGTACTGGATGATCCCAGCGATGAGTGGGGCCAGAAAATCCCTTGTTTCCCCTTAATAACCCGAAAGCACAAGATATGAATACAGATTCAATATGACATACTGACATATCTGGGGAGCCATTCTTCTCTGATCAACATTTTCATCTGAAGGATGGTCCATTGCTCACCTAAAACCATTGCCTCCCATATCCCCATAAGAACTGCCTTAACTGCCTACACTCCAAATATCTGGGACTATAGATTCAATTTTCCTCTTAAATCCTCAGTGTCACACAGGCGCGGCTGTAAGTGCTGATCCCTATAGTGGAGATGGAGTTGGGTATGATTTTTTTTTAATTCATTCGTGGTACATGGGTGTTACTGGTTGGCCAACAGTTATTGCCCATCCCTATTGCCCTTGGAGGGCAGTTGAGAGCCAACCACATTGCTGTGGCTCTGGAGTCACATGTAGGCCAGACCAGGTAAGGACAGCAGATTTCCTTCCCTAACGGACATTAGTGAACCAGATGGATTTTTCTGACAATCGACAATGGTTTCATGGTCATCCATAGATTCTTAATTCCAGCTTTTTTTTAATGGAATTCAAATTCCACCATCTGCCATGGTGGGATTCGAACCCGGGTCCCCAGAACATTAGCTGAGTTTCTGGATTAATAGTCTGGTGAGAATACCACTAGGCCATCGCTTCCTACTTGGAGCAGCTGTAACTGAGGTTGTGGCCAGCGGTGGGTCTGAAACCATTGAGGATGATGTTGTGTCACTGCCTAATGTACCTTCCCAAATCCCACTTCATCCTGCAATCTGCGATGATGTACAAGCTGCAGTTTAGAGCAACCATTTTGTTCCCCACCCCACCCCCCACTTCCCACTTCCCTCATCTCAGCACTGCCCTTGTGTATTTGAGCTCTCAGACACCCAGTCACTGCCCAGACCATGGTACAGGAGGCTGAAGGTCTTGATGGAAAACAGACTGAGGAAGAATCACCTTCACTCCATCTGACACTCGCAGTTGCTAGCTCAGATACTGGCACTGTATGAGTTTTAGCGTGTAACATAGAGACAGGATATGCACATAGTCAGTCACTGGCACAATTGGGTTGCAGACAGGCCAGAGGGAAAGGATAATGTGGGTGCCAATTCCCCAGAGGGCAGGTTCTGCTGCAGACCGGGCACTCAGTTGAGGGCTTTGATTAAATGGTGTACAGAAAAGAGCTGATAGGAACATTTGGTGCATTGACAGGCCTGTTGTAATTGTCCAAATGCAAGAGCGGGGCCCAGCTTCAATCTGGGAGGCTTTGCAGAGAGCTCAGAGCCCACCCTCTTCAATGTGGAAGTGGTAAGATTGCTTACAGATCAAACCGTCATGCTGTGTCTGATGACCAATATCTCAGCTTCCATTTCAGTAGAGGTAGAGTCCTCCAAGGGCTGCATTAGAAACTTAAACCCAGGTCATGAATTCTCACAAGGGGGATCGGACTAATTGGATAACTCTATTAAAGTGCCGGAATAGGAATATTGGGCTGAAAGGCCCCCCTCTGTGCTATAAGAATTCAATGACTCTATAATGTATAGTACCGACAATCCTCAGGTCGAGTTGATAATTCTACTTGGCTTCCTATCTGACCGTGAGCTGAGCTTCTGACTCTATATTGTATTCCTCAACAAGTCTGCCTACTTCCATATCTGTAGCATTTCCTGTCTCCACCAACTTCTCGATTGCCTCAGCTCATCTGCTCTGAAAATCCCTCATCATGCCTTTGTTGACAGCAAGCTCAACTCTTCCAAAGCTCCCCTGGACAATTTCCCATCATCCCTCTTTGTAAATCTCAGCATCTCAAAACTCCATTGCCCAAGCTCAATTCTGACCTTGGGTGACTGTCTGTGTGGAGTTTGTACGTTCTCCCTGTGCCTGTGTGAGATTCTTCCGGGTGCTGCGGTTTCTCCCACAGTGCAAAGATGTGCAGGTTAGATGAGTTAGCCATGCTAAATTGCCCCTTAGTGTCCAAACATGTGCAGGTTTGGGGGATTACTGGGGTAAATGTGTGGGGTTAAAGGGTTAGGGCAGGAGGGTGGGCCTGGGTATGATGCTCTGTCAGAGAGTCGGTGCAGACTTGTTGGGCCGAATGGCCTCCTTTTGCACTGTAAGGATTCTATGATTCTGAAAAGTGCCAAATCCCATTCTGGCATCAGCCTGGAACTCGCTGACGAACATTGCTTCCTGGTCGAGCAATGCCTCCAATTTCAAATTCTCATCCTTGTCTTCAAATTTCTCCATGGTCTCACTTCTCCTCAGTTCTGTAACTTCCTCCAGTCCTACTCCCCTCTGAGAAATTTGCGCTTTTCCAAGTCCTCTTGTGCATTCCTGATTTCCATCACCTCCACCATAGGCAGCCATGCATTCAGCCATGTTGTTGCTCCTGAACAGTGGAATTCTCCCCTTAAACTTCACTATCTCTCTTCCTCAGAACTGACCTCTTTGACAAGCTTTTGGTTACCTTGTTCCTTATGAGATTCAATGTCAAATTTCATCTGATAAGACTCCTTTGAAGTGTATTAGCGATGTTTTATAACATTAAAGTGCTGTTTAGATGAAGTTATGGACGTTGTTTATAAGTGTACAGTATTGTCGATGCAGCAGCTCATTAGCACGGAGGGTTACTCATTGTTTCTGAAACTCCAGAGAGGGAAGGGACGGGTGTTGTTTTCGAAAAGCCAAGATTGGGAGTCGGCCCGAGAGGCCGGTGGCTCATTAATGGGGGGATGACCAAGACGCCAGATGGGTCTACGTGGGGAGCGCTGTTGGAATTAACGACGCCGGTGACCCCAGGTGAGCTCGTCGTGAGCTGGACCACAGCTTCCAGCTCAAGCCCGCCATTATCTTGGAGGAGAGAAAAGAATGATTTGAAAAGTCAAAGTGCCCAGATGGCTAGTTTGGAGTTAATCAGCCAAACAACAGCAGGCAGCGAGAATCAGTTAGCTCCAAACTATTAGCAACCCCGAGGCACATCAGGCTCCACAGGGGAAAGGATAAACACAAGGTGCAAATACTGCCAGGAATGTAGTCGGAAACTTTGCCGCAAGTAATGCTGGACACTCTTATAGTCTCTCTCTCAGAGGAAATTGTAAGCTTACATGGCTAAACCCTCTGTGGGCTTCTAACATCCCCTCTATCACTTGAGGGGGGAATGGAAGTGCCCCCATCCTTCCAAAATTATTTTTGCCCTGGTTATGCCCCACTCTGCAAATCTTGGAATGCGCCATGTTTCCCCCGAACGGGTTATCTGTAAGATTCATTCGGAGGGAAATTGATCATTAGGTCGGAGCCCAAAACAAACGAATCAATGCTTGGTTAATATCACACTCAGCTTTTCTTTGCCAGCCAATCAAAAACCCAGAAACTGAGCCAATTATTTTGTGAGGAAATATGTCTGATGTCACTCTGTAAAATCACTTCTAATACTTTATAAAAATTACATATGTTTGACTTTTAAATTGCCAAGTCCGTAATATCGGATGTTACAAAGAGCAGAACAAAGTAACAAAGACATGAATCAAGATGTCGTGGCTAAACCTAGTTTCTGAAAAGCATGTAGACTTGTCTTTGAGGGAATGTAACAAAGGTTCACTTGGTTGATGCTAAGGGTGAGAAGGTTGTGCTATGAGATTGAGTAAAATGGTCATTTATTCTCAGGAGTGTTAGAGAATGTGAGATGATCTCACTGAAACATAAAAAATTCTTAGGGGGCTTAACAGGATAGGTGCTATATGGTTGTTTCCCCGGGCTGGGGAATCTACAACACAGCCTTACGATAAGGGGGCGATCGTTTAGGATTAAGATGAGGAGAAATTTCTTCATTCAGAAGATGGTGAATCTTTGCACTTCTCTACCCCAGAGGACTGGGTATGTTCCATCAATGGATATGTTCAAGGTTAGATAGATTTTTGAACTCTTAGAGAATCATGGGGTTAGTGCAGGAAAATGGTGTTGAGAAAGATGATCAACCATGGTCTCATTGAATGATGGAGCAGGCTGGAAGAGTTGTTTGGTCGACCCCTGCTCTAAGGAAAGAAGGACATGTGGGTTTAAGAGGAGGACACTTTGGAGGCCATGAAAACAATATTTGTACGAGAGGCATTGCAATAAGTTAATTTAAACATAGTGAGGATTTAAGAGGAAAATAGAGGCTGTAGTCCTGGATATTTGATGCATAGGTGGTTAAGGCACAGACAGGAGGTTGCCACAGGCAGTGACAGAAGAGCAAAGTTCAGAGGGCGTCAACTATAAAGCACCCTCGGGAAGGTGTGAATCAGTGAGAAAGCAGAATTGTTTTTGCTCAAAATAATCAGAATACTAAAGCACAATAACCGTTAATTTTGAAGCTGCATTAATGGAAATGGATCATGGTTATCATTTCTTATCCGATATAAATGACTGGCTGTTTGAAACAGGAATGTTTTAAATGGTGGAGACAATAGAATGGGTAGAACAGTGAGATGGGGAAAATTATAATTGGTATCTGGGAGGCAGTGGTCGGAACTGAGAAATAGACCATCCTTCAGATGAGAATATTAACCAAAAAAGAGGTAGAAGTGGTTCCCCGATGTGCCAGTAATGAATATTACTGGCACATTGGAGGCAGATAGAGAGTTCTTTATCTTTATTCATTCATGGGATGTGGGTGTCACTGGCAAAACCAGCATTCATTGCTCATCCCTAATTGCCCTTGAATTGAGTGGCTTGCTAGGTCATTTCAGAGGGCAGTTAAGAGTCAACCACATTGCTGTTGGTCTGGAGACCATGACGCCTAGAATCATAGAATCCCTACAGTACAGAAGGAAGCCATTTGGCCTATCGAGTCTGTACCAACCACAATCCCACCCAGGCCCTATTCCTGTAAACCCATACATTTACCCTGCTAATCTCCCTGACACGAGCGTCAATTTAGCATGGTCAATCAACCTTACTCGTACATCTTTGGACTGTGGGAAGAAACTGGGGCACCTGGAGGAAACCCACACAAACACGGGATGCAAACTCCATACAGTGACCCGAGGCCGGAATTGGACCTGGTGCTGTGAGGCAGCAGTGCTAACCACTGTGACACTGTGCCACCCTATGCTAATCCAGGTAAGGATAGCAGATTTCCTTTCCAAAAGGACATTAGTGATTAAAGTTAAGGATCGTTAAAGGGAAGCCAAGTGTTTAAATTAAAAAAGCTTCCTGGGGGCAGATTTAATCAAAGTGGGGATGTGAAACTACCATTCTAGGTCAGAGAACGGCTGCGCATCCTGAAAGAGATAATTAGCTACTGCTCCTGCCTTGGTAGGCCGCACAGTCCTGCAAGAGAAAGGGAACTGTGAGAGTGAGTGCAGTGCAATTCATTTGGATGAAGTGTCTGCCACAGTTGAATAGCTGGCAATGTGTGCGGGCTGTGGGATGGGCATGTGAGGTGAAGATTTGCCTCCACCTGAATGATTGTGATTGTCGGTTGACACAGCCATGCCGGTGAGTGAGTTAAAGTGAGAGGGTAAAAGAGCCACCGTTGAAATTTATTTTCCAAGTAACTAAATGAAACAACAGTCCTGAGCCGTCATGAAATTACTTTGCACTGGGGAGAACGTTGAAGGTCTGATCTGCTATTGTTGAATGTATAAGCATCTGTGGAATGCATTCCCCACAGATCAATAGAATCTGGGCTCCAGTTGCAAAATGCTTAATCTCTGCACACCGCCTGATCTCTTAATTATACTTTTAAAAAGCATTCACCCCATTCATCTTCAGGAACATTATGTTTTGGCATCACATTCTTTTTCCTTTTTTTTGTTAATGAGAAATATGCAGTCAGTTTCCATTCCAGTTTCTGCAATCTGTTTTTCTTTTAATTAGATGCTCATTGAGTTATTCTTTGAGTCAGTATCGAGGAGAGGGACTGCAAGTGAATCACGCACATCCCCCCTTCCCCTCCTCGCCATCAGATGACTGTCAGTTATGTCACTGAACTGTCCAGACAATAAATTTAAATTCAGAAATCCTCTGTAGGAACAATATTGGAACTCAGTGCAAATGGGTGGGTTCTAGATGGGTTAAAATCAGGCCCCAGTATTTCAGTGAGTAAGTGGTCAATCTATGGGATGGGTTCCCTTGGGAGACAATGGAGGAAGACAAAGTTGATTCATCCAATTCGAAATTAAGATAGATTTCCTCCAAGTGACATTCTGAGATCCAGTATTGAATAATTTAAGACCTGACGTGTGATGAGTGTGACATGGCTTGCGGGAAACAGCCAAGCTAACTTTCTGGGTCCCAAAGCTCTCCAGCACCGATGCCCAAACCTTTGCCCAATTTCCCAGAACTGAAGGCGTATGGTTACAATTTCAGTTTCTCATTGGTTGAGTAGGATTTGTATTGTAATAATTGTTGCATCTTCCAATGAACTGTCAATCCAAAACTTGTCCGCCTAGTCATTTGTGGGACATGAGCATCGCTGGCTGGCCAGTATTTATTGCCTATCCCTAGTTGCCCAAGAGCAGTTGAGAATCAACCACATTGCTGTGGCTCTGGAGTCACATGTAGGCCAGGCCAGTTAAGGACAGCAGATTTCCTTCCCTAAAGGACATTGGTGAACCAGATGGGTTTTTACAACAATTGACAATGGTTTTATGGTCATCATTTTAATTCCAGATATTTTTTAATGAATTCAAATTCCACCATCTGCCATGGCGGGATTCGAACCTGGGTCCCCCAAACATTAGTTGAGTTTCTGGATTAATAGTCTAGCGATATTGCCACTGGGCTATTGCCTCCTCATGGAAGCAAAGGGTTCCATGGTGTTTGTTTGAAACATGAATGAGACAGTGGAGCAGAGGGATCTGGAATTACTAACAGTAGCAACTCAAAGTTATAAGGCCATTAAAAAATGCACAAATAACTCACTGGGTTTATTTCCAGACAGATTGAACTGAATTGCAGAGAAGTTATTTTAAACTTTCAAGCCTCAACTAGATTTAACTTGCAGAACCCGTGGTCTCCGATTTTAAAAATGGATATAGAGGCACTGGAACCAGTGAAAAAAATATTTCCAAGGATTAAACCAGAACTGAAAGGATATACCTTTCAGGAAAGATTGGACTGGCTGGAGTCCTTTTCTCTAGAAAAGAGAAGCCTGATGGTGACTTGATAGAGGTCTTAAAAATTAAGAATTTAATAGATATGAGTTTCTGCGTGCTAAATTCTATGTCAGAAGAAAGGGAGAGAAATAACCTGAATTGAAGATTTGCCTTTCACAGATGAAACTTCCCAAGTGGTTTAATGAAGGAGCAAAATGGACCAAGTGGGCTAAGATTTAGGGGATGTGTTGAACTTCAGAGGGTATGGAGATTGACAGGCTAAAGCCAGTTTCAAAATTCCATTTTGAGGTCATAGATAGACCAGCTCAGATCTGATGGCACTCTTGAAGTGGCGCAAATGTGCAGTGAACTCCCGTCTGAATGCACCCCTGTTCAGACAGAATTTCACATCGGCACCAAACCCAGAATTTGCCTTGGGAGCCGGAGCCCCACAGCCTGAATTCCCTCACAGAATTGCCTCCATGCCTTTTTGCACTGCATGAGAGGTTTCCTTTATGGGCTGCTGCGCAGCCTTCACTATCCTGCCCTCACCCATCACCTGGGCATGCCTTGTTGCCATCTGGCAGTTTACAAGTGGAGGTCCCTCTATGGAGGAGTCCTCCCCCTTAACATTGCGGACCTGGGGTGGAGGGTGTTGCACACAACCTTCCCATACAACCGGAGGATGCATCATTTTACAGACTCCCAAGGCATCTGCCCTTTTTGCAGCCTTCTGGAATCTGTGGACCATGCATGCATAAGTTCCCTTAGACTATACCCCCTTTTTAAAATATATTTTGTTGCAGTTTTGTTTGCACTTCAACCCCACGCTCCAGATCTACAGGCACCTGGTATAGAGAGGGCCGGGGAAGGAAAAGGACCTCCTCGTGAGCCTGCTTCAGGGTCTAGCCTTTGCCATCAACAGATCCAGGCAGGGGCAACCAACGGGGTCAACCCAACTGTCTACCCCTGTACTGCAGCTACATTCGGGCATACTTAGAGAGGGAGCATGTGGTGCCAACAGGCACCCTTGAGGTCTTACATGCCTATTGGGCACCGCAGGGACTGGGTGTTTTATTGACCCCCTTTAATCACATCCGGTTTAATGCTTTAAGTTTTATTTGTGATTTGTTTTTTGTGTAAGGCAGTTCCCCTTTAAGGGGCTGCACCCTTTATTTTGTCCCTCAGTTTATTTGATTTAGTTTAATTAGTTCAGGATTGGAGGGTTGGAGTCAGTGAGATGAAAATTTAGGCCATAGTTTTTAGCTAGGGAATTCCAGAGATTGGACACCACATGATCCTTGGGTGCACTCCCTCTTCCAGAGGGGAAAATATAGGAAGCGCAGTGTGACCAGATCAAGTTAATGGTTAGAAATTCTAATCCTGTTAATGTTATATAATGGAGACACCTCACAACAGGTATCCAAATAATATGGCAAGAGTATAGCTTAGGAGCATTGGGAGGAGAGTTCAACAACTCCCTCAAAAAGTGTTTGATAAGAAAGCCTGATGCTAAGGTAGATATAAATGTAAAAAATGCAGAAGCATTTCTGTCGCGGCAATGTAATCCTAGATTGTACATTTTGTAAGACTCATAACCAAGACAATTTTACCTGAGAACAATTCAGATTCACAGCATAGGGCTGGGGTGCTATTTGATCCACTATGTCAGTGCCAGCCCTTTGAGCTGAGCCTCCTGCACCACACTTTGGAAAGCCTCAAATATTTCTCTGAGTCATCAGAAGATTGAAGTCTTCTGATTGCTGCATTGTAAATGTAGCCAATCTGGATGTTAAATCTTCCAGCACCTGTGTCAGTGAAGCTTGTCTTTAATGTTTTCAAAACACAAAAGCGATTTTCAATCGCGTGAGTCAAAGTTCTTCTTTCAGTGAAAAGAAAATTGCAGAATGTTTCATTTTCTTCATTGGTTTTCCAACACAATTGCATTGGCAGTTTGTGCCCACTTAGAAACTATGGGTAAGATTTTACCCGCCCTGGGTGGCAGACCACAAGACAGGGGTGTTGTGTATTGGGGACATGATACACAGAGCAGACTTTGGTTAAAAATGAACAGAACTTTATTACTGGTGTGTGATCTCTTCCATGGCTGCTGCTTCTCTGTTTCCCACGCTAGGTCTATTACATAATTTCTGGTGCATACATTAATATAACAGAGCTCTGGTGAGCAAACTGAGATCCACCTTGCACACAGCATTCCTTTACACACTGGTTTGAGGCCAATGTGTTTTCCCGGAGGCATGAGGTGAGATTGGAAGGCACGGGAGATTCCAATGAACATTGGATTGATGAGCATTCATGAGATGGGAAACTGACCCACTATTAAGCCACCACTGGCAGAATCACATCCTGTTTTTACGCCAGTGGGTTTCCAACATTTTGGCTCCCATTAAATTCTCTGCTCCTACCCACCACCAAACCCACATTCAACCTTATTCAAACATATAAGATCTTGAGGGGGCTTGACAAGGTAGATGGTGAGATGTTTTTACTCGTGGGGCAGTCTTGATCAAGGGGACAAAATAAAGGGCCTGTCATTTAAAATTTCTTCTCGCAGGGTGTGGTGTATCTCTGGAATTCTCTGCCCCAAAGGTTGGTGGAAGCTGGAGCATTAGAAGTATTTAAAGTGGAGATGGATAAATATTTGATAGATTGAGGAATAGAGGGCCATCGGGAAATGGCAGAGAAAAGGAGTTGAGGCCGACATAGATCAACTATGATCATATTGAATGGCGGAGCAAGCTGGAACGGCCTGTTGGCTTACTCCTGCTTGTGTTTTTGTGTTCTCTGGGCACTGAACCTCCCATTAACAGACACAATTTCTCCTTATTTACCCTAAAGTCCTTCAGAATTTGAGCATCAGAGTGCATCTGAGTCACAAGGCTCCGAATCCAAATCCTGCACCGAGACAAAGGTCAGGGTCAATTGTCCAGTAAGGGAGCACTGTGCTGTCAGAGGAGCTGTCTTTCAGTGAGATATTACACTGAAGCTTCATCTGCCTGCTTAGATGCATGTAAGAGATTTCAATGCATTATTCTGAAAAAGAACAGGAGAGTTACTTCTGACATTCTGACCAATATTTATCCCTCAAACATAACAAACTGATTATCTGGTCATTTATGATTGTTGTTTTTGGGAGCTTGATATGTACAAATTTGCTGCTGCTTTTCCTCCATCACAACTTCTTTAAAAATTACTTCATTGGCAGTTGAACACTTTAAATGTCCGTGCAATATTGGACAATCTTATCAAATCTCCCCTTCAACTAAGAACTATTATGGATTCGCTAAGCTCTTCACAGTCAAAATCTGGCAAGTACAATGAGGGAGACCAGCCCAGGATTTTCTCGGAAGAGGCCAAATCCTGATATGGGACTATATGCTGGTTCTGGGCCCCCACAGATGGATAGCTGCTATGTAGCTAGTGGCCTCCCCATGCAGTAAGGACTCACTCCGTCACTGAGAAAATGTAGATGGCCTGGGAAAATGACCCCGAGTCTAATCTAGAACCATACCCAAGCAAGGTGAAACATAGAAAATAGGAGCAGGAGTAGGCCATTCAGCCCTTTGAGCCTGCTCTGCCATTCATCACGATCATGGCTGATAATCCAACTTACTAGCCTGATCTTGCCTTCCCCCATATTCTTTGATCCCTTTCACCCTCAGAGCTATATCTAACTGCATCTTGTAAACATACAGGGGGCGATTCTCCCGGCCTGCTGCACTGCTCGAGTATGGCGTACGGCCAATCGCAAGTCTCCCAGGCCATTTCTTTTTCACGTAATCAGCCTCACATCAGAAATCAGCACAAGGCTGATTACTATGTGGAAATTCACATTTCCATATCATTAGCGAGCCCGGGACGGTATTCTCTTGGCTCGCTAATGTCTCTGCGTCCCCCACCGCCGGGAGAGGTTCTCAGCAGCAGGATTAAAACTGGTCCCCATCAACGGGGACCAGGCATGATCATAGAATCATACAGTGCAGAAGAGGCCCTACAGCCCATCGAGTCTGCACCGACACGTGAGAAACACCTAAACTCCCACCTAATCCCATCCACCAGCCTTGGCCCATAGCCCTGGATGTCATGATGTGCCAAATGCTCATTCAGGTACTTTTTAAAGGATGTGAGGCAACTCTACGACCCTCTCAGGCAGCGCATTCCAGACCGTCACCACCTCTGGGTAAAATGTTTTTCCTCACATTCCCCCAAACCTCCTGCCCCTCACACTGAAGTTGTGTCCCGTCGTGACTGACCTTTAACTAAGGGGAACAGCTGTTCCTTGTCCACTTTTTCCATCTCCTTCATAATCTTGTACAACTCAATCAGGTTCCCCCTCAGTCTTCTCTGCTCCAACGAAAACGAACCAAGCCAACCCAACCTCTCTTCATAACTTAACTGCTCCATCGCAGGCAGCATCCTGATGAATCTCCTCTGCACCCCTCCAGTGCAATCACATCCTTCCGATAATGTGGCGACCAGAACTGCACACAGTACTCGAGCTGTGGCCTCATCAAAGTTCTTTACAACTCCAACATGACTTCCCTATTTTTCTAATCTATGCCTCGATTGATAAAGGCAACTGTCCCATATGCCTTTTTCACCACCCTACGAACATGCCCTTCTGCTTTCAGAGATCTGTGGACAAACATGTCAAGGTTCCTTTGGTCCACAGAACTTCCTTGCGTTCTGCCATTCATTAAGTATTTCCTTACAAATTACTCCTTCCAAAGTGTATCACCTCACACTTTTCAGGGTTAAATTCCATATGCCACTTATCTGCCCATTTGACCATTCCATCTATATCTTCTTGGAGCATAAGACACTCATCCTCACTGTTAACCACCCGTCCAATCTTTGTGTCATCCTCAAACTTACACATCCTACCCCCTACATAGTCATCAATGTTGTTTATATAAATGACAAATAATAGGGGACCCAGCACAGATCCCTGTGGTATACCACTGGACACTGGCCTCCAATCACTGAAAGAAGTCTAACAACATTGTTCCACTGGAGCAAGCAGAGAGGGAGTGATTTGTGGCAAGAGTGCTGGTGAGAGATTTATTTATTTATTTAGTCAGTTGGTGTGATTTTTTTGCCTTTATTTTTGTAGTAGTATTTTTCTTAATTTTAAACTGAAAACCGGAAGTGGGCTGCTAAGGAGTCTGGGAAGGGTTTTTTAAGCGCGCGAAGTATAAAAGGTAGGTTGCAGTATACAGCGGGCAGCGTCGGGAGCGGGCAGCGGAGTGTGTGGGAAGCAGAGTGTGACCTATAAGGGCTTTGGCTCACAGGGCTTCGGGGTACAGTGCGAGCAGGGGTGAGTTTTTTCATTCTTGTTTACTTTTCTCTGTGTGCCTTGGTATAAAGGGGCAAATATGAGTGTGAAGCTAGCGTGTTGTTCCCAGTGTAGGATGTGGGAGGTCCTGGAGGCACCTGGCCTCCCGGACACCCACATCTGTGAGGGGTGTGTCGAGCTGCGGTTCCTGAGGGACCATGTTAAGGAGCTGGAAGTGCAGCTCGAGGATCTTAGGCTGTTAAGGGAGAATGAGGAGGTGATAGACAAGAGCGATCATCAGGTGGTCACACCAGGGCCATGGGTGGAGGCCAAGTGGGTGACGGCCAGGAAGGGTAAAGCTCGGGTGATTGAGAGCACCCTGGTGGATGTGCCCCTACACAACAAGTACTCCTGCCTGAGTACTGCTGGGGGGGACAGCCCGCCTGGGGGAAGCAGCAGTGGCCGTGTCTCCGGAGTGGAGTCCGGCCCTGTAACTCAGAGGGCTAAGGAAAAGGGGAAGAAGGCAGTGTTAATCGGGAACTCGACAATAAGGGGGTCGGACAGGCATTTTTGCGGAGGCAAGCGGGAGTCTCGGATGGTGGTCTGCCTCCCTGGGGCCGGGATCCAGGATGTCGCTGATCGACTCCCGGAAATCCTGAGGGGGGAGGGAGAGGAGCCAGAGGTAGCTGTACATATTGGTACCGCTGATGTGGGAAAGGGGAAGGGGTCATGAAAAGAGAGTATAGGGAATTAGGGAGACAGCTGAGAAGGAGGAAAGCAAAGGTAGTGATCTCAGCATTGCTGCCTGTGCCATGGGAGGGTGAGGGCAGGAATGGAGTGAGGTGGAGGATGAATGTGTGGCTGAGGGACTGGTGCAGGGGGCAGGGATTCAGGTTCCTGGACCATTGGGACCTCTTTAGGGGCAGGTGTGACCTGTACACACAAAACGGGTGGCACTTGAATCCCACGGGGAACCAATATCCTGGCGGGAAGGTTGGCTAAGGCTACTGGGGAGAGTTTAAACTAGATAGGTTGGGGGGAGGGGATCGAGACGAGGTGACTGGGAGCGAGGAACTTAGCTTGCAAACCGAGAAGGGTTATAGACAGTGCAAGAGGGAGGATGGACGGGGGATAGAGAAGGGGAGAGCTCAGACCAAAGGATTGAGATGTGTTTACTTTAATGCCAGGAGTATAGTGAATAAAAGGGATGAGCTCAGAGCGTGGATCGATGCCTGGAAGTGTGATGTGGTGGCCATTACGGAGACTTGGATGTCTCAGGAACAGGACTGGATACTCCAGGTGCCGGGATTCAGATGTTTCAGGAAGGACAGGGAGGGAGGCAAGAGAGGGGGTGGAGTGGCACTGCTGATCAGGGATAGTGTCACAGCTGTAGAGAAGGTGTATGCTGTGGAGGGATTGTCTACAGAGTCTCTGTGGGTGGAAGTTCAGAGTGGGAAAGGATTGATCACTTTGCTGGGAGTTTTCTATAGGCCGCCCAATAGTGACAGGGAGGTGGAGGAGCAGATAGGGAAACAGATCCTGGAGAGTTGCAATAATAGCAGAGTTGTTGTGATGGGAGACTTTAATTTCCCAAACATAGATTGGAATATCCCTAAGGTAAGGGGATTGGATGGGGAGGAGTTCGTTAGGTGTGTTCAGGAGGGTTTCCTGACACAGCATGTGGACAAGCCTACAAGAGGAGAGGCTGTACTTGATCTGATACTGACCAATGAGCCTGGACAGGTGTCAGATCTCTCAGTGGGAGAGCATCTTGGGGATAGCGATCATAACTCTATCTCCTTTATGCTTGCATTGGAAAAAGAGAGGATCAGGCAAGCTAGGAAAGCGTTTATATGGAGTAAGGGGAAATATGAAGACATAAGGCAGCAAATTAGAGGAGTAAATTGGAAGGAGGTATTCTCGGGGAAATCTACTGAAGAGAGGTGGCAGTTTTTCAAGGAATGTCTGTCTAGGGTTCTACAGGACAATGTTCCGAGCAGACAGGGAGGAGTTGGTAGGTTAAAGGAACCGTGGTGCACGAAAGCTGTGCGGGACCTAGTCGAGAAGAAAAGGAAAGCGTACAAAAGGTTCAGAGAGCTTGGCGAAGATAGGGATCTAGATGAGTTTACGGCTTGTAGGAAGGGACTAAAGAAGGAAATTAGGAGAGCCAGAAGGGGTCACGAGAAGGCGGTTCCCTGGTGCTGTGAGACAGCAGTGCTAACCACTGTGCCAACGTGCTGCCCCTATCTCATGTAGGTATGCCTGGTGCTGTGCCTTTCATGCTCTGTCATCTTCTCTATCAACCCCTAGAGGTAAGATAAGGATCTCACATCACCTACTTGCAGTGGTGTGGTCACAGGGTGGCCCTGTGTGATCTGATGTGTGGATCCACTGATGCGTTTCTAGTCAAAATTATCTGTCTTGGATTGCTTCCAACTACACAAGTCAACATCAAAGTTATAGTCCAACACACAAGCTGCAAATTTAATAAAAAGTACTTGTTTGCATCTTTCATAAACTGGACATCATTGAGAAATCAAACCAAACCAAAATACTCAATAAAGCAATTATAAGGAAGTGGCTTAGGAAACATCTAGATTGGGATCAGTTTGATAATCCTCCACACTTTCTTTCAACGATTCATTCTATCTGGAAGCCTATATGGATGAGAAAATAAAATGGAACAGAACAAATAAAGACCCTTGATATCAACTTACTTTCTTCAACATTGGTCTCCCTGTTGGCTCCAAGAGCAGCACCAGCTGTTTCGAAAGGCTGAAGCAGAAGACTCAGAACAAGATCTGCACTCATTATGCAGCTGCATAATGTATCAAATGAGACATCCTGATCATTCTGTTTTACCTTTTCCTCTTTTTCTTCTCAAAGACTTTACAGTTTGAAAGGAATCCATGTATTGAATGATGGAACAATGTGCCTGTCACACATTCCCATGCCCTCAACATCAGCACTCTGAAGTATGTAATTTGTGAGTTTAAACAATGTGAATCACAGTTTTCCATCGAGGAGAAGAAATTGCAAGTGGAGAATGCAAAGATCCTCATGTCAGGGCATGTTCAAAGCCCATGCTGCATGACAACCAAGGATTGGGTCTGTCTTCATATTCAAGCTGATGATGCAGGAATTACATGCATTTCTCTCTCTTTTGATGTCACCACAAGTAGCCTCCCTCAACTGGCAAAACAAGTCTCCAACAATGCTGTGCTGGAATGATGGACTCTTTGGATACTTTGTTACAGACTTGACCACAGGGCTTGCAAAACTAGGGTGGGGGATGGGGGGACGGGGGTGGGGGTGGGGGGAGCGGTTGGTTGTGAGACGATTCTAGGGTTGTGAACTCCAAGGCAGCAACAGCTGCCACAGAACTCCAACTGAATATTCAACTCCTTTAAATCGTTTCCTGTTTTTAAAAAAGAGTGGGCATGACATAAATCTGGTTTCTGCTCCAAGAGTCACTGAAAATTTAGTTGTTTTAAAATCCCTTAAGATGAAATACACTGCCCCACTTCACCTCCCCAACCACTGCCGCCACCACCCACCCCCCCCCCCCCCCCCAACCTCTCCCCGTCCTGCCAAATTGCTTTGACAGCTCCTACTAAGGGGTCATGACAAATCCAAGCCTTGAATGGGGTCACAGTGGGAAAAGGTTTGGGAAGCACCATTTCTCAGATTGGACAGACATTGTGTGGTGAACCATCGTTGGTTCCCACTAGATAGTACTGAGGCAGGGTCTGGCCAGTACTACAAGTATGTATATATGTTGCTGTTGGGGTTAGGGATGGGTTGTTCTACTTGTTGTTGTTGGGGTTAGGTTTGGGCTGTTACACCTTGTATTATAGTTATTATGATACATCCCAGTCGGGCTCCGCCTCCTGGGAGAGGTATAAAGGTCACTACTCTGTCTGGGACCCCTCAGTCTGGGATCGTGTATATAATTAGTAGCTTTGTTGTAACAGCAAATAAAAGCCTTTATTTCCTGAGCATCTCAAGCCTCGTGTGTGATAACGCGCATCACATTGATCATTTGGAAACAGCAAACCTTATCCACTTTGGAAACTGCTATTCTGCTGCATTGATCATTTAGTTCAGGAGCCCAGCCCTGGAGGGGTGGCAGGACAATGATACAATGAGGCAGCTTTTCAAAAAAGCTGTACATTTCCTCCATCCTACATGCTCTCGTCGAGACCTGGAACATCGCTTCCAGTTTCCACCCCTCCATCTGGTCCATCTCAGACCTTCCCTTCCCTTCCTTGACCTTTCAGTCTCCATTTCTGTCAATAAACTATCTACCAATATCCATTACAAGCCCACTGACTCCCACAGCTATCTGGACTACAGCTCTTCACACCCTACATCCTGCAAGGACTCCATCCCTTTCTTTCAGCTCCTTCGCCTCCGTCGCATTTGTTTCGATGATGCCACTTTCCAAAGTGGTGCGTCTAATATGTGCTCCTTATTCCTCAACCGTGGATTCCCATCTACAGTTGTTGACAGGGCCCTCAACATCGTGCGGTCCGTCTCCCATGCCACGACCCTCATCCCCTCCCCTCTCTCCCAGAACAAGGAGTCCCCCTTGTTCTCACGTTTCACCCTGCCAGGCTCCGCATGCAAAACATAATCCTCCGCCATTTTCACCAACTCCAGCGTGATGCCACCACCAAACACATCTTCCCTTCACTCCCTCTGTCAGCGTTCCGCAGAGACCGTTCCCTCCATAGAAACCATAGAAACCCTACAGTGCAGAAAGAAGCCATTCGGCCCATCAAGACTGCACTGACAACAATCCCACCCGGGCCCTATCCCCATATCCCTACATATTTACCTGCTAACCCCTCTAACCTTCATATTTTACCCACTAATCCCTCCAATCTACGCATCCCAGAACACTAAGGGGCAATTGAGCTTGGCCAATCAACCTAACCCGCACATCTTTGGACTGTGGGAGGAAACCGGAGCACCCGGAGGAAACCCACGCAGACACGGGGAGAATGTGCAAACTCCGCACAACAGTGACCTGAGCCGGGAATCGAACCCAGGTCCCTGGAGCTGTGAAGTAGCAGTGCTAACCACTGTGCTACCGTGCCGCCCCTCCGGAATAACCTAGTCCATTCCTCCACTATACCCAATACCTCTCCCATCGCTCATGGCACTTTCCCATCCAATCGCAGAAGGTGCAGCACCTGCCCTTTTACCTCTTCCATTCTTACCATCCAAGATCCAAAACACTCATCCCATGTTAAGCAGCGTTTCACTTGCACCTCTTCCAATTTGGTCTATAGCATTCTCTGCTCCCAGTGTGGTCTCCTCTATATCGGAGAGACCAAGCGTAGACTGGGTGATCGCTTTGCTGAGCACCTTTGGTCTGTGCGCAGTCAGGACCCTGACCTTCCCATTGCTTGCCATTTTAACACACGATCCTGCTCCCATCCCACATGTCTGTCCTTGGCCCTGCTGCAATGTTCCAGTGAAACTCAACGCAAACTGGAGAAACAGCATCTCATCTTCCGGCTCCGCACTTTACAGCCTTCCGGTCTCAACATCGAATTCAACAACTTCAGATGATTAGCTCCATCCCACCTCCACCCCTTCATTTTCATTTTATTTAATTTTTAACTGTTCTCTACTTTTTCTTTCTTTATTGTCTTTCTTTTTCTTTCCCTCCCCCACTCTTTCCCCCTATTTCATCCCCCCTTTCCTTACCTTTTCTCCCCTTTTTCTCAACTTTACCTCTTTCCCACCCATCTCCCCTGTCCTCTCACATCTTGTCACAGCTTACCCACTGATTTCAGCTTCGCTGCCGTTTGGCCTTTCACACCTTCTGTTCTATGGACTGCCATTAGCAGCCTTTCCCCTTGTTTTTGTAGCTATGACGCATCTTTCATTCCCTCCCCCTACAGTATAAATCTCTCCCACTTGCTATGCCTTTTAACTTTGACAAACGGTCATCTGGACTCAAAACATCAGCTCTTTTCTCTCCTTACAGATGCTGCCAGACCTGCTGAGATTTTCCAGCATTTTCTCTTTTGGTTTCAGATTCCAGCATCCACAGTAATGGGCAAAGAAATGGCAGATGGAGTTCAATCCAGATAAATGCGAAGTGATGCATTTTGGTAGAACTAACGTAGGGGAGAGCTATACGATAAATGGCAGAACCATAAAGGGTTTAGATACGCAGAGGGACCTGGGTGTGCAAGTCCACAGATCCTTGAAGGTGACGTCACAGGTGGAGAAGGTAGTGAATAAGGCATATGGCATGCTTGCCTTTATAGGACGGGGCACAGAGTATAAAAGTTGGGGTCTGATGTTGCGGTTGTATAGAACGTTGGTTCAGCCGCATTTGGAATACTGCGCCCAGTTCTGGTCGCCACACTACCAGAAGGACGTGGAGGCTTTAGAGAGAGTGCAGAGGAGGTTTACCAGGATGTTGCCTGGTATGGAAGGGCTTAGTTATGAGGAGAGATTGGGTAAACTGGGGTTGTTCTCACTGGAAAGACGGAGGATGAGGGGTGACCTTATGAAAGGCATAGATAGGGTGAACGCTGGGAAGTTTTTTCCCAGGTCAGTGGTGACGTTCACGAGGGGTCATAGGTTCAAGGTGAGGGGGGGACGGGGGGGGGGGAAGGTTTAACACAGATATCAGAAGGACGTATTTTACACAGAGGGTGGTGGGGGCCTGGAATGCGCTGCCGGGCAAGGTGGTGGAGGCGGACACACTGGGAACGTTTAAGACTTATCTAGATAGCCACATGAACGGAGTGGGAATGGAAGGATACAAAAGAATGGTCTAGTTTGGACCAGGGAGCGGCGTGGGCTTGGAGAGCCGAAGGGCCTGTTCCTGTGCTGTATTGTTCTTTGTTCTTTGTAATTTGCTTTTCCTCCATCCTGTGGTCAGAGGTAGGGATGTTCACTGGTGGTTGCGCTGTGTTCGGCACCTTTCGTGGCTCCTCAGATGCTGGGACATCTCATGTCCATTGAGGCTTGGTCTGGTGGGTGGCAGGCGGCACTCCCATCAGGTGCTTGGCAATGTGCATCTTCAACAAGAGAGAATCTAACCATTCAATGGCATTGTCATCGCTGAATCAACCACCATCAACATTCTGTAGGTTATGGCACTTTAAGTGTATATCCATGTATTTTTATACATGTGATAAGGGTTTCCGTCTTTGCCACCCTATCAAGCAGTGACTTCTAGATTCCCAAAACTCTCTGGGTGACAAAAATGCCCCTCAACTCTTCTGTAACCCAGCCTGTTAGGAATTCAAAACTAATTAAACTAATATAAATTTATTAAGTGCACTTTTAAAAGGGACTATTAAAACTAATATGAATTTATTAAATGCACTTTTAAAAGGAACTATTAAAACTAATATGAATTTATTAAAAGGGATTATCTCCAATATTCATGCACTTGGCGTAAAAGATACCACTAACTGCATGTTTATGTAGGCAGTCAACTTTACACATTGAACCTTCACTACACAACAAGTTCATGTCAGTAGGATGAGTTTTCCAGGCGAGCCCTGTACTCCTCACAGACCTGATGACCCAATGCAAGGCTGTGGCTGTTCAAGGAACAGACATCGAGGCAGAGATTAGGTGCAGTCTCTGGGAAGTATTGGGGAGGACAGATAGTGCCTACACTAGGAAACACCTTGCCTGTGAACCATGTACCACCTGGAGGTACCACCTGGAGAATAAACCTAAATGCAGACAGCATTGGAATCTAAACAACGTTCTGCGTACGTAGTCTGTAGACTGGCAGAGCACTGCTTTGGAGGTCACTTCAACGTAGTTCTCTCCCACGACATGATGGAAGAATAAACAATTGTGCTTTATCCAGCTCACTTGAGATCATTTTAAGCAAACTTCACAGCAACACGGTCTATCCAATCTTTCCAAAGAGCATAAGGGGAGAAGGTGGGAGAATGGTACTAAGTGAATAACCCATTTGGAGAGCCGATGCAGACATGATGGCCACATGGTCTCCTCCTGTGCAGTTACAATTGCGTGGTTCTGTGCCAGAAGGACTGAGGAACTGCCTGACAGTGGCCAAGGACAATGTGGTTAGCCAGATACTGGAGGTCCTGAGCACCACAACAGAGAAATATCATCCAACCCCAACTCACTGCCATTTTGCTCCTCTCACTTTAGACCCGATACAAGAAAAACAGACTTGAATTTATATTGCATTTATCATGGCCGCCTGACATCTTAAAATAATTTAAGTGCAGTCATTGTTGTAATGTAGGTTGGACAAACCAACCTTATTGGATCACCCAGAGGAAGCATGATTTCGGACATGGACCACCCCTTCTATGTCAATGGTATTAAAGTTAAAGTTTATTTATTAGTCACAAATAAGGCTTACATTAACATTGCAATGAAGTTACTGTGAAATTTCCCTCATCGCCAACGCCGGCACCTGTTCGGGTTAATGCACTAACCAGCACGTCTTTCAGACTGTGGGAGAAAACCAGAGCACCCGCAGGAAACCCACGCAGACACGGGGAGAACATGCAAACTCCACACAGACAGTGACCCAAGCCGGGAATCGAACCCAGGTCCCTGGTGCTGTGAGGCAGCAGTGCTAACCACTGTGCCACCCTGGAGTATTGAAGTGTTTACTGGAAAGGACCATGGAAAGATATTGAGTGCTGGAAGGTGGGGTGGGTAGGGGGAAAGGGGAGGGGGAAGATGACAGTTCAGCTTTGATGAAGGGCGTGTTCTTAACAATATGCAGGAGCTCTTTGGAAAATTAAAGCAAGAGAGTGCCAAGAGATATCCGTTACTGGAAGCAATCTTTGATGTCAGGGTTCCAGACTAATTTTCCTGCCAAAATGTAATCTTCTTTCAATTCCTTGTCTTGTTCTTGTAAGCCTGCAGCCCTTAGACCCATGTCTTGCCTCACTGAATGCAACAAATATTGGGCATTTAATCCTGGATTGTTGGGAAGTCTGTCAGAAGGTGGAAATGTTGTGGCCCCAACACTTGGTGTCTTCTTTGAACTGACAAACCATTTCTCCTGACATCAGCGCCTGGCCTCATACAGGAATGAATGGCAGGTTGGTTTTTCTGGTCTTTGTGTCCTGGGTTGGGGCTCCCATCATCAATATCTCTCAAATTATTATTCCCATCATCTTCACAGCTCTGGGACTCCCGTCCTTGCAATGGTGCCTGTCGTTGCTCACATCACTCTCGCACTGCCTCTGGAGTGAAACTGAGGACAAAATAGGGGGGTGGTGGGGAGGGGGAAGGGGGTGAGAGGGGAGGGAGGGGGGGGCGGGGGGGTGGTGCGGGGGGGGGGCGGGGAGGAGGGGGGCAGGGAGGAGGGGGAGGAGGGGGGCAGGGAGGAGGGGGCGGGGGGAAGAGGGGGTGACGGAGGGTCGGGGGCGGAGGGGGGCGGAGGGGGGCGGAGGGGCTGAGGGAGAGGGCGGAGGAGGGGAGGGGCGGGCGGGGGGAGGAGGGGGCGGGGGCAGTGGGGGTCGTGGGGCAGGGGAGAGGGAGGGGGCGGGGGGAGAGGGAGGGGAAGGGGGGAGAGGGAGGGGGCGGGGGTATGAGGGGAGGGGAGGGGGCGGGGGGGAGGGAGGAGCGGGGGAAGGGAGGGGGCAGAGGAAGGGGGGGCAGAGGAAGGGGGGGCAGGGGGGGCGGGGAAGAGGGGGGGAGGGGGCGGGGAAAGGAGTAGAGAAGGGGGCGAGGGGCCGGGGGAAGAGGGGAGGAGGGAAGGGGGCGGGGAAGGGAGGGGGTGGGGGAAGGGAGGGCGGAGGGGTTGGGGGGAGGGGAAGGGGGTGGGGGCAGAGTGAGGGGGAGGGGAGGGGCCGGAGTGAGGGGGAGGGGGCAGAGTGAGGGGGATGGGGCAAAGTGAGGAGACAGGGGGAGGGGGCAGGGGGGTGGGCAGAGTGAGGGGGGAGGGGGCAGAGTGAGGGGTAAGAAGCAGTGTGAGGGGAAGGGATTCGAGGAGGGGAAGGGGCGGGTTGAGGGGGGAGGGGAAAGGGTGAGGTGTTCGGGCAGCCTGAGGGAAATAGGTGGGGTAAGGAAGGGACAGGCTGGGAGTCGAAGTGGTGGGATCAGGGGAAGAACTTGAAAATGGGAATTTGTAAAAATTGATTGGGACGAGGAAGGAAGAAAGAATGGGGGACAAATAGGAATCGGGGATTGAGGAAAGAGAGAAATAGGATGTGGGAGAGGAATTGGAAGCAAAGGAAATGAATTAAGAGAGTGATGGGCAACCTGCAGCCCGGGGGCCACATGTGGTCCAATTGGGTTCTGAGTGCGGCCCATGAGACATTTTGTTGACTGTTGCCCGTGCACAGGATTGCCACATTCGGTTGATTTCCATTTATGTAGTCTTTTCCCTACCCGTCTGACGAACTGATTCGCTCATAAAGCAAGGCAAATGAAGTGAGGTGCGTGCTGATTGCTCACAACATTGACTGTGAGAGCCTGTGTCCAAGGTTTAAATATCTCTTTTAGTTTTACCATTTGAAGTTGATAGTTCTATTAATATGTAAATGATTTTCCATAGCTCATTGTGAAATATTTGGCATTTATTAAATGTATTTAATCTTATTCATGGGGCCATGGTTAGTGAACAAGCCTGATTTCAATCCTGCGGCCCACTGAAATGACAGAAACCCACTGGTCCAGATTTCCCATCGCTGAATTAAGAGATGAAAGGTGAGAATGTGAGGAATGGGCGCAGAGAGAATAAAAAGATTCCGAGGATAGAAAGCATTTCATAGAAACCCTATAGTACAGAAAGAGGCCATTCGGCCCATCGAGTCTGCACCGACCACAATCCCACCCAGGTCCTCCCCCCATATCCCTACATATTTACCCACTAATCCCTCTAACCTACACATCTCAGGACACTAAGGGCAATTTTAGCATGGCCAATCAACCTAACCTGCACATCTTTGGACTGTGGGAGGAAACCGGAGCACCCGGAGGAAACCCACGCAGACATGGGGAGAATGTGCAAACTCCACACAGACAGTTACCCAAGCCGGGAATCGAACCCAGGTCCCTGGAGCTGTGAAGCAGCGGTGCTAACCACTGTGCTACCGTGCCGCCCATAATTGGAAGAGGTCGAGATTAATCTGGAGCAAATAAGGGACCCCGAGGTAGTAATGTGGAATGGCAGCGAAGGAAAGGGCAGGATGTAATACACGAAGATTAAAAGAGGAATTAGGTCAGGACAACACACCAGCCATCCAAGAATGAATTCACAGTTTCAGCAGTAACATCAAGCAGTAAAGATGTGGGCTGTGATGTGATGGTTCAACCCTAATGCGCAGCTTCACTGCATGAAGATCCAAGATCCATTCTCCCCACTTCAACTTTTCTCATTTTCTTCAGTTCCACATCATAAATCGCCAAGAAGTCCACTTCACTTTGCGGTAAAGAGACACCCAAGTTTATTACCAAGTAATATTTTGAAGTACTTTTAAATTTATTAATTTTCGGGATGTGGGCATTGCTGAAAAGGCCAGCATTTATTGTCCAATCCCACTGCCTTTGAGTTAAAGCAGAAGATCACAGGTTTCAGAAGCGATCACAGTATGGTAGAATTTAAAATACAGATGGAGCGTGAGAAGGTAAAATCCAATACCAGTTTTTTGTGCTTAAACAAAGGAGACTACAATGGGATGAGGGAGGTGTTGGCTCAGGTAGACTGGGAGCAGAAAATTTATGGTGGGACAATTGAGGAGACACCCAAGTTATTATCCAGTGGAGGACTTTCAAAGTGACCTTTCACAGTGCTCAGCAAAAGTATATACCAGTGATAAGGAAGGACTGTAGAAAAAGAGATAATCAGCCATGGATATCTAAGGAAATAAAGGAGGGTATCAAATTGAAAGAAAATGCATACAAAGTGGCAAAGATTAGTGGGAAACTAGAGGATTGGGAAATCTTTAAAGGTCAATAGAAAGCCATGAAAAAAGCTATAAGAAAAGTAAGATGGATTATGAGAGTAAACTAGTTCAGAATATAAAAACAACAAAAGTTTCTACAAATATATAAAATGAAAAAGAGTGGCTAAAGTAAACGTTGGTCCTTTAGAGGACGAGAAGGGGGATGTAATAACTGGAAATGAGAAAATGGCTGAGGCATTGAACAGGTATTTTGTGCCAGTCTTCACAGTGGAAGATACAAATAACATGCCAAAAATTGATGACAAGAAGGCAGGACCTAGAAACTATCATTATCACGAAAGAGGTAGTGTTGGGCAAGCTAATGGGGCTAAAGGTAGACAGGTCTCCTGGCCCTGATGGAATGCATCCCAGGGTACTAAAAGAGATGGCAGGGAAAATAGCAAATGCACTAGTGGTAATTTACCAAAATTCGCTGGACTCTGGAGTGGTTCCCGCAGATTGGAAAACAGCAAATGTGATGCCACTGGTTAAAAAAGGAGGTAGACAAAAGGCGGGTAACTATAGGCCGGTTAGCTTAACTTCTGTTGAGGGAAAATGCTTGAATCTATCATCAAGGAAGAAATAGCGAGGCATCTGGATATAAATTGTCCCATTGGTAAAGCGCAGCATGGATTCATGAAGGGCAGGTCATGTTTCACTAATTTGCTGAAATTCTTTGAAAACATTACATGCACAGTGGACAATGGGGAACCTGTGGATGTGGTGTATCTGGATTTCCAGAAGGCATTTGACAAGGTGCCGCACCAAAGATTGCTGCATAAGATAAAAGTGCACGGTGTTATGGGTAATGTATTAACATGGATAGAGGATTGGTTAACTAACAGAAAGCAAAGAGTGGGGGTAAATGGGTGTTTTTCTGGTTGGCGATCAGTGACTAGTGTTGGACCTCAGGGATCAGTGTTGCGACTGCAATTGTTTACGATTTACATAGATGACTTGGAGTTGGGGACCAAGTGTAGTGTGTCAAAATTCGCAGATGACACCAAGATGAGTGGCAGAGCAAAGTGTGCAGAGGACATTGAAAGTCTGCAAAGGGCTATAGATAGTCTAAGTGAGCGGGCGAGGGTCTGGCAGATGGAGTACAATGTTGGTAAATGTGAGGTCATCCATTTTGGTAGGAATAACAGTAAAATGGACTATTATTTAAATGGTAAAAAATTGTAGCATGCTGCTGTGCAGAGGGACCTGGGTGTCCTTGTGCAAGAATCACAAGGAGTTGGTTTGCAGGTGCAGCAGGTAATTAAGAAGGCAAATGGAGTTTTGTCCTTCATTGCTAAAGGGATGGAGTTTAAAAACAGCAAGATTATGTTGCAGCTGTATAAGATGTTGGTGAGGACACACCTGGAGTAGTGTGTAGAGTTTTGGTCTCCTTACTTGAGAAAGGATATACTGGCACTGGAGGGGGTGCAGAGGAGATTCACTAGGTTGATCCGGAGTTGAGAGGGTTGGCTTATGAGGAGAGACTGAGTAGACCGAGGCTATACTCATTGGAATTCAGAAGAATGAGGGGAGATCTAATAGAAACATATAAAATTATGAAGGGAATAGATAAAATAGAAGCAGGGAAGCTGTTTCCACTGGCAGGTGAAACTAGAACTAGGGGGCATGGCCTCAAAATAAGGGGAAGCAGATTTAGGACTGAGTTGAGGAGGAACTTCTTCACACAAAGGGTTGTGAATCTGTGGAATTCCCTGCCCAGTGAAGCAGTTGAAGCTACCTCATTGAATGTTTTTAAGGCAAGGATAGATACATTTTTGAACAGTAAAGGAATTAAGAGTTATGGTGAGCGAGCGGGTAAGTGGAGCTGAGTCCACAAAAAGATCAGCTGTGATCCTATTGAATGGCAGAGCAGGCTCGATAGCCAGATGACCTACTCCTGCTCCTAGTTCTTATGTTCTTAATTCCTGTGTTAGTAAACTCATAGGAAAATAGGACAGTTCTTAATTCCTGTGTTAGTAAACTCATAGGAAAATAAGACCTCTTTGTTAGTGAAGGTGGGGGAGGGGGCTGCATAGCAGAAGAGGGATATGAAGTAGTGCTGCAGAGAGACTAAAAATTGGTCAAAGTTAGAGTGCAAATGACTTTATTTAAATCTTACCCCCATCGCAGTCTCTTCGCCTGATAGCTACATTATCAATTGCTATGTCGCCATGTTCTCCACGGATTGCCTTGAAAATTACCTATAATATTAACAACAATTAAGAGTCTGCTCAATATCATCCATTGCACAAATTACCCATATTAAAACAATGTCACATTGTGATGTACTGGTTCAGCACTAACCTGCTACTTCGCTGCATGACGGAATACAAGATCCATTTTTTCCTTTTCCAATTTTTTTTGGTTTCCCTTCTGAACAGTAAGTAGTCTCACAACACCAAGTTAAAGTCCAACAGGTTTATTTGGTAGCACGAGCTTTCGGAGCGCTGATCCTTCATCAGCTGACTACTTACTGTGCCTACCCCAGTCCAACGCCGGCAACTCCACATCATGGCTTTTCCTTCTGAAGGCATCAAGTCCCGACTGGGTAGACAGATCCACTTGTGCTGACCCCTCTCCCCAAGCCAGCTCCTCACCCCTCTGGGATTTATGCATTCCTTATGCTTGACAGTTAATGTCAGCCTGCTTTTTGACTTGGTGGAGAATCAGAGATTAGGCCAATCCAGTCCTCTCCTCAGTGTCCGTACATGAACTTCCAACAGTGGTACTGCATGAGCTGTAGTTTATGATTAGTTCAATTGTCAGGTGGAGAGAAAGGAGTATTGAGCAGAGGAGTAAGGGGTGGGGGTGGTGCTGGGGGGACTTGACAGGTTGGATGCTGAGAGGATGGATCCCCTTGTGGGGGAATCTAGAACTAGGGGGCACGGTATAAAAATTTTAGGTCTCCAATTTAAGATGGAGATGAGGAGATTTTATTTTCTCTCAGAGGATCGTTAGTATGTGGAATTCTATTCCCCAGAGAGCAAATTTTTAATCGACAAACGAGTTAAGAGTTATGGTCGGTGGACAGGAAAATGGAGTTGAGGCCATAATCAGATCAGCCATGATCTTATCAAATGGCTGAGCATGCTTGAGGGACCAAATGGCCTACTCCTGCTCTGAATTTTGTGTTATGTTCTTGTGTTATCCTCAGCTGAGGCCAACTCAGAAGGAATATAACTAGAGATTCAGGGAGCTGGTGGACAGACCATGTGTCCCTGTGGGATTTACATGTTGAAGAAACAAACACGATTTCATATCATTCTTGAGGAAATAAATAAATCTGTTACAATGCCCATGAAACATAGCCTGAGTAATTAAATCACCTGTATGTTGGATTTTGTTGGAAAATTAACTGTTCTTGAGGCATACATCCAAGAGGAGCCTTGGCTGCCTCTTTTACTCCACACTTCTGATTCAGTTGTATAATTTTTAACCAGAACCTTCAGTTCATTTTGTTCCTCAGACCCCAGAATGTGGTACCAAAAATCGATGCATATTTCCCCAGACACACTGATTTCCTCTCTCTCCAATCTAACGATTTCAGATGGAGCAAAATTGCTGGCTTCTTGGTAAATAAGTATCCACCTAGGTATTTAAGTACAGCAATGAAAAATAAAGGTTCAATACAACTTTTTAAAATCACTGAGTCATCATAATTCTACCAGTCAGCTTGCCTTTTCCTGGTTGGCAAGATTTAACTAGTGGGGTGCCACAGGGTTTGGTCATCGGGCCCCAACTATTTACAATCCATATTAAGGACTTGGCTGCAGGGATAGAAGATACTAAAGTCAAATTTGCAGGTGACATTAAAGTAGGTGGGATGGTAAGTTGTAATGAGAAAGTTAGAAATTTACAAATGGATTTGGATAGGTTAGGTGAATAGTCCAAGGAAGTGTTGCTGCAACTATACAGGGCATTGGTGAGACTGCACCTGGAATGCTGTGTACAGTTTTGGTCCCTTTATTTGGGAAAGAATGTAGTGGTATTAGAGGCAGTTCAGAGGAGGTTCACCAGATTGATTCCAAAGATGAAAGGTCTGTCTTATCATAGAATCCCTGCACTGCAGAAGAGGCCATTCGGTGCATCGACTCTGCACTGACTCTCTGACGGAGCATCTTACTCAGGCCCACCCTTCCACAATATTCCCGTAATCCCACACATTTGGGTGGCAGAGCAAAGTGTGCAGAGGACGCTGAAAGTCTGCAGAGGGATATAGATAGTCGAAGTGAGTGGGCGAGGGTCTGGCAGATGGAGTCCAATGTTGGTAAATGTGAGATCATCCATTTTGGTAGGAATAATGGCAATATGGACTATTATTTAAATAGTAAAAAATTGCAGCATGCTGCTGTGCAGAGGAACCTGGGTGTCCTTGTGCAGGAATCTCAAGGAGTTGATTTGCAGGTGCAGCAGGTAATTAAGAAGGCAAATGGAATTTTGTCCTTTATTGCTAGAGGGATGGAATTTAAAAATAGCGAGGTTATGTTGCAGCTGTATAAGGTGCTGGTGAGGCCACACCTGGAGTACTGTGTACAGTTTTGGTCTCCTTGAGAAAGGGTATACTGGCACTGGAGGGGGTGCAGAGGAGATTCACTGGGTTGATTCCGGAGTTGAGGGAGTTGGCTTATGAGGAGAGACTGAGTAGACTGGGGCTATACTCATTGGAATTCAGAAGAATGAGAGGAGATCTTATAGAAACATATAAGATTATGAAGGGAATAGATAAGATAGAAGCAGGGAAGTTGTTTCCACTGGTGGGTGAAACCAGAACTAGGGGGCATAGCCTCAAAATAAGGGAAAGCGGATTTAGGACTGAATTGAGGAGGAACTTCTTCACACAAAGGGTTGTGAATCTGTGGAATTCCCTGCCCAGTGAAGCAGTTGAGGCTACCTCATTGAATGTTTTTAAGGCAAGGATAGATACATTTTTGAACAGTAAAGGAATTAAGGGTTATGGTGAGCGGGCGGGTAAGTGGAGCTGAGTCCACGAAAAGATCAGCCATGATCTTATTGAATGGCAGAGCACGCTTGAGGGGCCAGATGGCCGACTCCTGCGCCTAGTTCTTATGTTCTTATTTCCCATGGCTAATTCATCCAATCTACACATCTTGGGACACTTAAGGGGCAATTTAGTATGGCCAATCCACCCATCCTGCACATCTTTGGACAGTGGGAGAAAACTGGAGCATCTGGAGGAAACCCACAGCTCAGACACGGGGAGAAGGTGCAAACTTCACACAGTCATCCAAGACCACAATGGAACCGTATCAATCAAATGTTTTAATCATCTTAAGCGCCTCAAGTGCCTTTAATTTCTGTACTTAAGGGAATACAAATTGAGCCTATATCCTTAGAGTTTAACCTTTGAACGACTTGGGCCCAACATACACAGAAAATTCAGGGAGATTTGACACCAGCCCATGGGGAAGCCTGCCTGATTTTCTTGACTTTGTCACCTGTGTGAAATCTAAGAAGCAAGAACAAAAAGATCTGCCCAGTTGCTCTTTGCTGGTTAGAATACATTGTGATGAGTGCTCACTGCTGCCATATAGGCAATCTCCACAGCCAATTTAAGCACACCAAGATCCCATTATGATGGTGGCCCAGATCGTGTTTTTAACGCTGTCAATTGAAAGGTAAATGTTGTCCAGGGCATCAGGGAGTACACCCCCTGCTCTTCCTCAGATAATTCCATTGGATCTTTCACATCCTGCCAAGGAGGCAGATGAGACCTTGGCACAACATTTTATCTGAAGCGTGGGCAATTCCAACAGTGCAGCCCTCCCGCAGTACTGCACTGGAGTGTCAGGCTGGATTCTGACTCAAGTTTTTTCTTGCAAAAATATATCTTATTCATAAAATATTTGCGAGAACATTACAACCATTCCAAAATGGCCATCACACAAAGTATGATAATATTCAGGTTCTTTCCATACATCCAGTAACACTCAGACTCAGACTTGGTCCTCTGCTCTTTGTCATTTTTATTAATGACTTAGAGGAGGGGGCTGAAGGGTGGATCAGTAAATTTGCTGATGACACCAAGATTGGTGGAGTAGTGGATGAGGTGGAGGGCTGTTGTAGGCTGCAAAGAGACATAGATAGGATGCAAAGCTGGGCTGAACAATGGCAAATGAAGTTTAACCCTGATAAATGTGAGGTGATTCATTTTGGTAGGACTAATTTAAATGTGGATTACAGGGTCAAAGGTAGGGTTCTGAAGACTGTGGAGGAACAGAGAGATCTTGGGGTCTATATCCACAGATCTCTAAAGGTTGCCACTCAAGTGGATAGAGCTGTGAAGAAGGCCTATAGTGTGTCAGCTTTTATTAACAGGGGGTTGGAGTTTAAGAGCCGTGGGGTTATGCTGCAACTGTACAGGACCTTGGTGAGACCACATTTGGAATATTGTGTGCAGTTCTGGTCACCTCACTATAAGAAGGATGTGGAAGCGCTGGAAAGAGTGCAGAGGAGATTTACCAGGATGCTGCCTGGTTTGGAGGGTAGGTGTGGTGAACCATCGTTGGTTCCCACTAGATAGTACTGAGCCAGGGTCTGGCCAGTATTACAAGTATGTATATATGTTGCTGTTGGGGTTAGGGATGGGTTGTTACACCTTGTATTATAGTTATTGTGGAACATCCCAGTCGGGCTCCGCGTCCTGGGAGAGGTATAAAGGTCTCTGCTCTGTCTGGGACCCCTCAGTCTGGGATCGTGTATATAATTAGTAGCTTTGTTGTACAGCAAATAAAAGCCTTTATTTCCTGAGCATCTCAAGCCTCGTGTGTGATAACGCGCATCAATTTTGTTTGCTGTAAATAAACTCTCGTCGAAAAAAAATCGATATAGAGAGAGTATGGAGCAGATACTGAAGCCTGAACGCTTTACACTAGATCCACATGCGGTGGGCGCCTCTAACACCTTCGACCACTGGTTGAAATGTTTTGAGGACTACCTGGCAGCCTCCGCAGCGGTCACCACAGACGATGACAGACTCCGGGTCCTCCATGCGAGGGTAAGCGACACCGTCTACCTCGCGATCCGTGCGGCCACCGACTACATAAAGGGCCTCGAGCTTCTTAAGAAGCGTTATATTAAACCGCCAAACGAAATGCATGCTCGATACCTCTTAGCCACTCGACGACAGCAGTCCGGCGAAACGATGGAGGAATACGCGAACGAGCTCCTACAGCTAGCCAGGGGCTGTAACTGCAAAGCAGTGTCGGCAGAGCAGAATATGAACGACCTCGCTCTAGATGCGTTTGTGGCGGGAGTCGGATCATCTTACATCCGACTCAAACTACTGGAGAAAGGTAGTCTTGACCTCACCCAGGCAATAGAACTAGCGGAGATGTTGGAGACGGCCTCCAAAAGCCTAGTATTGTATCCTGAAGACCACGTGGAGACAACGTGGCAGGAGCAGTCGCCAATCCCTCCTCGTCCCTCGGGTTCGAAATGCTGCGTGATGGTGTGCTCACACTCGGGCCAGACGATGGCAGCAGCTCCGGGCGGCCCGCGGTGTTACTTCTGTGGGGGAGCGAAGCATACTCGGCAACGGTGTCCCGCTAAAGCTGTGTTGTGCTCCGCCTGCGGTAAGAAGGGGCACTATTCGAAAGTGTGCCGATCTAAACCTGCTTCTCGGAACAGCAGTGCGGCCTGCGATTCCTCAGAGCCCGGTTCTTTGTCATCGACATCGTCGAGGGTTTCGTCCACGTGCGAGGCTAGGACGACGCCATTACGGTCGACGGAGTCGGAGATGTGTGACCACCAGGGGTCACTGAGTTTGGCGCCATCACCCACGTGTGACCTATGGGAGCGGCCATGTTGGTCGGCACCAACCGCGAACGACCAGCAGGGGTCATCCTCGTCAATCTCAGCTGCCTGCAGTGGCGCTCATGAACCAACGGTGGCGTCGATCATCCTGGACCAGGCCAAGCCTCATAGACTTGACAAGTCTATGATGGACATTCAGGTAAACGACCACTTGATTTATTGTCTGTTTGACAGCGGGAGCACTGAGAGTTTTATCCACCCAGACGCTGTGAAGCGGTGTGGACTCCGGATTCAACCTGTCAAACAGACAATTTCTATGGCATCAAGGTCCCGGTCTGTCACCATGCTAGGGAGTTGCGTGGTAACTTTAATGGTGCAAGGCACAGTTTACGAGCGTTTCAAGCTCCTGGTGTTGCCGCACCTTTGCGCGCCAATACTTCTCGAACTAAACTTCATGGTCCACTTGAGGAGTGTAACCCTACAATACGGTGGGCCACTCCCTTCGCTTTCAGTGGGAGAACAGCAGCCTCCAAATTGCCCAACGCGCCCCACCTGTAGCCTCTCGACGCTGAAGATCACCACACCATCCCTGTTCCAGAATCTTGTACCAGGCTGCAAGCCCATTGCGACTAAGAGTAGGCGTTACAGCGCTGAGGATCAGATCTTCATTCAATCTGAAGTTCAGCGGCTCCTCAAGGAAAGGATCATACAACCTAGCGCTAGTCCATGGAGAGCGCAGGTCGTGGTGGTCAAGAGTGGGAACAAACCCCGGATGGTCATTGACTATAGTCAGACCATTAATAGATACACGCAGCTGGATGCGTATCCCCTCCCGCGCATATCTGACGTGGTCAATCAGATTGCGCAGTACCGGGTGTTCTCCACCATAGACCTCAAGTCTGCCTACCACCAACTCCCCATTCGCCCAGAGGACCGACAATACACGGCTTTTGAGGCGGATGGTCGCTTGTATCACTTTCTCAGGGTTCCCTTTGGTGTCACCAATGGGGTCTCGGTCTTCCAGCGTGCTATGGACCGAATGGTGGACCAGAACGGGCTGCGGGCTACCTTCCCATACCTGGATAACGTCACCATCTGCGGCCATGACCAGCAGGACCACGACACAAATCTCCGGAATTTCCTACACACTGCATCTCGCCTGAACCTGACCTACAACAGGGAGAAGTGTGTGTTTCGTACGCGCCGTTTAGCCATCCTCGGATACGTGGTGGAAAACGGGGTCATTGGCCCTGATCCAGACCGTATGCGTCCCCTCTTTGAACTTCCCCTGCCCACTAGTGCAAAAGCACTGAGAAGATGCTTAGGCTTCTTCTCTTATTATGCACAGTGGGTTCCCAATTACGCGGACAAAGCCCATCTGCTCATCAAGTCCACTTCTTTTCCCCTAACACCAGAGGCCCGATTGGCCTTTGATAAACTAAAAGCCGACATCGCGAAAGCTACAATGCACGCTGTTGATGAGTCCATCCCCTTTCAGGTGGAGAGCGATGCATCTGATTTCGCCCTGGCCGCCACACTTAACCAGGCGGGCAGGCCCGTCGCCTTTTTTTCCCGCACCCTCCAAGGCCCCGAAATTCGGCATTCAGTGGTGGAAAAGGAGGCCCAGGCCATTGTGGAGGCCATCAGGCACTGGCGCCATTACTTGGCGGGAAAACGGTTCACCCTGATCACGGACCAGCGGTCCGTGGCGTTCATGTTTAATAACACGCAGAGGGGCAAGATCAAGAACGACAAGATCTTGCGGTGGAGAATTGAACTCTCCACCTATAACTATGACGTCATGTATCGTCCAGGGAAACTCAATGAGCCCTCGGATGCCCTCTCACGTGGAACATGCGCCAGTATACAGGAGGACCGTTTGCAGGCTCTCCATAATGACCTATGCCATCCTGGGGTCACTCGGCTCTACCACTTTATAAAAGCCCGCAATCTGCCCTACTCGGTGGAGGATGTCAGGTCCATAACAAGAAGCTGTCGGGTATGCGCGGAATGCAAACAGCACTTTTACCGACCTGACCGGGCACAATTAGTCAAGGCCACTCGTCCCTTCGAGAGACTGAGTGTCGATTTTAAGGGCCCCCTTCCCTCAACAGATCGGAATGTGTACTTCCTCAACATCATTGACGAGTACTCGAGATTCCCTTTTGTTATTCCCTGCTCTGATACATCCGCTGCCACGGTTATCAAGGCATTCCGTGATCTTTTTACCCTGTTCGGGTACCCCAGCTACATTCACAGCGACAGGGGCTCATCGTTCATGAGCGATGACTTGAGGCAATACCTGCTCTCATACGGGATTGCCTCTAGTAGAACCACGAGCTACAACCTTAGGGGTAACAGACAGGTGGAACGTGAGAATGCTACAGTCTGGAAGGCTGTCTTACTGGCGTTGAAGTCAAAAAGCCTTCCAGTCTCCCACTGGCAAGAGGTGCTCCCTGATGCGCTCCATTCCATACGCTCACTCCTGTGTACGGCAACCAACGCTACTCCCCATGAGAGGCTGTTTTAATTCCCTCGGAAGTCTTCCTCTGGGACCTCATTGGTTGACGTACTCAGGACCTGTCCTCCTGCGGCGACATGTAAGGGCCCGCAAGTCCGACCCGTTGGTCGAACAGGTCCATCTCCTCCACGCCAACCCTCAGTATGCCTATGTGGCATACCCTGACGGGAGAGAGGACACGGTCTCGATCCGAGACCTGGCGCCAGCAGGGGACGTAGAAACCCCTGTCGCTCCCATACCCCCTGTTACAAACCCCATAACTCTTGTTTTCCCTCCGGACACAGCGCGGGCAGCATCGGGACCATTACTTAACCCTTTTACTCCCGTGTACAGCTTGCCTGAGTCCAGAGGGTGGTCGCCACTTTAGGGCGTGTCGGAACTCCATGGATTACCGTCACCTCAGGGTCAACCGGCCCGTGAGACTGTGGAGGAACAGTTGGACATCGCCTTGGGGAGAACGCCACCGCGAGTGCCTACTCCGGTGTCATCGCCGGTATTGAGGAGGTCACAACGACGGTGCGGTCCCCCTGACCGTCTGAACTTATAGACTGATGACAAATTATTCTGTTTTTTTTGTACCCCGCCGGCCTTTGTCTTCAAAGGAGGGGTGAATGTGGTGAACCATCGTTGGTTCCCACTAGATAGTACTGAGCCAGGGTCTGGCCAGTACTACAAGTATGTATATATGTTGCTGTTGGGGTTAGGGATGGGTTGTTCTACTTGTTGCTGTTGGGGTTAGGGTTGGGCTGTTACACCTTGTATTATAGTTATTGTGGTACATCCCAGTCAGGCTCCGCTTCCTGGGAGAGGTATAAAGGTCTCTGCTCTGTCTGGGACGCCTCAGTCTGGGATCGTGTATATAATTAGTAGCTTCGTTGTACAGCAAATAAAAGCCTTTATTTCCTGAGCATCTCAAGCCTCGTGTGTGATAACGCGCATCAGTAGGTCTTATGAGAAAAGGTTGAGGGAGCTAGGGCTGTTCTCTCTGGAGTGGAGGAGGCTGAGGGGAGACTTAATAGAGGTTTATAAAATGATGAAGGGGATAGATAGAGTGAACGTTCAAAGACTATTTCCTCGGCTGGATGGAGCTATTACAAGGGGGCATAACTATAGGGTTCATGGTGGGAGATATAGGAAGGATATCAGAGGTAGGTTCTTTACGCAGAGAGTGGTTGGGGTGTGGAATGGACTGCCTGCAGTGATAGTGGAGTCAGACACTTTAGGAACATTTAAGCGGTTATTGGATAGGCACATGGAGCACACCAGGATGATAGGGAGTGGGATAGCTTGATCTTGGTTTCAGATAAAGTTCGGCACAACATCGTGGGCCGAAGGGCCTGTTCTGTGCTGTATTGTTCTATGTTCTATGTTCTTACACACATTTTTAAATAGTTATAACAAATTGTGCAAAAGTGTTTAAAGGTTGTTTACATAGAACAAGTTGCTCTCCAAGCTGCTTCAGTACAATTGAGAAGCTTGTAATATTCACTGTATACATTCAGTGAGTCATTCACTCCAAGGGGGCTCTGCTCCACTGAGTTCACTGTGGTTGAAAGATCTTAGACAGTGACCTTCACCATTGTGTCTTTGCGGCAGCTGCCCAAAACTTTAGTGTGTCCCTCAGCACGCAGTCCTGGACTTTAGAATGTGCCAGTCTGCAACACTTGGTCATGGACAACTCTCTGTACTGGGAGACCAACAAGTTTCAGGAAGACCAAAGAGTTTCACCGAGTTGAAGACCCTCCAGCAACAGCTGATGTTTGTCTTGTTGTGCATCCCTGGGAACAGCCTGTAAAGCACAGAGCCCTGCGTAACAGAGCTGATCGAGATGAACCTTGACAAAAACACCTTATCTCTGTCCAAACCTTCTTTGCAAAGCCACATTTCACAAGGATGTGGAGAACAGTCTCTTCCCCATCACAGTCACCTCAAGGGTAACATGCAGATGGGGTGAGACTCCGGGCACATAGGAAGGATCTGACAGGGAGTGCCTTTCTCACCACCAGCCAAGCTAGGTCTTGGTGCTTGTTTGAAAGCTCTGATGATGAGACATTCTGCCAGCTGACTTCAGCAGTCTGCTCAGGGAACCATCCAACAGGATCCACCACCTCCTTTTCCCATAGGGCCTCTGGGACATTACCTACAGACCACTGCCTTATGGACTTGTGGTCAAAAGTATTCCTCTACATTAAATTTTTCATGAGGGACAGGTGGTCCGGCATGGTCCAAATGCGTGGAATGGCAGTGATTCTGCACTCCCATCCCTGGGTGGGATTGTGGACCCACTCGGTCAGGTCTGACACATTGACATGTGACAACTGATTCATTGTACATCAAGCACATTTTCACAAAGGTGACTAGGCTCTGTGTAAAGACTCGAAGTAGCTGGTTGTTTAGTGGCCAGATAAAGACATGTAAAATCGCCAGCTCCAACGCACCCCTCCCAGATGAGCTCAATGCATTCTATGCCCGTTTTGAGCAAGAAGTCAGCAAGAGCATGCCCTCCACCCTGGGAGCCCTGAATGAACCTGTACCTGGGGTCACCATTGCAGATGTCAGAGCAGCTTTCTCAAAGGTCAGCCCACGGAAAGCGACTGGCCCGGATTGGGTACCCGGATGAGCACTCAGATTCTGTGCGGATCAGCTGGCGGGGGTATTCACAGACATCTTCAACCTCTCTTTACAACAATCTGAGGTGCTATCTGCTTCAAGAAGATGACCGTCATCCCGGTACCAAAGAAAAACCAAGCAGCGTGCCTTAATGACTATCGGCCGGTGGCTCCAACATTCATCATTATGAAGTGCTTCGAAAGGCTAGTCATGGCATGAATCAATTCCAGCCTCCCGGACTACATGGATCACTGCAGTTTGCCTACTGCCACAACAGGTCCACAGCAGATGCCATCTCCCTGACCCTGCACTCAATCCTAGAACACCTAGATAACAAGGACACCTATGTCACTCTCTATTTATTGACTACAGCTCAGCCTTCAACACCATTATTCGCACAAAACTCATCTCCAAACTCTGTGACCTGGGCCTTGGCACCTCCCTCTGCAACTGGATCCTGAACTTCCTAACTCACAGACCACAATCACTAAGAAAAGGCAACAACAACCCCTCCACGATCATCCTCAACAGCGGTGCCCCACAAGACTGTGTTTTCAGCCCCCTACTAAACTCCTTATACACCTATGATTGTATGGCCAAGTTCCCCTCCAACTCGATTTTCACGCTTGCTGACGACGCCACCTTAGTGGGTCGGATCTCAAACAATGACGAGACAAAGTACAGGAATGAGATAGAGAATCTGATGAACTGGTGCAGCAACAATAATCTCTCCCTCAATGTCAACAAAACGAAGGAGATTGTCATCGACTTCAGGAAGCGTAAAGGAGAACATGTCCCTGTCTACATCAACGAGGACGAAGCAGAAAGGGTCGAGAACTTCAAGTTTTTAGATGTCCAGATCACTAACAACCTGTCCTGGTCCCCCCATGCTGACACTATAGTTAAGGAAGCCCACCAACGCCTCTACTTTCTCAGAAGACCAAGGAAATTTGGCAAGTCAGCTACAATTCTCACCAACTTTTACACATGCACCATAGAAAGCATTCTTTCTGGTTGTATCACAGCTTGGTATGGCTCCTGCTCTGCCCAAGACCACAAGGAACTACAAAAGGTCGTGAATGTAGCCCAATCCATCACGCAAACCAGCCTCCCATCCATTGACTCTGTCTACACTTCCCTCTGCCTCGGCAAAGCAGCCAGCATAATTAAGGACCCCACGCACCCCGGACATTCTCTCTTCCACCTCCTTCTGTCGGGTAAAAAATACAAAAGTCTGAGGTCACGTACCAAACGACTCAAGAACAGCTTCTTCCCTGCTGCTGTCAGACTTTTGAATGGACTTACCTTGCATTAAGTTGATCTTTCTTTACACCCTAGCTATGACTGTAACACTACATTCTGCACTCTCTCCTTTCCTTCTCTATGAACGTTATGCTTTGCCTGTATAGCGCGCAAGAAACAATACTTTTCACTGTATGTTAATACATGACAATAATAAATCAGATTAAATCTAAATGCGAGTGACTTCCTTTTTCTATACGAGTGTAAACCTCAGCAGATGTGAGGAGAAAGTGTGTGCAATTAAAGAAATTATCTTGCGATGGGTGTGTGGTTATCAATTATCGGTTTAAGGAAATCGTTTGTCTCTCCGTGGCATGATTGGATACTTGGGGTTTTCAGGAATTTCAAGAGGCGTCAAGTTCTGTTTGCCATTTCAAATAGGATTAAACCGTTTGGAAACAATGGTGAAAATAGTCACCTGAACTGCAAGTCTGCGTAGGGGAGTCTGAACAGAAACTGCAAAGCCAGCACTCAGAATTATGTCACCTTTTTTTAGGCAGTCAGTCAATTGGCCAGTTGGCGATCTAGTGACTCGTGGCCAGTGACAGTATGAAACCTGTAGGATTTGTGCTTTTCCCATTGGAGTGCGGTCACATTACATCTAATGACACACGGTATTACAACCAAACAAAATTCTTCACAGTTTAGAGACATAATGGAATAGATACACTGCTTATTATAGGATCGAGCATAATCTTCAGACTCACTCTGCATTGCCAAATCTACATACAAAACACAATTGAAAGAAAAGCTCTTTAATTATTTAAAGAGCATGGGGTGATAACAATTCTGTAGGTCTTTAATTACTGTGGCGTGGTTCAATTGTTCACCATCACAACGTTACATGCAAAGATTTTCATCAACATTGCCCTAACAGCTTCCTCCCATGATACGTATGGGCAGCAAGATCAATTTTTTAAAATTCATTTTACGGGATGTGGGCGTCACTGACTAGCCCAGCATTTATTGCCCATCCCTAGTTGCTCTTGAGAAGGTGGTGGTAAGTAACCTTCTTGAACCGCTGCTGTCCCTGAGCTGTAGGTACACCCACAATGCTGTTAGTAAGGGAGTTTCAATATTTTGACCCAGTGACAGTGAAGGAATGGCGATATATTTCCAAGTTCAGGACTTTTCTCAGAGCAGGAAATCTTCTGTCATGTTTCCAAGAATAAAGTCCCAGACTCCTCACAAGCAATTGGCTACATTGCCTTACCAAGTGTCTTGACAGCGCTCTGGATGTGTCACACACATTGCTAGTCTCTGCTTTCTGAGTCATTGTGCTACTAATTTGTGGGGATCTTCTGATTCATCTGCCATCCCCAGTCTTCATGCATGTTAGAAGGAGTAACACCCCCACACTGCAGCAGTTGGCACTAATTGGCCCTCACTTTGTTTTGCATGACTGCTGGCATGGGGTATGGCCAATGAACAACCAGCTACTCTGAGCCACAGGAGAGAGTTGGAGAATTATGGGACACAGACCTCTCCAATCCACATCTCTTTTGATATGAATGTCGGGCTTGGCAGGAGGTCAAGGGTACTGGATAACTAGCCCTCACAAACATCTCCCAAATACCCAAAAATACGTGGATGTAAAAGATTCCATGGCACTATTGGATAAAGATTAGGGTTGATCCTCCTGGGGCCTGGCCAATGTTAATCCTTGATCGATGTCTAATTACCTGTTCATCATTGGGTTCATTATCACATTACGACTTGTGGAAACTTGGTCAATGGTGAGGTGGGTCCTGGAGTTTAGTCAGCCATTTTGCCATCACCCTGAAAACAAAAGAGAGTAGCTCTAACGAAGGGTCATCCAGACTCAAAATGCTGGCTCTATTCTTTCCCCGCAGACGCTGTCAGACCTGTTGAGATTTTCCAGCATTTTCTGTTTTTGTTTCAGATTCCAGCATCCGCAGTATTTTGCTTTTATCTTAGGAAAGGAGAGTACCCAGGCAGGAATACAAACAGAGGATCCATGATTTTGTAAATTTGTTCCGATACAAACCATAGGCCAGAGCTGCCCTCCATGTTGCTTCAGACTGTGAACAGCTTGCAAGAGGAAAGTCCCTCCTTTAAACGCGCAGTGTGTGCTGACAATGCTGAGGGATTTTTTTCCCATTTTATTGGGTGTTCGGATTCATAAAAGTCATTAAACCAGATTAGCCCAGGGGAAAAGCTCTTGGCTGACTCAGTGAATGGGTTGGTCTAATTCATTTTAGATGAATTCATTTTGGAGAAGGGCGAGGGAAGGGGGTGGGAGGGGTGTGGGGGGGGCGGGGGGGAAGGGCGAGGGAGGTGAAAAAAAATGTTAATAACAAAGAAATTTTAATCAACAACATTAGGAGATGAATGGAATTTGGGCCAGGCATGGAGTGGAAAAGCATCACTGAAGGGGTTAATCCCAATGTTCTGCCAGTGTCTCTGTGGGCAGTGATGTCTGCTTCCTGCCAGACATTTTGAATTTGAGTCAGACAGCTTGCCTGCACACGCTCACTGAGGTCTCCCCCCACGGCTGGGAGTCTCCTGCAATATTGCTTGTTCATCAGTCACTGCCAGTCAACCTTTACTCCAAGCCAGCTGTCAATCAGCAGTTGATTAGTCTCCTGCGTTGCTTTAACTTTCATACAAAACTTTGCACTGAGCCTATTGCCCTGAGAATGTCCATAAACCTTTATTTTCCTTTGTTTGTTACTTTAACCCAGTGGCTTGTGAAAACAGGTTTTCCTCCTTTGTGTGTGCTTGGCGAAACTGAGACCCTTTTTTTTGCACAATTAAGCACAGCCCATTCTTGGAGAGGGTGCAGACAGGGTTTCATTCGAATGGTGCCAATGAGGAGAGAATTCAGTTCCGTGAAGGGAGTGGAGCAACTGGCATTGTTCTCCTTCGAACAGAGGAGGTTAAGTGGAGGTTCAGTAGAGGCGTTAAAATTATGAGGGGTTTTGATAGAGGAGATATGGAGAAACTGGTTCTCTGCCAGGAAGCTTGATAACAAAAGGACACAGATTTAAGGTATCTGGCAAAGGAACCAGAGGGAGAATTTTATTTTTTACACAGCAAGTTCTTGTGGTCTGGAATATATTGCCTGAAAGGGTGCTCTAAGCTGATTCAATAATCAGTTCCAAAAATGAATTGTATATATACTTGAAGGGAAAAGTTTTGCAGGACTATGGGAAAAGTATTGGATCATGAGACTAATAGAATAAGTGCTATTTTTCTTTGCCAATCTTCTGTACACCTTAGACGTCTGACTTATGTCAGAACAACGCAAAGCCAATGCTAGTTGTAAATCCAAGCAGGTTTATTTACAGTACTTCAAGATATCTCAGAACTTAAAGGGTTTTGTTCACACAAGACCACAGCTCAGGTCTTTTCTAGAAGCTTCTCTGTTTAATTAGCTCTTTAGCTCCACCCACAGGCTTAAGCAATCGAGTACAGTTAAATCAGAGAACCAATGAACATGAAACACCAATCCATTGAATACTGCAATAACCCTTTGAAAGAGCTGGCACAGACTTGATGAGCTAAATGGCCTCCTTCTGTGCTTGATCCTACGATCCTAAGATATGGCAGGGATTGCAATGAGTGAAATCCATCATGGATGGCAGCACAACTGATTGGTAGCTCTTTTAAAAATGTATCTGAATTTTTAGGATGGGAGTAGTTGTGAAACGGGCAGTCAGTTTACTGTCGCTACTGCCCATGAGTAATGCCATCCCCAGTGCCTTAAGGAGAGGGAAAGGAAAATCATTTTGGAATAAAATTCCGGCAGGATCTTGTGTAAGCTTTGAACCTTGAACCCACGCTGACTGCTGCGTAATACTGAGAGTGAGTTAATGGCCACAACACACACAGGACTGGAAACAGGAGACGGGCTTGAGCCACCGGGATGAAAAAAGGTTTTATGAGCCTTAACTAATAACTAACTGGGTACAGAAACACTCTGGGTTAGTCCTGAGCCTTCATTAATCTGCTATACTCAGCATTCATCAAATTCTTTCGCCTGTTCTAATGTTCCTGCAAAAGACAGATTTAATTAAATGCAGTACATGCAACAGAGAGAAAAATAACTCAGGAAAAGTTAAATTTAACATGGCTCAATGTTGAGATTAGGAGTAGGGCTGTGCAGTGACCAGCTGTGTTAAACACACATCAAGCTGAGTTCAACAACATATATTTCAAAATTGAAGCAGCAAATTTGGTGAAAAATAGTATTTTTCATTCATCTTCCAGTTCCACCTGTGGCGCAAAATGTTCCTGAAAAATTGAGGTGGGTGTGAAAAATGATTTGAACAATGAAACCGTTTTTAGACATGCTGGTATTTCCCCACCCACTTTAACTGGCACTTTGGGAGGTGAGGATTCTTGCAGTGGCATAGCCCACAGGACACGTTCTCTGCTTGAGGATTTAACACAGCCTTGATTCATAAACTGATCCCTTAATCAGAAAGCAAAAGCAAGCCATCCTAATTAATGGAATGAGGATCCAGGCTGAATTAACCGCCTGCCATGCACGAGTATTTGTAACTCTTTAATCCTGGCATATGGAAGCTCCAATTAGATTTAATACCTCCTTTAACTTTTTAGCATAAACCGTCATCGTGAATTCAGAGCTTTCTTGTGGCAAGGCAGTTTCCATTTTGTTAATATTATGAAACTGAAATGTAAAGAAAAAAGTTGCTGGAAACAGTCAGCCGGTCTGGCAGCACTTGTGAGGTTTAAGGTGGTTGATCTATCCTTTTTTATATAGGTAAGGGAGTTGAAGGATAGAGCCATAGAGGTTTACAGCATGGAAACAGGCCCTTCGGCCCAACTTGTCCATGCCACCCTTTTTTTTAAACCCCTGGAGGCTTTGGAGAGAGTACAGAAAAGGTTTACCAGGATGTTGCCTGGTATGGAGGGTCTTAGCTATGAGGAGAGATTGGGTAAACTGGGGATGTTCTCCCTGGAAAGACGGAGGATGAGGGGCGACCTAATAGAGGTGTATAAAATTATGAAGGGCATAGATAGGGTGAACAGTGGGAAGCTTTTTCCCAGGTCGGAGGTGACGAACACAAGGGGTCACGTGTTCAAGGTGAGGGGGGCAAGGTTCAACACAGATGTCAGGGGGACGTATTTTACACAGAGGGTGGTGGGGGCCTGGAATGCACTCCCAAGCAAGGTGATTGAGGTGGACACACTGGGATCGTTTAAAACTTATCTAGATAACCACATGAACAGACTGGGAATAGAGGGATACAAACGAATGGTCTAGTTGGGCACACGAGCGGCGCAGGCTTGGAGGGCTGAAGGGCCTGTTCCTGTGCTGTATTGTTCTTTGTTCTAAGCAAATCCCAATTGCCTGTATTTGGCCCATATCCCTCTGTACCCATCTTACCCATGTAACTGACTAAATGCCTTTTAAAAGACAAAATTGTACCCGCCTCTACTACTACCTCTGGCAGCTTGTTCCAGACACTCACCATGCTCTGTGTGAAAAAATTGCTCCTCTGGACACTTCTGTATCTCTCCCCTCTCACCTTAAACCTATGCTCTCTAATTTTAGACTTCCCTACCTTTGGGAAAAGATATTGACTATCTACCTGATCTATGCCCCTCATTATTTTATAGACCTCTATAAGATCATCCCTCAGCCTTCTACGCTCCAGAGAAAAAAATCCCAGTCTATCCAGCCTCTCCTTATAACTCAAACCATCAAGTCCCGGTAGCATCCTAATAAATCTTTTCTGCACTCTTTCTAGTTTAATAATATATTTTCTATAATAGGGTGACCAGGACTGTACACAGTATTCCAGGTGTGGCTTTACCAATGTCTTGTACAACTTCAATAAGACGTCCCAACTCCTGTATTCAATGTTCTGACCAATGAAACCAAGCATGCTGAATGCCTTCTTCACCACTCTGTCCACCTGTGACTCCACTTTCAAGGAACTATGAATATGTACCCCAAGATCTCTTTGTTCTATAACTCTCTCCAACGCCCTACCATTAACTGAGTAAGTCCTGCCCTGGTTCACTCTACCAAAATGCATCCCCTCGCATTTATCTAAATTAAACTCCATCTGCCATTCGCCACTGGCCCAAATGATGCAATCCGGGATAACTTTCTTCACTATCCACTATGCCACCAATCTTGGTGTCATCTGCAAACTTACTAACCATGCCTCCTATATTCTCATCCAAATCATTAATATAAATGACAAATAACAGTGGACCCAGCACTGCTCCCTGAGGCACACTGCTGGTCACAGGCCTCCAGTTTGAAAACAACTCTCTACAACCACCCTCTGGCTTCTGTCAAGAAGCCAATTTTGTATCCATTTAGATACCTCACTCTAGATCCCGTGAGATTTAACCTTATGCAACAACCTACCATGCAGTACCTTGTCAAAGGCCATGTAGACAACATCAACTGCACTGCCCTCATCTACCTTCTTGGTTACCCCTTCAAAAAACTCAATCAAATTTGTGAGACAGGATTTTCCACTCACAAAGCCATGCTGACTATCCCTAATCAGTCCTTGCGTCTCTAAATGCCTGTAGATCCTGTCTCTCAAAATACCTTCCAACAACTTACCCATCACAGATGTGAGGCTCACTGGCCTGTAGTTCCCAGGCTTTTCCCTGCAGCCCTTTTTAAACATTTGCCATTCTCCAATCTTCAGGCACCTCACCCGTGACTATCGATGATTCAAATATCTCGGCTAGGGGACCCACAATTTCCTCCCTAGCCTCTCACAATGTCCTGGGATACACTTCATCAAGTCCCGAGGATTTATCTACCTTGATGCGCTTTAAGACTTCCAGAACCTCTTTCTCTGTAGTATGTACACTCCTCAAGACATCACTATTTATTTCCCCAAGTTCCCTAACATCCATGCTTTTCTCAACAGTAAATACTGATGAGAAATATTCATTTCGGATCTCACCTATCCCTTGTGGATCTGCACATAGATGACTTTGTTGATCCTTAAGAGGCCCTACTCTCTCTCTTGTTGCTCTTTTGCCTTTTTGTGTATTTGTAGAAGCTCTTTGGATTCTCCTTTGCCTTATCTGCCAAAACAATCTTGTGTCCCCTTTTTGCCCTCCTGATTTCTCTCTTAACTCTACTCCTACACTCCCTATACTCTTCCAGGGATTCACTTGATCCCAGCTGCCTATGCATGTCATGTGCCTCTTTCTTCTTCTTGACCAGGGCCTCAATATCCCGGGTCATCCAAAAGTAGAGTTCCCTACTTTTGCCAGCCTTGCCCTTCACTCTAAGAGGAATGTGCTTACCCTTAACCCTGGTTAACACACTTTTGAAAGCCTGCCACTTACCAAATGTTCCTTTGCCTTCCCACAGACTGGATTAAAGACAGGTAAATGGAATTGAGGTGCAGATCAGCCTGGGTCGAATTGAAGGGCTGAATGGCCGACCCAAATATCAATGCTCCTGCCATCTTGGTTAAGCTGAGGTTTTGAAAGTCAATTTTATATCGTGCAGCTGGAGTCACATGTAAATCAGGCTGCGTATTGGTGGGCAAATGTGTCATAGAATCCCTACAGTGCAGAAAGAGACCATTTGGCCCATCGAGTCCTCACCGACCGCAATCCCACCCAGGCCCTACCCCCATATCCCTACACATTTACCCACTAATCCGTCTAACCTCCACATCTCAGGACACTAAGGGGCAATTTTAGCATGGCCAATCAACCTAACCCACACATCTTTGGACTGTGGGAGGAAACCGGAGCACCCGGGGGAAACCCACGCAGACACGAGGAGAATGTGCAAACTCCACACAGACAGTGACCCAAGATGGGAATCGAACTCAGGTCCCTGGAGCTGTAAAACAGCAGTGCTAACCACTGTGCTACCGTGTCGTGTCGGGGTAAAAGTTCCCCTTCCTAAAGGAAGCTATTGAACCAGGTGTGTTTTCGCATCATTCTGTTCTGGCAGTTTTCAAGGTCAGTTTCATTCCGCGATGCTTACCCACAAATGACCAGATTTATTGATGTTACAGCAAAATACTGCAGATGCTGGAAATCTGAAATAAAAACTGAAAATGCTGGAAACACTCAGCAGTAAGAAGTCTCACAACACCAGGTTAAAGTCCAACAGGTTTATTTGGTAGCAAATACTCAGCAGGTCAGGGAGCATCTGTGAAATGAGAAGTAGAGACAATTGGGGGGGGCGGAGTTTAAGTGCTGGTGGCACATATCCCACTACTGGTTGTGAAAGCGAGGGGAAAATCAGCCTCAGCGATCAGTGACATCCAATCAATTAATTGGTTGCCTCTGGGATTGCCAGCCCAATTAAGGATAGCTCCTTGCAACCCCTCAACCACCAACACTTCTATTTTCACAGGAGGCTAAGGAAATTTGGCATGTCCGCCACGACTCTCACCAATTTTAAAGATGCAACATAAAAAGCATCCTTTCTGATTGTATCACAGCTTGGTATGTCTCCTGCTCTGTCCAAGACTGCAAGAAACTACAAAGGGTTGCAAACGAAGCCCAGTCCATCACACAAACCAGCCTCCCATCCATTGACTCCGTCTACACTTCTCACCGCCTCGGAAAAGCAGTCAGCATAATTAAGGATCCCACACACCCCGGACATTCACTCTTTCACCTTCTTCCATTAGGAAAAGACACAAAAGCCTGAGATCACGTACCAACCGACTCAAGAACAGCTTCTTCTCTGCTGCCGTCAAACTTTTGAATGGACCTACCATTAGGTTCTTCACGCAGAGAGTGGTTGGGGTGTGGAATGGACTGCCTGCAGTGATAGTGGAGTCAGACACTTTAGGAACATTTAAGCGGTTATTGGATAGGCACATGGAGCACACCAGGATGGTAGGGAGTGGGATAGCTTGATCTTGGTTTCAGATGAAGGTCGGCACAACATCGTGGGCCGAAGGGCCTGTTCTGTGCTGTACTGTTCTATGTTCTATGTTCTATATATTAAGCTAATCTTTCTCTACTCCCTATCTGTAGCTGCAACGCTATATTCTGCACCCACAACTTTTCTCCTCCCCTCTGTACTCTATGAATGGTATGTTTTGTCTGTATGTTGCACAGGAAACAATACTTTCAACTGCATCCCAGTACGTGTGGCAATAATAAATCAAATCAACTCAATTCTTTGAGCCTGTCTGAGTAATCAGAGTCCTTTAAATCGGGAATCATTCTTGTGTCTCTGCTCTTAAGTTCTTTCCATGGCCATTATATCATCCATCACATGAGTGGATCATAACTGGATTGCTGAACAAGAGAATAATTCAGCACAAAAGAAGGCCATTCGGCCCATTGTGCCTGTAATTCACTTACCTCCTTACGGCACTGTGGCACACTGATTAGCATTGCTGCCTCACAGCGCCAGGGACCCGGTTCGATGCCGGTCTCGGGTGACTGTTGCATGTTCTCCCCGTGTCTGCGTGGGTTTCCTCCGGTGCTCCACTTTCCTACCATGCTCCAACAATGTGTAGTTTTGGTGGATTGGCCATGCTAAATTGTTCCTTAGTGTCCCAATGTGTTGGTTAGGTGGATTAGCCATGGTCAATGCGCTGGATTTTGAGGATAGGTTGGGGAGGGGGTGGGAGTAAGATGCTCTTACGGAGAGTCTGTGTGGACCCAGAGGCTGAATGGTGTCCTATTGTGCTGCAGGGATTCTATTGTTCAATATAACGCAAGCTCTGCCTCAGTAGCTACCATTGACAAATAGTATCAATGCAGTTGAACCAGGGTGTGTATAAGGAGAGAATGGTGCACTTTGATTTTCTTCCTTCAGAATAAATATATACATTATAAATGTGTACATGAAATGAATACATTTATCTCCCAGTCAGGATTATTTACAGTGAATTAGTACAGACTAGCTCCATGCACCTGTGAGTTCTCACTCTCAGTCAGTTGGGTTGAGTGCAGGATAATGAAAAATTCATTCCTGACTCCCCACGTCCACCTCGTTCCTTTAGCCACTCACTTGTAGGTCAGCTCGAAGGAAAAAGTGGACAGTCTTAAAAATTGTCCCCACTCTCCAATCCCTGTAAGTCTCAGCAACTCTGCAAAATCCAACACCCCCTCTCCCGACGCTAGCCCACTCACTGACTCGACCAGACACCCACTTGTTTTAAAAGATTCTGCCCTCTGTCCCTGGGTGGCGATTAATCAATTTGACAGCAGATACCTGGGCCAAACATTGAGCTGAAATCAGTTTCAAAGGCAAAGGGCACCAGGCATGTTGAGTATGTATATATATTGACCAGCATGAGAGGGGGGCAAAGAATTCATCAATTAGATCTTCAAAATATGATGCCACCAGGGGAGGATAGGGTCAGAAGTCGGGAAGTTAATCAAGATATTATTTAATGAAAATACTTGAGCCTTCTGGAGGTTTATCTTACCAGAAGCACCTCCGGCTACAGGGGAAAGTTTGCTGTGCTGGCTATGAGCTGGTCACAATGCCTGTTGGGTAGGGCTGAGCACTGACTTGTTTAACAACAATGTAAACACCACTGGACATCTTAGCTGTGCTTTTTACTTAATATATTCATTCTCAGCATATGGACTCCTCCAACAAGACGGGAGTTGCAACCCTTCCCTTGGTCCCTTTTGAGAAGATGGTGGCAGACATTCTATTTTGTATTGCTTTTATATAACTAAGTGGCTCAGTGGACCAGTTGAGAGAGGGTGGTTCAGAACCAACACCGGTTTGGGTCTGGAGTCACACACAAGCTCAGACCAATTAAGGATGGCAGCTCTCCTTCCCTGAAGGACATGAATTAATTGGTTGGATTTTTATTGAAATTCTGACAGTTTCATAGAATGATGCAACGGTAGAGCACAAAAAGAGGCCATTCAGCCCACTGTACTATGCCAGCTATGATGGAGCTATATCATTTATTCCATTCTCCTATTCTTATCCCACACTTATTCCAAAAGATGTGCAGGTTAGGTTGATTGACTCTGCTACATTGCCCCTTTGTGTTCCAATATGTGACTAGGGGGTGATTAGCAAGAGAAATACGTGGGGTTACAGGGATAAACGGCCTGGGTAAGGTGAGTCGGTGCAGACTCGATGAGCCAAATGGCTTCCTTCCGCACTGTAGAATTCTATGATTCTATAACTTGGTTATTTTTTTCATTTTTCAAATATTTATCCAATCCCCTTTTGAAAGTTACAATTGAATCTGCTTCCGCCCTCCTTTCAAACAGCGCATTCCAGATCACGACAACTCGCTGTGTAAGAAAATGTTTCCCCACGTAACCACCACCACCCACCCCTTCCCCCCACCACCCACCCCCTCCCCCCACCACCCACCCCCTCCCCCCACCACCCCACCCCCCCCCCCCCCCCCCACCCCAGTCATGTTGCCAATCCCAGCCCATCGCCTTCATTCCTGTCCCTCTTTCTTTCCTCTATCAAGACCCTGCTTGATTTTGGACACCTCCATCAGATTGTCTCTTACCCATCTCTGCTCTAAAGAGAACAATTCCCATGGCCATTTTTACTGACACCACCTATTCATTTCCAGATGTTTTCAATTGAAAGGATGTGATAGCATGGATAAGGGGAAATTACATTTCCTCAGATTGGAGGATCCAGATCAAGGAAGCACACTCTCACACTGAGGGAGAAGACACAAACTTAGAGTGTGGTATAAGATTCAACACTTCACTTGCTGATGCAGTTACAAGGTCTATGACTCCTGCCCCTGAGTCGCACAGGTCATAAGTTCAACTCCAACTCTAGGATTTTAGCAGACAGACACTCCCATTGCAGTCCTGAAGGAATGCTGCACTGGTGGAGGTGCCCTATTTTTGAGGAGATGTTAAGCCAAGGCGCTGTTCGACGGTTCAAGTGGGTGTAATAGGTGCTATTTCAGAGAGGGGAAGGAGTGTCTCTCAGCCAGAATCAATGGCGATTTGTCTCATTAGCTATTAGCGTATGCACAAGCTGATTGCAGTGTTTGCTGATACAGTAACTACATTTCTAAAGTAACTTATTGACTTTGGGACATCCTCATGAAATCCTCAAGGAAATTTGGCATGTCAGCTACGACTCTCACCAACTTTTACAGATGCACCATAGAAATTATTCTTTCTGGTTGTATTGCAGCTTGGTATGGCTCCTGCTCTGCCAAGACCACAAGAAACTACAAAGGGTCGTGTGAATGTAGCTCAATCCATCACGCAAACCATCCATTAACTCTGTCTACTCTTCCCGCTGCCTCGGCAAAGCAGCCAGCATAATTAAGGACCCCATAATTAAGGTGGAAGAGAGAATGTCTGGGGTGACCCCGGACATTCTTCCACCTTCTTCTGTCAGGAAAAAGATACGAAAGTCTGAGGTCACGTACCAGCTGACTCAAAAACAGCTTCTTCTCTGCTGCCGTCAGACTTTTGAATGGACCTACCTCACACTAAGTTGATCTTTCTCTGCACCCTAGCTATAAGTGCACTCTCTTGTTTCCTTCTCCATGAACGGTATGCTTTGTATAGTGCGGAAGAAACAATACTTTTCACTGTATACTAATACATGTGACAACAATAAATCAAATCAGATCAAATGATGTTTGATAGATGCAAAGTCTGTCCTTTTATTTAATCTTCAAGTGAAATTTTGAAAATAAATAAAAACAGACAAATAAAGAGGCAGAAGGCAAATTGTTCAGACCTATTCAGAGGAGCTGAAGGGTTTCACACCAGGTTTCAGCTCTGGCCCCAGGTCCAGACTCAGACTAACCCTTGGCCTGGTCAAGCCACCCCTATGTCTCCCAGTGAAGACAGCTCCACGGCCTCAGACTCAATCAGAGGAGGAACACTGCCACCAAGAGGCAGTGCCCAGCATGACTCCTCAGGCCCCGGAGCCTCATTCATACAGGATACAGGGGATCACAATCACTTTCCATCTCCTTCACAGAAAATCACAACCTGTGCAGAACTTCTTTAAATTCACAATCAACTTAAATGTGCAACAATGATCTCAAACTGAAAAATCTCTGCTTACCATAAGAAGTTAATTTTTTTTCCCTCTAAACTGGGGATGTGGGCGACAAGTCTGTTGTAAATGATTGAGAAAATTATGTTTGCAAATACATTGCCCTCTGCATCTGGATTCCCAATACACACACCCTTTGCACAAAGCTCTGTGTTAGGATTTCTAACTTGTAAAACCAGCCAGTGTGTGCTGGAAGATGTTGACATGGTTAACTGCTTTAAAACTGCACTGAGATAGAAGCAGAACCTAATCATATCATTGCATCAGGAGCTGTTGATTCAGAGTGCAAATGAGAAGGCAGTTACCTCACTGGTGAGACAAAAATGACTTGCATTTATATAACACCTTTCACAGCCTCACGACATTCCAAAGAGTCTTACAACCATAGAAGTGCAGTCCATGTGGTAACGTAGGAAATGTCACAGCCGATTGACGCATGGAAACATGCCACAAACATGATGGACAAGTTGACGTCATTCTGAATGATTAATAGCAACTTCCTCCCATCATTGTCAGTGCTACTGTGCTTGAAGGAGAGCTGCTGTCTTTGAAACATTTTTTTTGCACCCATCGCCTCCACCCCCCCCCCCCCCCCCGCCAACCCCACCTCCAGAAGACCGACTACTTGAGAGTCAAGAAAACTGAACCTGGTTGGGGGATTTTTTTTGGCCAACTGGACACTGTGTCCAGTCCATCAGAGTTGATTTTACCGGGATTTTGCTGCAATGTTTGTGGAGCTGGCTTCAAGGAAGATTCACCTGTCCCTCCATCACCAGAGTGACACATTCGAAGGCCGCCCCAGCAGTCACACTTTGTAGGTCACCAAGAAGTGACAGCAGCCAAGCAATCCCCTCCCAAGTTTTTGAACCCTTCCCTGGAGTGACTTCTGGAATCAGTTGCGGCCCAACATTGTGCCCTGTACCTGCGCTCAGGAAGAAAACCAGCCAAGGTCACCAGTCCAGCATGGGACGCGGTGGCTGTGGTGGTCAGTGCTAATGCCCTGTAGAAGAGGACAGCCATCCAGTGCAGGAAGAGGATGAGTGATCTCCTCCATTCTACCAGGCTAAGTCACTCTCCTCATCTCTCTCAACTCTCACACACTCACACACCCACATGGATCTCACTCACTGCGAGTTCAAGGGACATCCCCACTCGCTCTCTCACACACATATCTTAACCTCTCTTACGGTTTGTCTCCTCATCACCTCGCTGGTCCCACTCACAATCCACACATGCCAGGCATCCTAGTCATCTTCCCTGGCACTTGTCCCATTTTACACTCTCTCAATCTGTCTTCATGCTGGAAAAGTTGGTTTACAAGAAGGAGAGATCACAGGCAGGCAGAAGGATGCCAGAACTGATTGCCCTCATGGACTTTTAGGATAGAGCCATTCAGCAGGCCGGGGAGGATATTGTCTGCTCCTGTTCTCTGCTCCTGCCTTTGGTGAGCCAGACACGTCCATTGACAACTTCTTCTTTCATCCTGCCTTTCATGTGGAGATGCCGGTGTTGGACTGGGGTAGGCACAGTAAGAAGTCGCACAACACCAGATTAAAGTCCAACAGTTTTGCACATTCTCCTCATGTCTGCATGGGTTTCCTCCGGGTGCTCTGGTTTCCTCCCACAGTCCAAAGATATGCGGGTTAGGTTGATTGGCCATGCTAAAAAAATTGCCCCTTAGTGTCCTGAGATGCATAGGTTAGAGGGATTAGCGGGTAGATATGGGGGTAGGGCCTGGGTGGGGTTGTGGTCGGTGCAGACTCGATGGGCCAAATGGCCTCTTTCTGCACTGTAGGGTTTCTATGATTTCTATGTTTATTTGGTTGCACGAGCTTTCGGAGCGCTGACCCTTTATCAGGTGAGAATTTGAGAATTTGAGTGAGAATAATGACAGTGAGTTTACCAGGCTCCATGTCTTGTACATTCTCCTCAAAGAATGAATCTTGACTTAAAGATCATTCTTTGCCCATTCATCGTCTGAAGCTACCTCTTAAAGCGCACTGACCCCTGTCCTGGCCACCGCATTGATGCCCAGTTCTTCATTTGCATGCTGGTTGAGCAAGGTCCCATCCCACCCTTAACCCACACCACATGACCGAGTGGGCAGCGCGTGGGCCTGAGGCGCAGGCATTGTCCCAAGTTTCACTCCAATATCTTGCGCTCAACCTGGTCTGTGGGAGTTCTTGTCAATATGCACTTCCGCACACAGCAAATGAATAGGAGTCAACGAAATTGGAATTCAGTGTGCCAAGAGTTATGTGTTAAGCAGCAATCAGTGGCACTCACACACATTAGTGTTTGAGTGGGCATAATTGCATGAGTGGTTAGACTCCAGACATGTCAATTGAATTACAGCTAAATGAGCTCAGCTGCAATGGAATAACGTCATTTTCGCTTTCTTGCAATATTTTTGGCTCCTGTCGCTGAACCAGCCTGACACTATCAGGAGTGGAAAATCCCCGCGTATAAAAGTATTTGATAGGCTGGATGTAGAGAAATATATTCACTTATGAGAAGAAAGCACAAATGTAAGATTGTCCCTTGTAAATCCAAGAGCGAAGAACAAAGAAAATTATAGCACAGGAACAGGCCCTTTGGCCCTCCAAGCCTGCACCGACCATGCTGCCCGACTTAACTAAAACCTCCTACCCTTTTGGGGACCATATCCCTCTATTCCCATCCTATTCATGTATTTGTCAAGACGCCCCTTAAAAGCCACGACCATATCCGCTTCCACTACTTCCCCCGGCAGCGAGTTCCAGGCACCCACTACTCTCTGTGTAAATAATCTGCCTCGTACATCTCCTTTAAACCTTGTCCCTCGCACCTTAAACCTGTGCCCCCTAGTAATTGACTCTTCCACCCTGGGAAAAAGCTTCTGACTATCCACTCTGTCCATGCCTCTCATAATCTTGTAGACTTCTATCAGGTCGCCCCTCAACCTCTGTCGTTCCAGTGAGAACAAACCAAGTTTCTCCAACCTCTCCTCATAGCTAATGCCCTCCATACCAGGCAACATCCTGGTAAATCTTTTCTGTACCCTCTCCAAAGTCTCCACATCCTTCTGGTAGTGTGGCGACCAGAATTGAACACTATATTCCAAATGCGGCCGAACTAAGGTTCTATAAAGCTGCAACCTGAAGGTTCTATAAAGCTGCAACATTCAAAGAATTTTCCCGTCCCGTCTGACACGGGATTCATAGTGGATGGGAGGCAGACCATGCAAAGGTCTGTTGACCTTGGGCGGGATTTTCCGGTTTTGGGGTGAGTGCAGCCGGAAAATTCCACCCTAAGTATCACAAAAGTCTGAAAACCGGAGAGTTTCACTCCGGTTTTTCAGCCAGCTTCCACATGCAATTTCCCACACTCCGTCAAAGTTTTTGGTAGCAGGGAGTTTCACGCTGGTGGTGGTGAGGGGGGCAGAGCCTCAGCTCTGATTTTTAGAATTTTGTGATTGTTGGGAAAATTCTGCTCACAATGTACAGGTCTACAAAGTATATGGGAGATCTGTCAACAACCCCTCCCTCATCCTGCCGTGGAATCACCCCCCCCACCCCCTCCCCACAGATCCCACCATAGGCCCCCTTGATCGCCACCTCCCCCACAGACCCCTCCACAGACACACACCCTTAATCAGATCCCCCCGATCGTTGACCTTCTAATCGCCACCCCCACAACATATACCTCCTGCCAAAATGCCAGCTTCTCGCTCGCCAGCCCCAAACCCCCCACATCACCAGCCTCCTGATTGCCGTCCCTGATTACTGCCCTCCCGATCGCCCGCCCCCACCACTAGCCCTCACCCCTCTGATGAAGATCTCCCCCTTCCCTCCCCTCCTACCAATCTCCATTCTGCACCCTCTCCTTTCCTTCTCTATGTAAGGTATGCTTTGTCTGTATAGCGTGCAAGAAACACTATTTTTCACAGTATACTAATACGTGACAATAAAAAATCAAATAAAATCAAATGATAGAGGTATTTAAATTGAGGAGCGAGTTTGATAAGGTAGATGTAGAGAAGGTTTTTCTACTTGTAGAAAAGCCACTATTAAATCCAATAGGGAATTCAGGAGAAATGTCTTTACCCAGAGAGTGGTGAGGAGATGGAACTCGCTCCCGCAGGGAGTTGTTGAGGGAAATAGAATTGATACATTTAAGGGGAAGCTAAATAAAGGTTGCGGGATAAAGGGTAAGAAGGCCATGGTGATACAGCGAGAGGAAATTGGGAGCAAGGAGGCTTCTGTGGCTCATAAACACAGGGATAGATCAGTTGGGCTGAATGGCCTGTTTCTGTGATGTAAAATGTTTACTTGATATCAAAGGAAAAGGTGACAAAGGAGACAACAGAAGAAGATCAATAGACAAGAGTGGATCAGGCAGACAGGATTTTAAACATTACAGGCAGACTGGGGAGATATAGATATTGAGACTATAGGTTTCCATTTATTTCTGTATAGAGTCTGACACTCTTTGTGCGAAGGTGCAGATTGAGCTTTAAGCTGTTGTGTATAAAGTTTGCATTATTGACTGTGGAGAGTCGGTCCCAGTTTGTGCCTAGGACTTTTGCAGTTTGTGGTTTGAGTGGTCTGGCTTTTTTGTGTAGTCACATGCTGTCCATTTACTGCCTGTAGCAGATGCATTTGATGCCCTGAATGAAAAGGCTTGACGGGCCATTCAGTGATGATACTATGCTTTTAAGATATTTTATGATTAAGGGGGGACTGCTTTAAGAGGCAGTGTTTTGTTATAAGCAGTCAGTTGGTCTGGCAGGAATGCAGCAGATGCTGAGAAAGCAGGATAATTACTAATTTTAGCCATGTAAGTGTTCATTTAGCAGAAGGCTTAATGGGGTGGTTTTTAATTAAAGTAAAAAGATGAGTTAGGTAAATGGGGACAAAGTCATGTGATACTAGAAATGGGAGGAGCTAGACTTGTAGCAGAAAACAGTTTCATTTTCATTTTAAGAAGAGCAGTTTCTGCCTGGAGCTAGTTAAAGGCAGATGTTTAGAGGCTCTGGCTCTGAAAGCTCCAAAGCTGTTAATCCAAGTCAAAGTAAGTATGCTTTGACTTGATAACTAATTTTAAAGAGGACTCTATGTCTATAAGAGAAATACTGCTTGATTGGAACTGAATGGTAGTAAGTTAGAAGTTAAGAGTTTGTTTCTTTTCATGTTTAAAGATTTTACAATGGTTAAGAGTTAAACTGTTTCATTTTGTTAGAGATATATTTAAACTATGTTATAAATAAAGCTTGTTTTGATAAAGAAAGATCCCTAATTTATATTGGAATCACTGCTGTGGCAAAGCATCCTTTCCTTGCATTTATGCCAAAATAGGAAAATTGTTGGCATCTAGTCTGGCTTCAGAATATACCTTGAGGTTTCTCATCTTGCACCCCAACAATTTCTACAGTGGAACCCTCTCTGGACAAGTAAACCAGCTGGCTAGAACATAGAACATAGAACATTACAGCGCAGTACAGGCCCTTCGGCTCTCGATGTTGCGCCGACCAGTGAAACCAATCTAAAGCCTCTCTAATCTACACTGTTCCAATATCATCCATATGTTTATCCAATAACCATTTGAATGCTCTTCATGTTGACGAGTCCACTACTGCTGCAGGCAGGGCATTCCACGCCCTTACTACTCTCTGAGTAAAGAACCTACCTCTAACATCTGTCCTATATCTATCACCCCTCAATTTAAAGCTATGTCCCCTCAAGTTAGCCATCACCATCCGAGGAAAAAGGCTCTCACTATCCACCTTATCTAATCCTCTGATCATCTTGTATGCCTCTATTAAGACATCTCTTAACCTTCTTCTCTCTAACAAAAACAACCTCAAGTCCCTCAGCCTTTCCTCATACGATCTTCCCACCATACCAGGCAACGTCCTGGTAAATCTCCTCTGCACCCTTTCCAACGTTTCCACATCTTTCCTATAGTGCGGCGACCAGAACTGTACGCAATACTCCAAGTGCAGCCGCACCAGAGTTTTGTATAGTTGCAGCATGACCTCCTGGCTCCGAAACTCAATCCCTCTACCAATAAAAGCTAACACACCGTATGTCTTCTTAACAACAATGATTAACAAATTCCTCTTAACAAGAATGAGATTTATAGATAACAGTAAATGGTTGTTCTTACACTGTATTGGGAGCAAATCGGAGCTTGGTGACGAGTTGCTTTCTCCAACACAGTTTTCTACCAAAACTGGAAAATAACACCCTCATTTCTAAAGCATTTCATTGGCTGTAAAGCACTTTAGGCTATTCTGAGGTTGTGAGTGGTGCTAAGTGTGAGTCTTTATTTCTTTCATTGTATTTTATAACCATTTAGAATTGCAATGTAACAGAGCTATAATTTCTGTTGCCCATTGACCCTTACATTGGGCAGACCAGTCATGTAATGGTCAAGTATAGAGGGGTTGGATTGTTTGTAGTTTCCATGGTGATTATGAGTTGGATGCATTCCAAGTTTGACTCTGCTGTTGCTCTGATTCAAGCCATTTTGAGTAAATTTTACCATCATTAGGCACTCATCCACAAACATAAGAATGTCATCAAGGACTTAAATAGATATCATCGATTCACTGACTAAATGGGCTTTCCCTTTGGGTGGATTCTTTCCACTATTACTTTCAAGGCATACTTCTCTATTGACGTCGGAACAGGTTTATAAGATGATCGTGCCTTTATGCAGTCTTTTATCAAGTCAAAGGTTCTTGAAAGTGCTTCATGCAATGAATCAGTTTGAAGTGCAGTTAGGTAAATCCGACAGTCTGTGCCACTAATGTTCCACTAATAGTAATGAATACTGAGCACTTCCAATTAAATATATTGGGCCAAATCTTAACTCATTCAAAACCTATTCTATTCAGAGGTAAAATCAGGCCCATTGTGTTGGAAGCATCAGGAGAAGGATGTTAGCCTTTTATCCAAAGGATGTTAAATAGGTTCAAGGGAAAGACGTTGAATGGCTTCAAGAGTTCAGATTTCCTCTGTTCTGGGGCTTTAGTGAATCAATGTTTTAGTACAATCTGACAACTTCATGATGGTAATTTCATATTTTGAAAAAGTGAACTGAAATTCTCCAACTACCATTGTGGGGATTTTAATTCATGTTCTATTCGATTAATTAGTCTGGCTTCACTGGATTATTGTCCCAGTAAAACAACCACTACAAATGTCCCCAGCCACCTGGCTGCTCACTATAATTCCACAACCCAGCTACTCACCACAATGCTGAACACCAACTCACCATGTCTCTCAATCTCACCTACCAGCTTCACAACATACCCCAGAAGCACATCAGTGTATCTAATCACTATGAGCAAGAACAACAGTGCGCTGCATCACTCAAAAATGTCTTCTCACCAACTCACACCTATCCATCTTCTCACCCACACACTCCCATCCAACTTCTCGCCCACACACCCCTATCTATCTCCTCACCAACTCACACCTATCCATCTTCTCACCCACACACTCCCATCCATCTTCTCGCCCACACACCCCTATCTACCTCCTCACCAACTCACACCTATCCATCTTCTCGCCCACACACCCCTATCTATCTCCTCACCAACTCACACCTATCCATCTTCTCCCCCACATACTTCTATCCATCTTCTCACCAACACACTGCCATCCATCTTTCCACCAACACACTCCCATCCATCTTCTCAGCAACATTCTCCCATCCATGTTCTCACCAACACACTCCCATCCATCTTCTCACCCGCATATATCTGGGAAATCATTGAGTAGTAGGCCACAGAAAGTAGGGATAATGGGTAGGTCATTAAATTGATGGGTTGTGACTCGTGGTGTCCCACAAGGATCTATTTTTTGGCCTCAATTATTCACATGATTTATTAATGACTTAGATAATGGCATTGAAAATCATATATCTAAACTTGATAATGACACAAAGTTAGGCAGCATTTCAGACAGTGTAGGTGATGGCATAAAATTACAAGGGGTATTGTTAAACTAGATGAACGGGCGAAACTGTGGCAGATGAATTTCAATCTATGCAAGTGTGAGGTTATTCATTTTGGACCGAAAAGGGTAGATCAGCGTACTTTCTAGATGGAATGAAGTTAAATGCAGCAGATGTCCAGAGAGACTTAGGTGTTCAGATGCATGGATCTTTAAAATGCCACAAACAGGTGCAGAAAATAATGGAAAGCTGGCCTTTATATCTTGAGAACCGGAGTATAGGGACACAGAAGTTATGCTGCAGCTGCAAAACTCTGGTTAGAAACCACTTGGTACTCTGAGCAAACCTGGACACCACATCTTAGGAAGGATATATTGGCCTCAGAGGGACGACAGTGTAGGTTTACAAGAATGATGCCTGGACATCAGGGGTTTAGTTATGAGAACAGATTGTACATGTTTTCTCTTGAGTTTAGAAGGTTAAGGTGATCTGATCGAAGTCTTCAAGATTATAACAGGAAAAGACAGGGTAGATAAAGATAAACTATTTCCACTGGTTGGAGATTCTAGAACTAGGGATCAAGGTCTAAAATTAGGGCCAGATTGTTCAGGAGAGATGTCAGGAAGCACTTCAACACACAAAGGGTGGTAGCTTGGAATTCTCTTCCACAAATGGCAGTTGATGCTAGATCAGTTGCTAGTTTTAAATTTGAGATAGATTTTTTTTGGTGAAGCAAAGGTATTAAGGGATATGGATCAAAGGCAGGTATGTGGAGTCAGGCCATAGATCAACCATGATCTCATTGAATAGCAGAACAGGCTCATTGGGCTGAATGGCTTTTTCCTGTTCCTATGTTCTAAGCTTCTATGTTTAGTGGGTGTGTTTGAGCAATGGAGCGCATTGTTGTTGTTGGTCATAGTTGGTCTAACCCTAATGCCTAGGTGTGCTTGAGGGATATGGTGTGAAGTTGGGTAGGTAGGATTGAGAGTTATGGTGAGTTGGTGTTAAGCATTATGGTGAGTAGCTGTGTTGAGGAAAGGGTGAGCAGCTGGGTAGTTGGGGACATTATTGTAGTGGTTGTGTTACTGGGACAAGAATCCAGCAAAATCAGACTAATTAATCGAGTAGAACATGAATTAAAATCCCCACCATGGTCATTGGAGAATATAAATATAAATGACCACTAAATTCACTTTTTCAAAATCTGAAATGAACAATTTGTGATCATGAAGTTGTCAGATTGTAGTAAAGTATAGATTCTCTCATGCCCCAAATCTGCTATCCTTACCAGTCTCGTTTAGATGCACCCCCCCCCCCCCCCCCCGCCCCCCCACACCCCCCTGCATCACCTCGACATGGTTTCCCTCTGAACCATTTCAGTCATATCAAACATGGATTGCAACAATTTAAAAACAAGACGGGATGCCACCACCATCTCAGGATAACTGCAAATAGGCAATAAATATTGAGCTTGCAACAATGTCAAGTATTTTTTTAATTTAGATAGTGAGTGCAATATCACAGCTGAACCCTACCCTGTCTTCACTGAATATCCACGCACATGCTCATTCCATCATATCCCACTGGATTATCCCAGCTGTTTCCCCTCAGCATCCCATAGCAGAGATTAAACCGACGACCTTTTCTAAACTGTGTGACTCAGTACAACACCAAGTACTGTCATAGAATCTTTCCAAAGTGGTCAATCGACAGACGGGCCACTTTGCAATCATATGAACCGCCCCAAATACCAATGAAAGTAAAAATCATTAGATTTAATGACAGTGTCAAAACTAAACCCCCATGATTACTCTGAATTATATTGTCAAATAAATAAAGCTTCCATTTACTTTTTTTTCTTCTTTCTGTTACGGTTCAGGTTAGAAACTCCAAAGTGTTTTATGAAGCCCGCCTGAATCATAAGTTTTGCATCTTGAATTTGGCTAGGACAAGCACGAGATGTTTCACTTCAGGTATGATTCAAATGATTCAGTAGGGAGCTTTTATCAAACAAAGTTTATTTAAGAATATAGTTAACATCTATAGTAAGAAAATTAACAGGAACTTTATCAATTACAAACAAGAAACAAAACAACCACTATAACGTGTAACTCTTATTGAATATCTCTAATGTGTTCCAATTAAAACAAAATCCAATAAACAAAACTCCTTAATCAGCTTTATCACTACACAGGCTAAAGGTCAATTAATACTGGAATCCAGTTCCCTGGGCTGAACGCTGATTTCAAATGATCTTGAAAACTCAGAGCAGCTTGTAGTCTTCTAAACATCAAAACATAGAATCTTTACTGCAGGATGCAAACAAGATGTGCTTTCAGCTAACTGGTAAAACTTTCAAAATAGAAACGGGAGAGAGACTTCTTTCACCGATGCTTCTAACAGTGCACCCAAAACGAAACTAAAAACAACCCTTGTCACATGACCAGCACAGTTTTTTGTTCTCCTGCCACCAAAGACATCACCTAAGGCTATGAGCTGCAAAGATCATGATTTAAAAGAAAACTTCTCTTAAAGGGGGACATTAGTGTCACATTTCACAGCATGTGGGCATCACTTACTACCCAAAGAACAAGAACAAAGAACAATACAGCACAGGAACAGGCCCTTCGGCCTTCCAAGCCCGTGCCGCTCCCTGGTCCAAACTAGACCATTCTTTTGTATCCCTCCATTCCCACTCCGATCATATGGCTGTCTAGATAAGTCTTAAACGTTCCCAGTGTGTCCGCCTCCACCACCTTACCTGGCAGCGCATTCCAGGCCCCCCACCACCCTCTGTGTAAAATATGTCCTTCTGATATCTGTGTTAAACGTCCCCCCCTTCACCTTGAACCTATGACCCCTCGTGAACGTCACCACCGACCTGGGGAAAAGCTTCCCACCGTTCACCCTATCTATGCCTTTCATAATTTTATACACCTCTATTAAGTCTCCCCTCATCCTCCGTCTTTCCAGGGAGAACAACCCCAGTTTACCCAATCTCTCCTCATAACTAAGCCCCTCCATACCAGGTAACATCCTGGTAAACCTCCTCTGTACTCTCTCCAAAGCCTCCACGTCCTTCTGGTAGTGTGGCAACCAGAACTGGACGCAGTATTCCAAATGCGGCCGAACCAACGTTCTATACATCTGCAACATCAGACCCCAACTTTTATACTCTATGCCCCGTCCTATAAAGGCAAGCATGCCATATGCCTTCTTCACCACCTTCTCCACCTGTGACGTCACCTTCAAATTCCCACATTGCCATTGACAAGGTGGTAGTGCTCCACCTTCTTAAACCGCTGCAATTCATGTGGTATAGGTACACCCGCAGCACTGTGAAAGAGGGAGTTCCAGGATTTTGACTCAGTGAAAGTGAGTGAACAGTGATATGTGCTGGTGTTCCTATGTATCTGCTGTCTTTGTCCCTCTAGATGTTAGTGGTCCTGGGTTTGAAAGGTAGTGCCGAAGGAGCCTTGATGAGTTGCTGCAATGTAGATGGGACACACTGCTGCTACTGCATGTGCACCAGTGGTGGAGGGAGTGAATGGTGAAGGTGGTGGATGGGATGCCAATCAAGTGAGCTGCTTTGACCTGGATGGTGTTGAGCTTCTTGAATGTTGTTGGAACTGCACTCATCCAGGCAAGTGGAGAGTATTCCATCATAGAACCAGAGAAAATTACAGCTCAGAAACAGGCCTTTTGGCCCTTCTTGTCTGTGCCGAACCATGTTTTGCCTAGTCCCACTGACCTGCACTTGGACCATATCCCTCCACACCCCTCTCATCCATGAACCCGTCCAAGTTTTTCTTTACCACTTTATCCGGTAGCTCATTCCACGCTCCCACCACCCTCTGCGTGAAGAAGCCCCCCCTAATATTCCCTTTAAACTTTTCTCCTTTCTCCCTTAACCCATGCCCTCTGGTTTTTTTCTCCCCTAGCCTCAGTGGAAAAAGCCTGCTTGCATTCACTCTATCTATATCCATCATACTCCTGACTTGTGTCTTGTGGATGGTGAACAGACTTTGGAGAGTCAGGAGGGTAGTTATTTCTGCCACACAATTCCCAGCCCCTGATGTGCTCTCGTAGCCACAGTATTTATATGTCTGATCCAGTTCTGGTCAATGATAACCCCCAGGATGTTTGTAGTGGGGGATTCAATGATAGTAATGCCATTGAAGATGGTTGGATTTTCTCTTGTGGGAGATGGTCATTGCCTGGCAATTGTAGGATGTAAATGTTACTTACCATTATTAATCCAAGCCTGAATGCTCTCCTGGTCTTGCTGCATATAGGCATGGTGTCTGAGGAATCACAAATGGTGCTGCATGTTGTGAGTCATCAGCTAATATCCCCACTTCTGACCATATGACGGAGGGAAGGTCATTGATGAAGCAACTGAAGTTGTTTTGTGTGGTGTTCCACAGGGCTCAGTGTTGGGACCCTGCTGTTTGTGTTATATATTAATGGTTTAGACGTGAACATGGAAGGCAGGATTGGAAAATTTGAAGATGACACAAAGATTGGCCAAGTAGTGGATCGTGTAGAGGATAGCTATAATTTCTAAAATGATATCGATGGGTTGGTGGAGTGGGCAGTAAAGTGGCAGATGGATTTAAACACAGAAGTGTGAGGTCATACATTGAGGGAAGTCAGTTATAGCGAGTACACAATAAATGGGAATATACTAAGAGGGGTAGATGAAGTGAGAGATCTTGGTGTACAAATACACAAGTCCCTAAAGGCAGCCCGAGACAAGGTTGTAAAGAAGGCATATGAAATGCTCTCCTTCATTGGCAAAGCTATAGAATACAAAAGTAAGGATATAACGTTGGAATTGTATAAAACTGGTGAGGCCACAATTCGAATATTGTGTGCCAATTTGGTTACCATTTAGTAGGAAGGACATAGTTGCTCTGGAGAGATTGCAGAGGAGGTTTATAAGAATGCAGCCAGAGCTGGAAAAGTGTAGTTATGAGGAGAGATTGGATAGGTTGGGTTATTTTCCTTGGAACAAAGATGGCTGAGGGGTGACTTGATAGAGGTGTTTAAAATTATGAGGGGAAAAAGTAGAGTGGACAGGATAAAATTGTTTCCCTTGTGGAGAATTCTAAAACCAGGGGACATAGATTCAAGGTAAGTGGCAGAAGGTGTAGAGGTGACATGAAGAAGAACTTTTTTTATGCAGAGGGTAATATGTGTCTGGAATTTGCTGCCTGAGTTGGTGGTGGAGGCAGAGACCCTAAACTCTTTTAAAAATATCTAGATCAGCACCTTAAGTGCTGTAACCTCCAGGGTTATGGGCCGGGTGCTTTAAGGTGGGCGATTAGAAAGGACACCTGAGTGTCCTCTGGCTGGCAAGGACAACATGGGCTGAATGGCCTCCTTCTGTGCTGTATCTTTACAGCTCTGTTGTGCTATGAAGAATGTTGGGCCTAGGGTACTACCCTGAGCAACTCGGTGGCTGACCTCCAACAACCACAACCATCTTCCTTTATGCCAGGTTTGACTCCAACCAGTGGAGAGTTTTCCCCCTAATTCCCATTGACTCCAGTTTTACTCGGGTTCCTTGATGCCATATTCAGTCAAATGCTGCGTTGATGTAAAAGCCAGTCACTTTCACCTCACAGAATCACAGAATTGTTACAGCACAAAAGGAGGCAATTCAGCCCATCGTGTCTACACCAGCTCTCCAAGTGAGCAATTCACCTGGTGCCATTCACCCATCTTCCCGCTGTATTCTTGCACATTCTTCCTTTTCAGGTAACAGCCTAGCCCATGTCTAATTGTGTTTGGCCATTTCAGAGGGCAGTGGTTCTGGAGTCACACGCAGACTAGAGCAGACCAGGTAAGGATGGCAGATTTCCTTCCCTAAAGGACGTTAGTGAACCAAATGTTTTTTTTTGCAACAATCATAAGAATTGTCATGATCGCCAGTCCACTGGATCACTAGTCCAATGACATTATCACTACACCACTGTCTATCCCGAAAGTTAAGTACGTATAGATGGAGGGAAGTGATTGGATGGTTACTTGAGCACAGATAAAGAGATACTTACTGATATAAGAGTTGAGTGAAGTCAGAAGGTGTATACCTGCAATGCCCACATCCCGTGAAAGACTAAAAGAAAACTTTGAGTGTGAGGTTATTGGGCAGGAATTTGGGGTTGAAGTTACAAGCAGATCGGCCATATCTTATTGAATGGTGGGGCAGGCACAAAGGGCTGAGGGGCCGAGTGGCCTACTCCTGCTTTTAATTTGTATGTTTGTTCAAACACTTTTGAAATGTAGTCCCTGTGGCAATACAGGAAATTTTCACACAGAAAGATCCCACAAACAACAATGAGGTTGTGAGCGGGACAGCTGTGAGAAGTAAGCACCTTTGAAGTAGTGCCTTGGGTGAATAAGGCTTTTACATCTGCCTGAGAGAACTGGTATGGCATTAGCTTAATGTCTCATCTGAAATACAACGCCTCCTTTCAATGCTAGATTTTGACCTTAAGTGTCTCGAGAGGGTCTTGAAACCATGACCTACTGACTCAGAGGCAAGTGTGCTGTCGACTGAGAAATGCCTAACATCCAAATAGTGAATGACATCTGTAGGAAGGATGTGGTTAAACTGGAAAGGGTGCAAAAAAATTTATAAGGATGTTACTGGGAGTGGAAGGTTTGAATTATAAGGAGAGGCTGGATAGGCTGAGTCTTTTTATCCCTGGAGTGTAAGAGGGGATGAGGGATGACCTTATCGAGGTTTATAAAATCATGAGGGGCATAGATAAGGTGAATAGCCAAGGTCTTTTCACCAGGGTAGGGGAGTCCAAAACTAGAGGGCATAGATTTAAGGTGAGAGGGGAAAGATTTAAAAGGGACCCAAGGGGCAACTTTTTCACACAGAGGGTGGTGCGTGTGTGGAATGAGCTGCCAGAGGAGGCGGTGGAGACGGGTATGATTACAACATTTAAAATACTTTTGGACAGGTACATGGATGGGAAAGGTTTTGAGGGATATGGACAAATGCAGGATAGTGGGACTAGTTCAGTTTAGAAAACCTGGTCAGCAGGAATGAATTGGGCCAAAGGGCCTGTTCCAGTGCTGTATATCTCTATGACTCGATCTGCAGAACCGTGCTCCATGCCAGAGTCTAAAACTTTATGATGCACTGCATAAATATGGTGGTCGTTTAGTCAACGCCTTCCGAAGATGGAACGGAGAGAAAACTGTGAGAGTAAATAAAAAGAAATGTGCCCATTCTCCAGTGGGAGGGTATTTATTGGTGAATGACCCTCCCCCTGTGTGTTGGCTGTGCTGTGATTAAACTGCGTGATACTTTTCCTGAAACACTACCTCAGTCTCTGCTTGTTTGTATACAGAATAGTTTTTTTTCCCGCTCTGGTATCCTCGCAGACTGCAGAAATAATGCCAAAGGACATCGGATGATCCAAAATAAACCCTCAATTGCCTGGGGAAGCTCATACTTTGCTTTGCCCTGAGTATTTCTATTGGACTCTCGCAGCCCTTGGCAAGTTCCAGCCAGCCCTTAATAATCATTAGCAAACAGCTGAAAGGGTTTGCAGCCAAATGAGCTCTGGGTTTCTGCAGCCATTCAGTCATATTAAAGGCAAGTGTTTGTGCTCGATGTAAAACCTATTGGGTTGGAGGCATCTCGGAATGTGGGACAAGCTCTAGGTTGCCATGGTTACCGTGCAGCTCAGGGCTGTCAGCCAATCCACAGAGGACTAAGAGTTGTCATAGTCACTTAGCGAGGAAAAAAACTTTACTAAATAAGGAAAAAAATTTCACAGACAGTGTAGGTCTGATGGTATTTCAATCCATGCAATGACAGCCCAAGCCAGCACTAGTGATAGTCAGACAAAAGGCGGGTCGCTGATCAGAATTGTAAAGCAGCGCATTGTGTGTTATTTAGAAACATTTCTGCTCCTCCCCCACTGTAGTTTGGACTTCCCTCCCACTCAAGCCCCCCTCCTAACATATTTATCCCAGAGAAGAGGTAGATCCCATGAATGGATAAATCAAAATCTGCACCTGCACACTTTCTGTGAATGAGATAGTATGCGGGGGGACCAATAATTACCCGGAATTAATATCTGGAGATTGGTTCAAATACCAATACATTCAATGGCCCACTTTGAAAAAACACTACCAGAACTTTACATTCAGGATAAAACTAATAGTTAAATTTATTTACACATGCAATAATCATACAGGAAAACTGTGGCCCAAATTTAATCACATTAAAAATAGAAAAAAAGGATCTTGCATGTAAAAGAGAAGAATTAGTGGAGATATTAAGTAAGTACTTTGCATCTGTCTTTACAAATGCAAAAGATGTTCCCCAGACTGAAGTGAGAGAGAAGGTAATTGGTAACATTGGAAGAATTTACAATTGAGAAGGAGAAGGTGTTGAAAGGCTACCTTTACTTGAAGTTGATCATGCATCAGGACCAGATAAGATGCATCTGAAGCTACTGACGGAGGCAAGAGTGGAAATTACAGAATCATTGGTGATCATTTTGCAGTCTTCCTTAAACACTGGGGTGGTGTCAGAGGACTGGAGAATTGTGAATGTTATACTCTTATTCAAAACAGGTGCAAGGATAAAACTGGCAACTACAGACCACTCAATTTGACTTCAGTGGTAGGGAAACTTCTGGAAACTATAGTTTGGGGCAAAATCCATAGTTACTTAGACAAGTGTGGGATAATTAAGGAATGACAGTTTCATTCGGGAAATCGTTAAGGGAGTTGTGTTTAACTGACTTGCTGGAGTTTATTGAAAAGGTAGCAGAGAAGGTTGATATGGGCAACACCGTTGATGTGGTGTATATGGATTTTCAAAAAGCATTTAACATAGCTAGACAGCAACAAGTAGATCCCATAAATGAATAAAAAATGTGGAGAAGAGGAAGAGGTAGGGGGGAGAAAGAGATAGGGAGGAGGAGGAGATAGAAAGGACATGGTAGGGAGGAGGAGGTGGGGAGGGGAGATGAGGAGGAGGAGGGGAGGGGAGATAGGGAGGAGGAGGAGGTAAGGAGGGGGGTAGGGACTCTGTTCTGGTCGGGCTGTCCATGAGCTCATCATTCTTCGTTAAACCCTAGATTCCAATTGGACAACAGCTCCCCATCTTCCCATTCCTCTGTTACTGACCACCGCTGTGTCCTCCTGGCCACAATCCTGAAATAAAAACCACCACAAAGCATTTATTCCATTCCAACTTGATCCAACAAAATATCTAATTTGCCATTGGACTCCAACATCCTTGTATAGTCCCTTAATGTCCTGTGGGTGTTTTTGTCTGTCGCAATGCTGCAGTGCAGTATTATCCCAGTGACTGCAGCGTGGTTGCGGGAGGGCTGCAGACCTTCACTGGAGGAGATTGCAGATGGCACAATGGTTAGCACTGCTGCCTCACAGCGCCAGGGACCCACGTTCAATTCCAACCTTGGGTGACTGTCTGTGTGGAGTTTGCACATTCTCCCCGTATCTGTGTGGGTTTCCTCTTGTTGCTGCGGTTTCCTCCCACACTCCTAAGAAATGCAGATTAGGTGGATTGGCCATGCTAATTTGCCCCTTAGTGTCAGGGGGACTAGCAGGGTGAATATGTGGTGTTACAGGAATAGGGTCTGGGTGGGATTGGTGTCAGTGCAGGCTCAATGGGCCAAATGGCCTCCTTCTGCACCATAAGGATTCTATGAATCTATGACAATCTTGAGCAACTCAGCCTGGCTGTGCAGTGTATCACCTCAGCCTGGGCAACAGCAGCTTGGCCTCACTGACACAACAGCAAGGGCACTGGTGTGTGGCGGTTGTGGGAGGGCGAACACTGTCAGCCTGAGAGGGGGCTGCAGGCTCATGCTTCTCCCTCAATCAATTCTCTCTTGAGGCCTTCAGCCAGCTGCACCACAGTCTGGGCAGGTGGCAGAGCCTGTGTATCTGAGAGCATAAATCAAGACAGGGTTGGCATGAGGGAAGTGGGGAGGGAGGAAACAAAATTGTTACTCTAATCTGCACCTTGTACATCATCACAGATTGCAGGATGAGAGTGAAGTGGGATTTGAGAAGGTGCATTGGGCAGTAACACAACATCATCCTCAATGGTTTCAGACCACCTCCCACACCCCCCCTGCTGGCCACAGCTTCAGTAACAGCCACTCCAATCATATCCAACTTCACTTCCACCCTGGGGATCAACACTTGCTGTTGTGCCCTTACCCCACAGGTTAAGTGCAGCTCTGGGTCTGGTGACCCATGAGAGAGAGGGAACAATAGCAAGGTGCAATGTGTTTGGGCGGTGTGCCTGCCTTGGCTGAATAGCTGGCAATATGTCCAAACTGTAGGACATGAGTATTCAGCCTCCATAGAGTGTGAGGGTGAGGTGAAGCAGATGAATGTGGGATTTGAGTCATGGTTGGTAGAGATTGCTGGTAGTTGAGTCAATGGATGGTGGTTACTGGAACAGAGTGTAAGGCTGGTGGTGTAATTGGTAGGACGTGGTTGGTGAGGACGCATTCTCTAACTTTGACCACTTGTGTAAGATCATTAAACTTCTTACGGCACTGTATCCATGGCCTGGTGGTTAAACTGCTGCTGTTGATTGTTATGGCTCCTCCTTCACATGGTCAAAAGGTTCTGCTGGGCCCCAGCAGGAAGATGATCTCTCTCCTCTTGTCCACTTCCTGTCTGAAGGCCACCAGCACAGCATCCTTAGGATGGTATCTGTGGCCATTTCTGTCATTTCCTCCCAGTCCTCCATTCCTTTTTAAGCAATTTTAGCCTCAGCTGTAGCCAGAATCCTTCAAATCTTAGGGCAGGTGTAGACTTGAGTGTATCTGGTACTCAACGGGTTTACATGTCCCATATCGGACTGGACCACACTAAACAGAACCAGGCTGTGTCCTCCTCTGTCAAAATACCCCCGCTCCCCACCTCCCCCCCTCCCCCCCACCTCCCCCCAAATTCATTGTCAAAAAGATCAACTTGTATTTATATAGCTTTGTGTTGTAATAAAACCCAAGGCACTTCACAGGAGCATTATAAAACAAAGCATTATCCTGAGCTACATCAGGAGATATTAGGTCAGATGACCAAAGCTAGGACAAAGAGGTACATTTCAGAAAGTGAGGTAGAGAAGAAAACAACTTCAGGGACGGAATTCCATTACTCTGGGTCCAAGTAACTGAAGGCCCCATCACCAATATTGAAGCGATTAAAATTGGGATGTTCAGCAAGTGAGAATTGGAAGAATTCAGACAGCTCAGATTGTGGAGCTGGAGGAGGTTCCAGAGGTAAGGAGGAGCGAGGCTGTAGAAGGATTTGAAAACATTGCTTGACTGAAAGCCAGTGTAGGTCAGCAAGCATGAAGGGTGATAGGGGAATGGGACTTAAAGCGAGTTAAGACCCAAGCAGCAGAGTTTTGGATCAAATAAAAACAGAAAATGCTGGATAAACTCAGCAGGTCTGGCAGCATCTGTGGAGAGAGAAACAGATTTAATGTTTCGAGTCTAACTGATCCTTCTACACTGGAAATATTAACTCTGATTCTCTCAACAGACTTACCCTCGCTGAGTGGAGGCCTCCAAAATGGAGGTGCCCTCCCATTCTCATTGAAATGTCAGTGGTGGCTCCCTCTCTCGGTAAGGCTGCCGGGCCTCTGATTCGTCTGGCAACGCTGAAGGCCAGCCCACCAGCCAATTAAGAGGCTGCCCTGTAGAAATTGCCACGGTGGCCCCATGTCTGCCCATGTAGGCTCTGGATCCACACCTGGTCTCCACCTGAAGATTTACCTAGGCCGAAAAAATCACTGGCCCATGTCTCCCACCACTTTATTTGCCAACTCCCTTCATATACTCTCTCTGACTTTATTTCATCCATGAAACGCATCCCTTGCTCTTTGCACCCTTTTCTCATATGCTGCTGAAAACTCAACTTGCCTGACTCCATGCTCACTGACAGTGTAAATGGTTCCTTCTCCTCAATTGCTTCTAAAAACCGTAGCATTATTTCACAGATCTGTTGAGTTCTCAACAGTCAATATTTATTCCTCACAGTATCACATTACTCTTTGTGGGATCTTGCAGTACACAAATTATCTGCTGTGTTTCCAACAGTGACTACACTTCAAAAATGCTCCAAATCCATCTTCCAATTGTTACATTGAGTCAACAGGCCAGAAATAGGCCATTCAGCCCAACTCATCTATGCTGGTGTTTATGCTCCACACAATCCTCCTCCCACCATTTTTTCATCTATAAGTTGCACATTCCAGCCACCCTCTGGATAATAAATCTTTCCTGAACTCCCTGTTGAATTAATTGGGAACTATCTTATGTTTCTGGCCTCTAGTTAGGGCCTCTGCTCCCCCCTCCTCCCCACTCCAAACAAGTAAAAATATTTATGTTTACCCCAATTATCAAACCCTGTCGTTACTTTAACAGCCTCTATCAAGTTACCCCATCGCCTTTTCTTTCCTGGAAAAAGGAACCCCACTTGTACAATCATTCTTTGATCATTATAATCTCTCATTTCTATGAAGTGTTTCAAGCATGTGACAAAATTTTGAAGGGGTCAATCTCACCGCACATTCAATTGTGTACACGCTTTGCATTGCACCAACTTAAACAGAGAAACTTGTGTGAATCTAACATTGAAGATAAGGCCTCACTTATCATAGCCAGCAAGGTGCTCTCAACATTTATTGATCCTTGTTGAATTGTGATTGATCCAAGAGAAGAGCAATAACAACATGGAGAATTTCATTTGTATAGCACATTTAAAGAGATCAGAGTAATCACCACCTCAAGTCTCTTTCGTACTGTTCGCTTGGGGTTCAGGAGCAGCTTGGCAGGCAGGTCTACTCAGCGCTTTCAAAGTTATTGCAGAGGAAAAGGGAAGCTGCCTGCTTTGCTCTTGGTAAGTCCATCTCATGGATTGAACGTCTTAAAATGACAAATGGAGGTGACATCAACTTGCATTTATGCAGCAATGTTAACATAACAAAACATCCCAAGGTGTCAGGTTTGATTCGGGCCTTGGGAGACTGTGGAGTTTGCACGTTCTCCCCATCTCTGCGTGGGTTTCCCTTTGGGTGCTCCGGTTTCCTCCCACAGTCCAAAGATGTGCAGGTTAGATGAATTGCCCATGCTAAATTGACCATTAGGGCAGAATTTTACTGGCACATCCACCCGAGGTTCGTACAATCCCGCCCGAGGCCAATGGAGAATTCTCCAAGCCTCGCCTGCCCCCAGAATTGGGGCGGGCACGCCGGTAAAATTCTGGCCTTAGTATCCAAAGATGTGTAGGTTAGGTGAATTGGCCATCGTAAATGTGGGGATTTATGAGGATAGGACGGGGTAAGATGCTATTTCAGAGAGTCAGTGCAGACTTGATGGGCCAAATGGTCTCCTTCTGCACTGTAGGCATTCTATGGTAGGGGGCACTTTACTTCACAGAAAATGGGACCAACAAGCTTCCAGTGTTCAATGGTTTGAGTGATCTGTGCTTGATTGTGTTGTTTTGATCACTGATCTATAATCACTATATTTAATTACTTAAGCCTGTGGATGGAGCTAGAGAGCTGAGGTAACTGACATCATTCAGAAGGTTCCAGAAGTCTTCCACCGGATGTGCCTCGGAACCTTGCAAAATCCTGTGATTGCTGAGTTATTTTAGAGTACTGTAAATAAACCTGTTGTATGTTCTAAATGAGTACCATTTCTGCATTTCTCTCAAATAAATCAGATATATGAAATATATAGCAAACCAACAAATACATAATAATGCCACAAAAGAGGTATTAGGGCAGGTGAGCAAAAAATTGGTTCAAAAGGTAGATTTTATAGAGCATCTTAAAGGAGAGAAGAGCCTTAAGGAGGAAATTCCACAATTTTGGGCCTGGGAAGCTGAAGGCATTGCCGCCAATGATGGAGCGATTAAAATCAGGGGCGTGCAAGATGTCAAGATTAAAAAGACCTCAGAGAGTGTTGTGAAACTGGAGAGAATTACAGAAGGGTGAGGTCACAGATGGATTTGAAAACAAAGACAGGAATCCTTATTCATCCTTATTATCTGTGTGGATCCAATCCATTTCGATCATTTCCAATTAAAAAAAACACTAATTAATGGTAATGGTTCAAAAGTCTTTTTTTTTAGTTGCCATGGGTTCGATTTATATCCAGATGGGAGTTTGTTTAACGAGGAAAGCAGGCCCCTCAGAGACGGGGTATATTTTCCCCACCGACTCTTGTGTTAACCTCGGCCCCGAGTTCTGCATTTTTTTTCTCTCTCAGCTTTTTGCAAGCTTGCAACAAAAGATCTTTTCATCATGGTGAACTGAGATTACCCTCTGCTGGAGAGGAGCTGGCTGTAGCACGCAAGAGAAGAAAGGGCTCCCAGGCATTTCATTTCACTTTTTCCAACATCACCACCAGCCCCCACACCAACGTCTCCCACCCCCCACCCCCACCCCCACCACCGCCCTCCCACCCCCCCCCCCCCCCCCACCCCCCCCCCCCACCCATACCTCAGTGACCCACCCCAGCCCGCCCAACCCCTCCTTTCTCTGGCGAAGGAGCTGGATGAAGTCATGTGAAAGCCTCCAGTGTGGTGATGTAACAGATTTAAAGCTGTGCCCTTCAGCTGCTTGCCCTGTTACTGATTGGCATGCAGCGCAGCAAGTCAAATGGGTCTTTAAATATTTGAGGAAAATTGCTTTTTAACTCGTTTGTTTAGGCAAAATTTAGCAGCCGATCCCAGAGCACAGAAGGAGGCCGCTGGGCTCCATCGAGCTGGAAAAGGACTTTAAAAAGAGCTGAAAATTAACAAAACTATATGGAGATTGTCTAATTCTTTGAAAGAACGAGCCAATTAGTCTCACTCCCCCACCCCCTGCTCTTTCCCCACAGCCCTGCCATTTTTCCTTTTCAACCATTTATTCAATTCCTTTTGAAACATTACTATTGAATCGGCCTCCATCGGCCTTTCAGACAGTGCATTGCCTCCAGATCACAGCCCGTTGCATTTTTTTTTTAAACTCCTCATCTCCCCATTAGTTCTTTTGCCCTAATGGTATTAAATCTGTGCCCTCTGGTTACCAACCTTCCAATCTGTGGAAATGTTAAGAAATCACAGCAATGCACATCCTTGTTTTCAAATCTCTGCATTGCTTTTCCCTAAACCATCCTGGTAATCTCTCTCCCTACGATCCTCTGGGAACTCTGTACTCCTCCAGTTCTCGCCTCTTGCACATTCCCAATTTTAAACATTCCTCAATTCGTGGCCATGCGTTTAGCTTCCCGGGCTCCACGTTCTGGAATGCCTTCCTAAAGCTCTCTGCCTCTACACTCCTCCTTTAAACGCTCCACAAAACATATCATTTTGACCATGTTTTTGACCTAATATCTGCTTACATGGTTCAGTGTAAAACTTTGCTTAATAATTGTTCCTGTGAAATGTCTCGGGATGTTTTATGATATGAAAGGTGCTATATAAATGCAAGTTGTTGTTGGCATTAAAACAGTTTTGCCTGACGGACGCCAATAGCAAATTCCTCGATCGGGGGAATTTCTTCAGCCAGAGGACGGTGAATCTTTGGAATTCTCTATTAGAGAGGGACGCGAAGGCTCAGTCATTGAGTATGTTCAAAGCAGAAGTCTTATAGACTTCTAGGTATCAATTCATCAAGGGATAGGGGGATAGTGCGGGAAGATAGCACTGAAGTATAAGATCAGCCATGATCCTGCCAAATGGCAGTGCACCCTCAAGGGGCTGAATGGCAACTCCTGCTCCAATGTTCCCAAAAAAGTGAGAGTAGGTAGTTTTCAATAAGCCCTGACGATAAAGCTTTAGTCTTCCCAATGCTGAAATGGAGGAAGGAAGATGTAAAATCCCGAGGCAAGACGGGATGTCAGACAAGCATTTTGACAATACGGGGATAGCGGAAGGCCTGGGGAGGTGATAGAGTTACAGATCCGGGCATCATTAGTACCCGGAGACGTTGCCAACAGATATTGTTACTGGGGGCAGCATATAGACGAGGAATACAAAAGGAGCAAGTATGGGTCCTCATAGCACTTTTGAGGAGAAAGGAAGAGAAACAAAAGAAAGAACTGTGTTTTATGTGGGGCCTTTCACAACCTTAGGACATCCCAAAGCCAGCAAAGCACTTTTTGAAGTGTATTCCATCTTGGAGTGTAAAAAACCCACTCCTGGACATGCTGAGGCCAAGTTCTTACATCAGAGTTGTAAATCCAAAGACAACTCGTGTGACTTCAAGCAATAATTGATTCATTAACAACAAATATTTATATTTATACAATCAAGGGGCTTCCCCAACCCAGGATGCAATGCCCTTTCTCCTGATTGGCTCAGATTCCTGCGCGGCCTCATCCATAGGGTCCAATCCAATCACATGGCTCTCAAGGATCGTCCCCTTACCACACTTCTTCCCTCCGAACTCTTGAGTCCACCTAGGAATGAAACAAAAATGAACGTCATTAAACATAAGACACTTTTTTCAGACTTCCTTTGATTGACGACAGCTCAGACTTCAACACCATTATTGCTACAAAACTCATCTTCAAACTTTGTGCCTGGGGCTCGGCCCCTCCCTCGCCAACTAGATCCTGGACTTCCTAACCCACAGACCGCAGTCAGTAAGGATAGGCAACAACATCTCCTCCATGATCATCCTCAACATCTGTGTCTGCAGGCCCTTACTATACTCCTTCTACACCTATGACTGCGTGGCCAAATTCCCCTCCAACTCCATCTTTAAGTTTGCTGATGACACCACCCTAATGGGCCGGATCTGAAACAATGATGAGATGGGGTACAGGAAAGAGCCTGGATGTTACTGGCTTGCCCCACCTATTGATGGGTGGAGTGAGCCTGTAAAATCGTGCAAGAGCTGCAAAGTAAGGGTCACGCCTGATTTCTTGGCTCTCGGGATTTTACAAGAGCGGATTTCTGGCAAGGTCAGGCTTTCACTGGAATTGGCGAGCAGCTGAATAAAGTATTTAAATTTATTATAATCGTAATTTACATCTGTTTAGCGAGCCTGAAGCTCAATTGTCCGGACTCACTTGCCTTTATGGCCTCACCAGGAGAGGTTCTTTCTGGTGAGGAGAGCACCTGCTCCCCATGAACAGGGAACAGTCATGTTGGCCTCGCTAGTGAGGCCCCCTGGGGAGGCACAGGACAAGGGGGGTGCCCCTTGAGCAGTACCAGCCTGGCAGTGCCACCCTGGCATCTTGGCACTGCCAGCCTTGGTAATGCTCACTAGGCAACGCCAGGGGGCAGGGCATTAGGGGGTAGGGCCTATGGGGGTGGGGCCTGAAGGGCCGGCCCGAACGCAGGAGGGTAGCCCGCTGCCACTCTGCCTGTGATCGGACCAGGTGGGAAAGGGGGGGCACTGCGACACACTCTGCATCGCGATCGGATCTGGGGATGGGGACCGCTGCTGCCGTTCTGCATCGCAATCGGATCTGGCGGGGGGAGGGGGGGCAATTGGTCTGGATGGCGTCGGGGGCAGTGGGGGCTACATATCCATGCGGTGTGGGGCTCGCGATCAGCCATGGGTGATTGTGGGCAGGGGAGCTGTGTTGAGGCTGACTGCAACAGCAGAGGTCTGACAAACAGAGAGAGAGCTGTCAGACCCCTGCTGTTGAAATTGCGCATGTACAGAATCAGAGGTCTGCACATGCGCAATAGCTCCCTCTGCAGTCTGGCTGGTGAATTAAGCTCAGCCCACTGCCTGCAGCAGCTAGAAACGGTCTAGCCCACATTTTCAATATCTAATAGTATAAGATTGGGCATGGAAACTCACCCAAAAATGGATCAGGAACTCTCCCATTTTCATGCTAGCTGGACGCTTAGAATCATTCTCATAAAATTCCACCCAGAGAATCTGGTGAAATGGCGCAATGACAATAACCTTTCCCTCAATGTCAGTAAAACGAAGGAGATAGTCATCAACTTCAGGAAACATAGTGGAGGACATGCCCTTGTCTACATCAAAGATGGTCGAGAGCTTCAAGTTTCTCGGTGTCCAGATCACTAACAACCTGTCCTGGTCCCTCCACCCCGAAACTATAGTTAAGGAAGCCCACCAATGCCTCTAATTTCTCAGAAGACTAAGGAAATTCAGCATATCCACAATGACCATCATCATTTTTACAGATGTACCATAGAAAGCAACTTTCTGGATGTATCACAGCTTGGTATGGCTTCTGCTCTGACTAAAACTGCAAAAAACTACAAAGAATTATGAACATAGTCCAGCCCATCACGCAAACCAGCCTCCTATCCCCTGACTCCGTCTACACTTTCCGCTGCCTCGGAGAAGCAGCCAGCATAATCAAGGCCCCCATGCACCCTGGACGTACTCTCTTCCATTGGGGAAAATATACAAACGTCTGAAAACACATACTAATTGACTCGAAAACAGCTTCTCCCTGCTGCCTTCAGACTTTTGAATGGACCTATCATATATTAAGTTGATCCCAGTGAAGGAAGACGATGAAGTGGTCGGCTGCATTGGTACAAAGGGCACAATGGCAACTCAGACAGGTAGCAATCTGTTGTTGGGAGAAGCTGAAGTGAGGAGGCTTTACCACCCACAAGAAACAATTTGATCCTGGACAACTTCTCGTAACTCTAAACATCTGCCCATGGTAGTGACAGCACAGTCTGTCCCTAAAGTAACCTTTTCTCAGCTCAGAAACTCACTGATATATAGCCTGCCATAAACAATGACCATGCTTATGACACATTGTCCGAGGCACTCACTGCCTTGCAACCCAATGTTTAACTGAAGGAGACCTCTGTAGCTCCCTATGAGAATCCGTCTGTCCTACCTGGGCCCAGTATCATTGCAGATTTAGGTTTGTGGTTTCACTCAAGTTGCCAACTCTAGTTTGATATGTTCCTCAATGTTTCATTACATGATCTCCCTCCTCCAGGCCAAAGCCTGCCTTTGCCTTTCCCAGGTTTTCTCCTCCGTCAAATAAAGTGACTGAGTTCAAAACAATAAGGCAGATCTTCCCCCTCAAGTACCGTGTTGGTCAGATGACTTCTTGGAAAAGGCATTGTTGCTTGCTGTCCAAATGTGAATTCATGAGCTCTTTGTAAAAATAAATCCAAGTCTCCCAATAAGGCAATGTCCTTCCAAATTGCGTGTGAAGGTACGGTTTTCCTGACACCTCTTTCACTCATTACAGTGCCCAGGAATTAAATTAAACTCCTGCAGATTCCAGGACAATTTTTTAAAAATTCATTCGTGGGACATGGGCGTTGCTGGGTGGCCGGCATTTATTGCCCAGCCCTAGTTGCCTGAGGGCAGTTGAAAGTCAACCACATTGCTGCGGCTCTGGAGTAACATGTAGGCCAGACCAGGTAAGGACAGCAGATTTCCTTCCCTAAAGGACATTAGTGAACAGATGGGTTTTTCTGACAATCGACAATGATTTCATGGTCATCAGTAGATTCTTAATTCCAGATTTTTTTTATTGAATTCAAATTCCACCATCTGCGATGCATGGGATTCCATTTGAAGGATTCGAAGCCAGGTCCCCAGAGTACTATCTGAGTTTCTGGGTTAATAGTCTAGCGATAATACCACTAGGCCATTGCCTTCCCTTGACTGCCCTAGTTGAAGTTTATTTGTCCCAAGATGAAAAACAGTTCCTTTCAGTAAATTATTGATCCAGTCCATGTTTTCTGGCTGACATTTGATGCAGAATACTGATCCAGTCCAGGTTTTGTTATCCAGTACTTTCATGATTTACCCAAGGAAATGCAGCAATTGTGAATATTAGTGCTATTCATTCAGGGTTGTTATAGAGTCATAGAATTGAGCAGCACTTTAGTCCATTTTACCTGCCAATTCCCTGAAGGAGCTATATCCAATTAATCCCACTCCACACAGATCTATCCCCCATTGTCTGGCAAATATTTCCTCTCTAAGAAGTCTAACAACACCAGGTTAAAGTCCAACAGGTTTATTTGGTAGCAAAAGCCACTAGCTTTCGGAACAGGCTGTCCCTTCGTCAGGTGGGTGGGAGTTCTGATCACAAACAGGGCACAAAGACACAAACTCAATTTACATGAATAATGATTGGAATGTGAGTCTTTACAGCTAATCAAGTCTTCAAGGTACAGACAATGTGAGTGGAGGGAGCATTAAGCACAGGTTAAAGAGATGGGTATTGTCTCCAGACAGGACAGCAAGTGAGATTTTGCACATCCAGGCAGGTTGTGGGGGTTACAGATAGTGTGACATGAACCCAATATCCCGGTTGAGGCCGTCCTCATGTGTGCGGAACCCGGCTATCAGTCTCTGCTCAGCGACTCTGCGCTGTCGTGTGCCGTGAAGGCCACCTTGGAGAACGCTTACCCGGAGATCAGAGGCTGAATGCCCGTGACCGCTGAAGTGCTCTCCAACAGGAAGAGAACAGTCTTGCCTGGTGATTGTCGAGCGGTGTTCATTCATCCGTTGTCGTAGCATCTGCATGGTTTCCCCAGTGTACCATGCCTCGACACATCCTTTCCTGCAGCGTATCAGGTAGACAACGTTGGCCGAGTTGCAAGAGGAGGTACCGTGCACCTGGTGGATGGTGTTTTCACGTGAGATGATGGCATCTGTGTCGATGATCCGGCACGTCTTGCAGAGGTTGCTGTGGCAGGGTTGTGTGGTGTCATGGTCACTGTTCTCCTGAAGGCTGGGTAGTTCGTTGCGGACAATAGTCTGTTTGAGGTTGTGCAGTTGTTTGAAAGCAAGAAGTGGGGGTGTGGGGATGGCCTTGGCGAGATGTTCATCTTCATCAATAACATGTTGAAGGCTCCGGAGGAGATGTCGTAGCTTCTCCACTCCGGGGAAGTACTGGATGACGAAGGGTACTCTGTCCACCGTGTCCCGTGTTTGTCTTCTGAGGAGATCAGTGCGGTTTTTCGCTGTGGTGCGTCGGAACTGTCGATCGATGAGTCGAACGCCATATCCTGTTCTTATGAGGGCGGCACAGTAGCACAGTGGTTAGCACTGCTGCTTCACAGCTCCAGGGACCTGGGTTCGATTCCTGGCTTGGGTCACTGTCGTGTGGAGTTTGCACATTCTCCTTGTGTCTGCGTGGGTTTCCTCCGGGTGCTCCGGTTTCCTCCCACAGTCCAAAGATGTGCGGGTTAGGTTGATTGGCCATGCTAAAAAATTGCCCCTTAGTGTCTTGAGATGTGTAGGTTAGAGGGATTAGCGGGTAAATGTGTAGGGATAGGGGGGTAGGGCCTGGGTGGGATTGTGGTCGGTGCAGACTCAATGGGCCGAATGGCCTGTTTCTGCACTGTAGGGTTTCTATGATTTCTATGATCTATGATTTCTTTCAGCGTCTGGAGGTGTCTGTTGCGATCCTCCTCATCTGAGCAGATCCTGTGTATACGGAGGGCTTGTCCGTAGGGGATGGCTTCTTTAACGTGTTTAGGGTGGAAGCTGGAGAAGTGGAGCATCGTGAGGTTATCCGTGGGCTTGCGGTACAGTGAGGTGCTGAGGTGACCGTCCTTAATGGAGATGCGTGTGTCCAAGAATGCAACTGATTCCAAAGAGTAGTCCATGGTGATTCTGATGGTGGGATGGAACTTGGTGATGTCATCATAGAGTTGTTTCAGTGATTGTTCACCATGAGTCCAAAGGAAGAAAATGTCATCGATGTATCTAGTGTATAGCATCGGTTGAAGGTCCTGTGCGGTGAAGAAGTCTTGTTCGAACCTTTGCATGAAGATGTTGGCATATTGAGGTGCGAATTTGGTCCCCATGGCTGTTCCGTGTGTCTGGATGAAGAACTGGTCGTTGAAGGTGAAGACATTGTGGTCCAGGATGAAGCGGATGAGTTGTAAAATTGCATCTGGAAACTCGCAGTTGTCGGCGTTGAGTACTGAGGCAGTTGCAGCAATGCCATCATCGTGGGGGGTGCTGGTGTAGAGTGCCGAGACATCCATTGTGACAAGGAGTGCTCCTGGTTCAACTGCTCCATGTGTGCTGAGTTTCTGTAGGAAGTCCGTAGTGTCGCGACAAAAGCTGGGGGTTCTTTGTACAATGGGTTTCAGGATGCCCTCGACATAGCCAGAGAGGTTCTCACACAGGGTCCCATTGCCCGATACGATGTTTCCTCTTCCAGTATTTATCCAATTCTTCTTTGAAAGTAACTAATGGATCAGTTTCCACCATCCTTGCAGGCAGCACATTCCAGATCATAACAAATCACTCTATCATAAAATAAATTATCATCGTGTAACTTTGCGCTTTGGTCACTTGGCTTTTTGTCATGAAATCCCTACAGAGCAAAAGGAAGCCATTCAGCCCTTCAAACCTGCACTGACAACAATCCCTATCTGAGGCCTATCCCTGTAGCTCCATGTATGTATCCTGACACTAAGGGGCAATTTACCATAGCCAGTCAACCTAACCTGCGCATCTTTGGAGTGTGAGATGAAACCGGAGCACCTGGAGGAAACCCACACAGACATGGGGAGAACGTGCAGACTCCACACAGACAGTGATCCAAGGTTGGACTTGTACCCGATCCCTTGCGCTCTGAGGCAGCAATGCTAACAACTGTGCCACCGTGCCACCCATAGTCTGTGTCCTCCAGTTCCCAATCCTTCACAAAAAGTTGGTTTGTAGGTGCAGCAGGTAATTAAGAAGGCAAATAGAATTTTGTCCTTCATTGCGAGAGGGATAGAGTTTAAAAACAGGGAGGTTATGTCGCAGCTGTATAAGGTGCTGGTGAGGCCACACCTGGAGTAGCGTGCACAGTTTTGGTCTCCTTACTTAAGAAAGGATATACTGGCACTGGAGGGGGTGCAGAGGAGATTCACTAGGTTGATTCCGGAGATGAGAGGGTTGGCTTATGAGGAGAGACTGAGTAGACTGGGACTATACTCATTGGAATTCAGAAGAATGAGGGGAGATCTTATAGAACCATATAAGATTATGAAGGGAATAGATAAGATAGAAGCAGGTAAGTTGTTTCCACTGGCAAGTGAAACTAGAACTAGGGGGCATGGCCTCAAAATTAAGGGGAAGCAGATTTAGGACTGAGTTGAGGAGGAATTTCTTCACACAAATGGTTGTGAATCTGTGGAATTCCCTGCCCAGTGAAGCAGTTGATGCTACCTCATTGAATGTTTTTAAGGCAAGGATAGATAGATGTTTGAACAATAAAAAAATTAAGGGTTATGGTGAGCGGGCAGGTAAGTGGAGCTGAGTCCACGAAAAGATCAACCATGATCTTATTGAATGGCGGAGCAGGCTCGAGGGGCCAGATGGTCTACTCCTGCTCCTAGTTCATATGTTCTGTCAATGGAAACAGTTTCTCCTCACTTGCTTTATCAAAATCCCACATGATTTTCACCATCTCCTGTTAATATTCTCTGCACAAAGAGTATAAAGCATAAGAGTAGGCGGTGGCCATACAGTCCCTCGTGCCTGCTCCGCCATTCAATATGATCATAGACGATCTCTGGATTGGACTCCACTTTCCTATCCACTCCCAATATCCATTGATTATCTGATGGATAAATATCTGTCTATCTCAGTGTTTAAATATACCTGAAGGAATGTTCACGATCATCTGAATGGAGGCATTTCCCCCATCTTGGTCCAAAGTGATCCACCCCTTATCCTGGCACTGTGCACCGGTGTTCTAGATTCCTCCCCCCCACCCCACCCCCCACCCCCCACAACCCCCCGGCCCCACCACACACCCACACACCCACACACACACACACACACACACACACACACAGTGGAAACAACCTCTATCAGGTCAAGTCCCTCGAGAATCTGGTAGAATGAGAGCACCTCTCATTCTTCTAAGTGCCAGAAAATGTAGTCCCAATTTACTCCACCTCTCATAGAGCAGCCTTCTCATCCCAGGGACCAATCTAGCATACTTTTGTTGTACCGTCTCCAGTGCAAATATATCCTGTGGAAATCAAAACTGCACAAAATATCCCAGGTGTGATCTTACTGAAGTTCTGCACCATGAAAGCAATCCTTACTTATTCCAGTACTCCAATTCACCTTTCAATAAAGGCCAATATGTTATTTGCCTTTCTAACTGCTTACTGCACCTGGATGCTAATGTTTTGTGTTCCTTGTGCGTCACAGTTTCTCTGAACTTCCAGCTACTCTGCTCTCTCCACATTGCTGAAATTATATAATTACCTTCCAATTGGGAGAAAGAAATCAAGCAAAATTGTAATCCATAATAGCTTTTTTATTTTAACATTTTATTAAAACGCCATATTTTATTAACATCATTAATATTAACTTTGCGCTATCGAAGCAGAAATGATGAACTGAGGGAATTGGCCACCATATAGTGTTTTAACAGTCACAGTGACGTCAGCCTTGGCTCAGTCACTGTGCTTCCTCCCGCCAAGGTCCATAGGTCATGGGTTCAAGTCCCGCAGCAGGGACCTGAGTGTAAAATCCTAACTGACACTCCCACTGCAGTTCTGAGGGAGTGCTGCAATGCCAGAAGTATCATTTATTAGATGACATGTCAAAATGATACGTCAAGTAACATTCAAACGATACAAGTCTTGGGCAATGAACATCTTCAACAAGGGAGAATTTAATGATCTCCCCTTGACATATGATTGTATTATCATCACTGAATCCCCCACCATTAACATCCCATTGACCAGAAACTTGGACCAACCATATAAATACTATGACTACAAAAGCAGCTCAGAGTCTGGGAATTCTGTGGCAAGTAACTTACCAGCTGACTCCCCATAATCTGTCCACCATCTACAAGACACAAGTCAGGAGTGTGATGGAATACTCCCCACTTGCCTGGATGAGTGCAACTCCAACAACTCAAGAAGTTCGACACCATTCAGGGCAAAGCAGCTTTCTTGATTGGCACTCCTCCCACAAACGTCCACTCCCTCCACCACTGACACACAATGACAGCAGTATGTACAAGATGCACTGTAGGAACTCACCAAGGTTCCCCTCCAAGACAGTCACCATCCTGACTTGGGAATATATCGCCATTCCTTCACTGTCACTGGGTCAAAATCCTGGAATTCCCTCCCTAACAGCACTGTGGGTGTAACTACACAACTAGGACTGCAGCAGTTCAAGAAGGCAGCTCACCATCACCATTTCAAGGGCAATTAGAGATGGGCAATAAATGCTGGCCTAGCCAGTGGCACCCACATCCCATGAATGAACGAAAATAAAGTAAAAGATCCCACGGCACTATTTAGAAGTACCAGGAAACACTGGAAATAGGAAGAGGAGATTCGGCCCCTCATACCTGCTCCGCCATTCAGTAAGGTTATGGCCGATCTTCTACATGAATGCCCTGCACTATCCCCATAACCCTTGATATCTTTTATATCTAAAAATCTATCAATGTCTATCTTGATCATTCTCATTGACTGAGTTTCCACAGCCATCTGGGTTAGAGAATTCCAAAGACTCACCCCCTCTGAGTGAAGACATTTTTCCTCATCTTGGAACCAAATGGCCTACCCCGTATTCTCAGACTGTGTCCCAGGTTCTAGACCCTCCCAGTCAGGGGAATGATCCTTCTTGCTTCTACCCTATTGAACCTTGTAAGAATGTTGTATGTGTCAATGAGATCATCTCTCATTCTTCGAAATTCTAGAGAATACAGGCCCAGTCGCCCTCATCTCTCCTCACAGGGCAATCCCACCATCTCAGGGATCAGTCTGGTGAACATTTATTACACTCCCGCTATGACAAGAATATCCTTCCTTAGGTAAGGAGACCAAAACAGCACACAGTAATCCAGTTTTCCCAGGGTCTTGGCTAATGCTTATTCCTTCAAACAACACTACCGAAAAACTGCACTAATTGGTGCCACATTTCAATAACAACTGTTATAATGTTCTTTTATCCGAAAGACCAGCACTATCCCCATAACTCTCGGTATCTCAAAAAATACTTCACTGACTGTAAGGTGCTTTGGAATGTCTTGAGGTTGCGAAGGGAATGGGAATTCTTTTCCTTCAAGGGATATAGACTGCTTGGGGATCAGTGTTGCTGATTCCATCCTTTTTTTTATAGCTTGTGATTAGATAATTACAGAGGCTGCTGCATTAATGAGGCTTCTTCAGCTGATTTCTGGCCTTGGCTCATAGCCATAGTGTAGTGCCTGGGAGTGCGTGAGCCAGAACAATAAACTCTGCTCACACTAAACAGTGGGTGGGAGATAGGGGAGTGGGTGGCGGTGATGATGGTCCTGAAGGAGGTGGGGGGGGGGGGGGGGGAACGCATTGGAATAATGAAGCCAGGGGATAAATCTGTTCACAAGTCCAATGCAGAGTGAAAAGAGTCACTTTCCTTTCTTTGGAAGCTTGCCAAAGCTGTGTAAGCTGACAAAAAAGAGATGACTATAGAGAGAGAAAGTGAGAGAGAGAAAGGATGAAAATGTGTAAAAGTAATAGAGAGCAAGTGTGTAAAACCAATAAATGAAAGCAAGTAGGGGAGAGGTTAAAAGAGTCAATATGTAGAACAGGTGAAATAAGTTGGTCAAACAGTAGAGTTTGTCCTTCATTTCGATGTGCCAAATTATTTCGACTGGGTTGCTTGTCCTGTGGGATCTCCATGACAACGGGCTTTCCCGCTGGTTTAGCTCTGCTGAGGTAAATGGAGTAAACCACAAAGCCTGGGCTGGTCCCTGGGGGCCGGTCACTGGGTCTGCTTAGTTGGCCATTCCACAAGAATGGCTGCAGCACCGGAGGGCTTCGAGCTGGCCTCAGCGCCCCTGGAAGGCAGGTGGGAGGGGGGGAGGAGGAGGGGTGGAGGAGGTGGGTAAGGGGGGGGGAAGTAGGTAGAGAGGAGGGTGGCTGAGGGGGGAAGGAAGAAAAAAATAGCTTCGGAGAGGAGTAGCAGGGGCTGAGTGAAGCAAAAAGGAATTCCCGGATGAAGGTACGTTGTGTGTGACTGAATGAATTGCTATCGGAGTCTCATTTCCTCTTGCTCCAGTCCCCGCTCCCTTCGCAGCCTGAGCTGCTCACAGCAGAGCAGGATCTGGAATTACAATTGCGTTGCCCTCAAATAGAAAGCCGTGCCCAGTTATCGACAACTGAATTCGGAGTTCGACCCTGCAATGGATTTAACTCACCCAGAAGCATTGAGAGAATCATTCATGCTTCACAACCTCAGGATGTTGCAAGATGGTTTACAGCCAATGAAGTACTTTGGAAATGTGGTCACTGTTGAAATTTAGGGAAACGTAGCAGCCAAAGTGCGCACAGCAAGATCCCACAAACAGCAAGTTGATAAGTTCCTGATAATCAGCCTTTTTTTTAAGTGATGTTGGTCAATGAATAAATATCAGCTGTGGACCAAACAATCACACAAGGATTCTCCCGTTCTTTTTCACACAGTGGGCACGGGATTATTTACATTTACCTGATATGGCGGAGCTGTCAAACATCTCACCTGAAAGACTGCACCCGCAACTGTGCAGTGCTCCCTCAGTACTGCACCAGCTGGGCCGACACAGCGGCAGGGAATTGGAGTGACAGGGAGCCCCGGGAACTGATTCGGGGCTCTCGCACGTTCCCCATTCAGGGTCCGGGCGCAGAGAACACAACCTCCGCTCGTCCCATTGCCCGTCACTGAATGGGCGAGGTGGCACCAATCACAACTCCAGCAGCACCGCCAAGGTCATTCCTGGCGTGCAGGAGCCCGTTGCCATGTTGCCTTGCCCTTGGTGCAGTGGCATGATGCCTTGCTGCTGTGACTGACTGCGCTGGTGCGAGAGAGAGGGAACAAAAATAGGAGCAAATAAAAAAGATTGAAGTGCCACATGGAGAGGGCAGGCCATGTGCAAATGCAGAATGGGATTTTAAAAGTGGCATTCAGCACTCCTCATCCTATTCATGTCACAGGCATTACATCCCCTTCAGGAATTCTTTCACACTTATCTTTCTAAAGCAGCTCAAACAGGATTGGAAAACATCCAAAGAGATTGCACCGTTTCCAGGTGTTTTAACATCTGCGGGTAGATGATTAAACCCCGGGGCCCGGTTCCCTGAGACCCGGCTTGTATGTAACATGCCGGATGAAGCACAAGCACCTCACTCAAGCAGCAAGAGTGATACACAAATAGGCCAGGGACAGTCGACTGCACTCGGCAGAGCACAGGCCAGACTGAGCTTAGATTGGCAGGGACACGGTGGAGTGGAGTGTAGAGGGGCGTTGGAGAGGGTCAGGGAGAACCTGGCTCAGAAGTCAAGCAAAGCACCCAGACCAATTTCCCCACTGTAGGAGGAGAGCGTTACCTCCTGTGTGCGAGCTGGAACAGAGCCCAGCTTCAAGCTCACTGTACATAAATTACTGCTGAAAAAAAACAATCTTCTCAGCTCCTCCGGTGCTGAAACCCAGCAGAAGTTAATGAAAATTTATCGGAATTGGACCAAACTTCTTGAAGAAACGGCCAGGAGGGGCGTTCCAGAAGCAGCAGAAGTTGCCCGAAATAGATTTTTTTTTTGAATTCTTGACAAATTGATGCTGGCAGAATGTCACAGAGGTGCAGAGGAGGAGAGATTCTGGACGGTGATATTTGCAGTTAGAAATTAATAAGACAATCGCTCTGAGTTCCTTTCGGCGATGTTTTAACACAGAAAGCTAAAGTGGCACAAGTGAAAAAGAAAGTAATCACCTCAGGACATCCCCAAGCACTTTGCAGCCAATGAAGTCATTCTGAAACGTAGTCAAGTAGGAAATGTGGCAGCTAACTTTGTGCACAGCAAGATTCCATTAACAGCAACAATGTATGTTACCAGATAATCTGTTTGAGTGAGGTTCGTTCGGAGATAAATGTCGACCCAAGAGACTGGGCAGAACTACTGCCAGTCGCAGCCCTGCAGTCTTTTACAACACCTGAGAGGGCAGGAAGGTCTCAGTTTAGGATCTCACCCATTGTGGCATTCTTTCACTTCTGCACTGCTGTATCAACCTTGGGTATTGTGCACAAATTCCTGGAGCAGGATTTGAACTCACGGCCTTCTGATTCAAGTTTGAGTGCTGCCCATTGAGTGACAGCTAACCTCGCTCAAATAAGAGGAATTCTGTCTGATCCATGACAAAAGTGGGTGTGTTTATTCCAAAGGTGGCAGGCTGTCCCTGCCAACCATGGGACCAAAAGCTTGTGGAGGCGGTTGCATAGTGGTTCTCCCACTGGACTAGTAATCCAGAGACCCATTGTAAGATCTGGGGACCTGGATTCAAATCCCACCGAGGAAGGTGATAAAATTTGAATTGAATAAAAATCTAATGGTGACCATAGAAAAGTTGTAAAAACACATCTGGTTCACAAAGGAAATGTGCCGTCCTTACCTGGTCTGGCCTACATGTGAGCCCAGATGTACAGCAATGTGGTTGACTCTAACTGCCCTCTGAAATGCCTAAGCAAGCCATTCAGTTCAAGCAATTGGCATGGTGGCACAGTGGTTAGCACTGCTGCCCGCATTGTCAGGGACCCAGGTTCGATTCCAGCCTTGGAGTTTGCACGTCCTCCCCGTGTCTGCATGGCTTTCCTCTGAGTGCTCTGGTTTCCTCCCTCAGTCCAAAAGATGTGCGGTTAGATGCATTGGCCATGCTAAATTGCCCCTTAGTGTCCCAAGATGTGTAGGTTAGGGGGATTCACAGGGTAAACACATGGGGTTACAGGGATAGGCTTGAGTGGGATGCTCTGTTGGAGAGTCGGTGCAGATTTGTTGGGCCAAATGGCCTCCTTCTCCACTGTTGTGATTCTATTCTAAATGCTGACCTAGCCAGCATTGCCCCATGATTTTTTTTTTTAAAGAGCCAGCAGCCTATGGAGGGAAGAAAACTTTAGACAGATAAAGGTCTTACTCAAAAGTTGCATTTACTGCACATGGTTATGGACTGGTATAATGGCTCTGTCCGTGGATGACTAGCTCGCTGACACTGTCACTGCACCACCATCAATGGTCGGGGCTGTTGCTCTGGGGACATGGGTTCATGGTGTTTTTTTTTAAATTCACTTCAGCAATTTGGAATATCAAACCTGTCTCTGGAACGGTGACAGTGAAAATTTCATAAAAGAACATTGAAGATCCCAAGGTCCATGAAACTGTCAGAAACTCAGATATTTAATAATGTCCCTTTAGGGAAGGAAATCTGCCGCCCTTACTTGGTCTGGCCTACATGTGATTCCAGACCCACAGCAATGTGGTTGGCTCTTAACTGCCCTCTGGAATGGTGTGGCAAGCCACTCAGTTCAAGGGCAATTAAGAATGGACAACAAAAGCCAGCTTGTCAGTGACACCCACATCAAATTGGTTAATAAATTAAAAAAGGTGAGTTGCCCATGGATCCATTTCTGTGGGTGAAAACTCACTGCTGTTGCCCTTTGACATCCTCTGCTCTCTGGAGGCACAAACCCAATGGTACTCAGTCCATTACTATCTGAAGAGGATGAAATGTGCTGTTGAAGTTTTTTATCTTGCACTCATCAGGACAGAGTTACAAGAATACCAAATCTCAAAGAAAACAACAATTTATACTGCATGAGAAGAGGATGCTGATTAGTTAGCAAGTGGAAGCTGATGTGTAGAGCTGTTGCCATGGAGAATGCACCAGGGAAAATTTAACTGCAAAGCTTTTGTTTAAATTCAAACTAGGCAGGCCAACTCTGATTAGTCAAGGCATTGCCATGAGGAATGAACCAGGGAATGGCTGCACCCCCATCCCCTTAAGCTTTTGTTTATTTGAGAAAGGCACAATGCATGGACATATTCTTTCCGTTTTCAAAGGATGGGACTCTGCACGTTAAACCCAAGTCCCACTGGTCTCCTCTGGCATGTCGGGAGGATGTTGAAGATCCCACAGCTTTTTGTACAGAAGAGCAGAGGCGTTTTCCTGGGGTCCTGGCCAACATTATTCCCTCAACCAATAGCAATGGACAGACTTCAAAAACAAATTTACCACTTTTGGCTATCTGTGATACATTGCTACATGTGAGGTGATTGCAGGATTTCTTGGTATGTGAGGTAGATTGAGATGCTGCAAGGAGAAGCCACAAGGTGCTATATATATATATATATATATGCAGTGTGCAAGTTGGCTGCTGTGTTTCTTACATGACACCAGTGATAACAGAATGTAGGATATGCACAGCCCTGATCATATCCTTCAGGCTGACGTTTCCAGTACAGTGCTGAGCAGATGCTGCACTGTCAGAGGTGCTGCCTTTCACCTGAGATGTCAGATTGTGTTCCTATCTGTTTTCGAAGGTGGATATTAGTGACTCTCTGGTATTATTCAGCAAGAACGGGAATAGTTTGGCATTGGACAGTCTTTTGCTGCTCTGATTGGTTCACCTTTCAGTGCCCTGATTGGTCATTCAGTCGTAATGTCCTGATTGGATAATCCTTTAGATTAACCCCTTAATTCCTACAGATTGTCCCCATTAACTCCTATAGATTGTCCTGTTAACTTCTATCGATTATCCCATTAACTCCAATAGATTGCCCAGTCCCAGTAATGGCTATAGGTTGCCCTGTTAACCCCTATAGATTGCCCCATTAAATCCTAAAGATTACCCCATTAAATCCCATATTTTACCCCCATTAAATCCTATACATTACCCCCATTAAATCCTATTGATTACTCCATTAACTCCCATATATTACCCCAATTAAATCCTATAGATTATCTTATTAAATCCTATAAATTATCCCCATTAACTCATATAGATTTCCCTCATTAAATCCTATAGATTACTTCATTAACTCCTATAGATTACCCCCATTAAATCTTATAGATTAATCCATTAACTCCTATAGATTGCCCCATTAAATCCTATAAAATACTTCAGCGTTTACCGAAAGAATAACCCAAGCGATCTCCAAAAATTGTCACCTGCGTCATTACTGCTGATTATCTCAAATATTTTGTGTTCAGAGTCGCTTCGTTCTTCAGAATGATTTTTATTCTAAACTAAGCCAGTCTGGTGAAGCTTCGATGATGTAAACCTCACGCATACATGAAAGAACCTGCCACCAGTTTCACACTAATGCATCCCTGGGATCCCGCATTAGCCAATCAGGACACCCTGACCGAATGACCAATCAGGGCACAGAAAAGTGAACTAATCAGGGCAGGGAAAAGCTGTCCAAAGGCAAATTATTTGGGGAAAGCAAAATTTGCGCCCTGGCCAATATTTATCTCTGGACCAATATCAATATAAACTCAGATTATCCACTCATTATGTGGGAGCTTGCTGTGCACAAATTGACTGCCTTGTTTTCCACATTGCAACAGCAACTACTCCTCAAAAAGTACTCTTATTGACCACAAAATGCTGTTGGACATCCTGAGTTTTGTGAAGGAAACTATAGAGATGCATGTCCATCTTTAACCTGTTACTTGTCTCTTTATTTGATGGCAGAGATTCAGCTGAATTAGTTTTGTGGGCAATTGTCACTTAGACTTTCCTTGGGGTCCATCTTGGGGATTTGCTGCAACACTCAGTGACAGCCCTCGTTATCTCAATGTTGCTTGTGGGATCTTACTGTGCATACATTGTCTGCCTCCCGACGGGACAACAGTGGCTACACTTCAAACGGAGAAGGGTTACATTTGACTGTGAGGCACTTTGGGATGTCCTACTCTCGTGAAAGGCGTTAAATAAATGGGGAGTTCTTTCTCCCTGTACCAATTGTGACATTTGTTATCGAGGGTCAGTGATTGTGACAGGGATATTCAGTAATACTGTCGGCGGGAGATTAATGCCCATGGGTTAAAAACAAAATCGTGAGCAGGCTGTGTTTTCAGCTCCCTGGACCCAGTAATTAGGACTGAGATCTTGTCATTAAACCTATTATTAATGCTGAATGATCCTCCCTCAACAGAGAGAATCGTATTTAATGCTAATTACATGGATATTACATTAGGTACAGCTCCGGGCCATTAAAAATTCCTTCCATTGATGAGGCACAGAGGCTCTGTCTCCATTGTGGCTGTTACTGACACAGCCACTGGACTGCAACAGGCACTTGAACAACAATAACTGCATCAAGTTGCATTTATATAGCCTTGCTGGTGTGGTAAAATGCACCCAGCTCCTTTGTAGGAGTGTTATCGAAGGTCACAGAAGGAAGGGGATGTTAGGGTAGATGCTGACCAAATTCTTGGTCAGAGAGAAGGGTTTGGAAGAATTAAAGAGAGCTGGCGATCTGTAATGAAAACATAAACATGCTGGAAAAACTCAGCAGGTCTGGCAGCCACTGTGGAGAAAGAAATAGAGTTAACGTTTCGGGTCTGGATAACTTAATACAATCCCCACAGTGCAGAAGGAGGCCATTCGGCCCATCGAGTCTGCACCGACAAGTTTTTAGGGGTCCAGATCGCCAACAACCTGTCCTGGTCCCTTCAAATGGACCCACCAAAATGGAAAACCCACCAACGCCTCTACTTTCTCAGGAGATTAAGGAGATTTGGCATGTCCGCTGCAACTCTCACCAACTTCTACAGATGCACCATAGAAAGCATTCTTTCCGGTTGTATCACAGCTTGGTATGGCTCCTGCTCTGCCCAAGACTGCAAGAAACTACAAAAGATTGTGAATGAAGCCCAGTCCATCACTCAAACCAGCCTCCCATCCACTGACACTGTCTACACTTCACACTGCCTGGAAAAGCAGCCAGTATAATCAAGGACCCCACGCACTCTGCACATACTCTCTTCCATCGGAAAAAAGATACACAAGTCTGAGGTCACGTACCATCCAACTCAAGAACAGCTTCTTCCCTGCTGCCATCAGACTTTTGAATGGATCGACCTCGCATTAAGTTGATCTTTCTCTATGCCCTAGCTATGACTGTAACACTACACTCTACACTCCTTTCCTTCCATATGTATGGCATGCTTTGTTTATATAATACACAAGAAATGATACTTTTCACTGTATACTAATACATGTGACAATAATAATAAATCTAAATCAATCCCTCCCAGGCCCTATCCCCTAACCCCCGTATTTACCCAGTTAATCCCCCTGACATGAAGGGGCAATTTACCATGGCCAATTAACCCAACTCACACATCTTTGGACTGTGGGAGTTGGGTTAATTGGCCATTGGCACCCGGAGGAAACCCAAGCAGAATATGTGCAAACCTCCACAGAGATAGCCATCTGAGGTGGGAGTGGAACCGGGGTCCCTGGCACTGTGAGAAGGCAGAGCGATCTTTAATGTTTAGGACAGTAATTCCAGAGTGTGGATCTGGATAGCTGAAGGCACAGCTGCAATCACAGAAAGAATCATCACAGAAACCTTACAGTGCAGAAGGAGGCCATTCAGCCCATCGAGTCTGCACCGACCACAATCCCCCCCCAGGCCCTATCCCCATAACCCCACATATTTACCCCACTAACCCTTCTAACCTGCGCATCCCAGGACACAAAGGGGCAATTTAGCATAGCCAATGCACCTAACCCACACATCTTTGGACTGGGAGGAAACCGGAGTACACGGGGAGAACACACACACTCCACACACAGTGACCCAAGCCGGGAATCGAACCCAGCTCCCTGGAGCTGTGAGGTAAGAGTGCTAACCACTGTGCTGCCCAATAGTGGAGCAATTTAAATCAGGGCAGAATGAGACGAACACGGGAATCGCACTAGGAGAGATAGGGAGGGGGTGTGGCCAGGGAGAGCTTGGAAAACAAGGATAAGAATTTTAAAACCTGCTAATATAAGTTAACGGGCACAAGAACGATCAGGGAACAGAACCTGGTGCGACTAGGACAAGAAGGAAAATACAGCTCAGACCAGTATTTTCATTTCCCTGTTTTACTGTTTTTTCATCCTTCAGGGAGAGAGAGGGTTTTGATCCGGTGTAGCCAGCTCGGATTTCAGGATGGAACTCCGACTGACACGTTCAGCATCTGACTCAGTCCACTGTTCAGTCCTCTAGAAGTTATTTTTAAAAATTATACAGTGAGTCACACAGACCTCACAGATAATTGCACCAGCTTTACGTCCCCTGAAACTCTCTGAAAAGTTTCTGATATTTTGAGATTTCCTTGGGGATGTATTAGTGGCTGCGAGGTTTAACAAAACACTACCCTCACCAAGCCGAGCTCATTAAGTGCAGTTTGAGGAGATGGTTCAGGCAAGACAGGATTGCACCTTCCAATTGACGTCACACCCAATCAACATGATTGAAGTGTTTCCACGCAGTCCACATTCTTTCGCTCTGTGATTGCAGCCAAACGATAAAAGGTTTGCCAAAATATTACCAAAGACACAAGTGCCCTGTAGCCACATTCTGAGTGTAGTGGCACAGGGAGGCGGGGGGAGGGGGGAGTTCCTGGATCAACACCACCACCTAGTGGAGAAAAGCCAAACTGAATGAGGTCCCATCATTGCTCTTACAATAGAACAGCCACCCATCGTTTTGCTGCCAGCTCTTTGAATCCAATTAATCTCAAACTCACCCTGTCCTCTCTCCCAATTGTCCTCCGTAAATGTCAGGCACTCTGAGTCTAAGGTTGCCAAATCTCCTGGAACCTCCAGGAATTGATGTCACTGCTGTGTGCAACCTTGTAGAAAAATCATCAGGACATTAAAAACAACTGTTTTTTTACAAATGTTTTTTGAACAGTCCTCTTTGCTGGATATAGAATATTAAAAGTTGGGGCGAGGAAGGGCTGTTTGGTGGACAGGCAAGTATCATCCGATTAAGTATTGAGTTGTGTTGCTTTCCGGTTGATGTAAGAAGGCAGTACATCTGCAGGATGGGTGTGTTGGCCGATTATTGGCTGGAGTTGGGGGCAAGTGATGTAATGAAATTCCAAGAATACGTTTAATCACAGTTGGCAACACAATCTTAAAGGATTGTCCACTCCAGGTGCAGGAGCATGTGATAAAAACATGGAAAGATTCACGGTACAGAGGGAGGCCTGTCCAAATCAGCTGAGAATGGACTGTCCAGCCTTTCCCATGATAGGTCTGGACTGACCCTGACCCCTCCCATGCCGACACTACAGCTTTTCTGAACTCACCAATGCCTCTACTTTCTCAGAAGACTAAGGAAATTTGGCATGTCAGCTATCACTCTCACCAACTTTTACAGATGCACCCATAGAAAGCATCCTTTCTGGTTGTATCACAGCTTGGTATGGCTCCTGCTCTGCCCAAGACCGCAAGGGACTACAAAAGGTCGTGAATGTAGCCCAATCCATCACACAAACCAGCCTCCCATCCATTGACTCTGTCTACACTTCCCGCTGCCTCAGCAAAGCAGTCAGCATAATTAAGGACCCCACACACCCCGGTCATTCTCTCTTCCATCTTCTTCCGTCGAGAAAAAGATACAAAAGCCTGAGGTCACATACCAACCGACTCAAGAACAGCTTCTTCCCTGCTGCTGTCAGACTTTTGAATGGACGAGCCAAGTTGCATTAAGTTGATCTTTCTCTACACCCTAGCTATGGCTGTAACACTACATTCTGCACTCTCTCCTTTCCTTCTCTATGAATGGTATGCTTTGTCTGTATAGCGCGCAAGAAACAATACTTTTCACTGTATACTAATACATGTGACAATAATAAATCAAATCAAATCAAATCAAATGGAGTGCTGTATTGTCAGAGAGATTTTAAAATCAAGGCCACTTCTAACCACTCAGTGGGATATAAAAGTGCAGTGGCACAATGGTTAGCACTGCTGCCTCACAGCACCAGGAACCTGGGTTCAATTCTAGCCTCGGGTGACCGTGTGGAATCTGCATCTTCTCCCTGTGTCTGTGTGGGTTTCTTCCGGGTGCTCCAGTTTCCTCCCACACTCTGTGCAAGTTAGGTGGATCAGCCATGCCAGATTTCACCTTAGTTAAGGATATTATTAAACTAGAAAGTGTGCAGAAAAGATTTACTAGGATGCTACCGAACTTGATGGTTTGAGTTATAAGGAGGAGCTGGATAGACTGGGACTTTTTTCTCTGGAGTGTAGAAAGCTGAGGGGGTGATCTTATAGAGGTCTATAAAATAATGAGGGGCAGAAATAAGGTGGATAGTCAACATCTTTCCCCAAAGGTAGGGGAGTCTAAAACTAGAGGGCATAGGTTTACGGTGAGAGGGGAGAGATACAAAAGGGTCCAGAGGGGCAACTTATTTCACACAGAGGTTGCTAAGTATCTGAAGCGAGCTGCCAGAGGCGGGTACAATTTTGCCTTTTAAAGAGCATTTAGACAGTTACACGGATAAGATGGGTAAAAAGGGATATGGGCCAAACGCGGGCAATTGGGTCTAGTTTAGTGGTAAAAACTGGGCGGCATGGACAAGTTGGGCCAAAGGACCTGTTTCCATGCTGTAAACCTCTATGACTCTATGACTCTAGTGTCCCAAAATGTGTAGGTTAGGGGTAAATATGTGGCATTACAGGGATAAGGCCTGGGTAAGGTGTTCTTTCAGAGAGTTGGTGCAGACTCGATAGGCCGACTCAATGATAAAAGACCCCATCATGACGATTACAAAGACTTGTTGTCTTAGTATTTACCCTTCGATCAACATCACTAAAACAGATTACCTTGTCATCATCTCATTGTTGTCTGTGGGATCTTGCTGTGCAGAAATTGGCCACTGTGTTTCCTACGTTACAACAATGACTATACTTCAGAAGTGTTTTGTGGTGGTCTGAGACTGTAAATGCAAGTCCCCTTTTGTTTAAAATATTCTTTTGAAAGTTAAAATGGAAATTGTTCCCTCCTGCCTTTCAGGCAGCACATTCCAGAACATCATAGCTTGCTGATTAAAAACAAATTCTCTTATCCCTCACCCCGCAGTGGTTCATTAGTCCATGGGACCAGCTATAGGGAAAGTCACATCAGCCAAGCGACAGAGAGGGTTAACAAGAAAGCTGCAAAAAATATTAAGTAGACAGAGTGAAGGAAGCAGTCGAGAATGTGGCCAATCTGTAGCCACTCTTCCTCCACCTCCCGTTCCTGGTCATGCCGCTCCATGCACTGTTTGATCTCCTCCACCCCCTCAGCGATCTTCCGCAATAACCCCTGAAGAATATCGATCTCGGCTGGCCCGGAACTCTTCATCTCGCAATCTGCAGGGATCAAGAGGTTCATTGGTTTGGACCGTGTGTCCACAGCGCTTTCCAAAACATTGGGGGAACTATAAAAGTCGAAGGTGGGAGAGGTTTGGTGTGTCTGAAGGGTCAGCTCAGAGGAAAGGGCTTTTTGCATTTCCTTTATCTCAACCAGTGACAGCTGCCCACCTCCGGAATTAATTCCCTAAGTCTCTCTGCCTCTCTCCTCCCAGTTTCCTCCCACACTCCAAAGATGTGCAGGTTAGGTGGATTGGCCATGATAAATTACCCTTTAGTGTCAGGGGGACTAGCAGAGTAAATACATGGGGTTACAGGGACAGGGCCTGGGTGGGACTGTGGTCGGTGCAGATTCGACGAGCCGAATAGCCCCCTTCTGCATTGCAGGGATTCTATGATTCTATTTGGGGAGATGGCTCTCATCGAGAGGCCCAGACCAATGATCTGCAGGGTTGTGCATTCAAGTCAGACCCCAGTCCCTGATGGAATTTAAATTTAATTAAAAATCAGAATTGAAAAGCTGGCCTCGGAAATGGTTACCATGAAACCATTGTCGATTGTCGTAAAACCCCATCTGGTCCTTTAGGGAAGGAAATCTGCTGTCCTTACCCGGTCTGGCCTACATGTGACTCCAGACCCATAACTATGTGGTTGACTTGTAACTGCTCTCTGAAATGACCAAGCAAGCCACTTAGTTCAAGGGCAAACCAGGATGGGCAGGCAGTGTTGGCTTTGTCAGTGACACCCATATCCCATGAAAGAATAAGAAAAACACACCGCTGTGACCAAGCTTTGGATCACCTGTCCTAATATCTCCGTATGCAGCTCCATGCCAACTATCGTTCATAAACTTCCCCAATAAGCTTCACCAGACATTTTATTTGATCAAAGATGCTATATAAATTCAAGCTGTTGTTCTTGCTGCTTTCTATCAACTCATTTCAGGAGGAATATTACTTTACTTTTCCTTGTCTCCTGAGCAGCTGTGACGTGTCAGTGCTTTCTCCATCGACTGCAAGTCTGGGTGCTGTGCGATGGCATTTTATTTCCCGAGGGGGTCTGAAACTGATGCTCTCTGCACTGCCCAGCTGGGGTCAGCAGACAGCAGTGGGCAGCAGGAAACCCTGGTTGATTCCATCCTCCTATTAGTCACCCTGCAGATAGACTAATAAATGATTGATACCAATTATAAAGACAGGTTGACTAAAATGATATCAAGAAGTATTTCTTCACACATAAGGGAGTAGAGGTCAGGGGAAATTTACTCTGTATCCAACATTGTGCTGCACCAAAACAAAAACAGAAAATGCTGGAAAATCTCAGCAGGTCTGGCAGCAACTGTGGAGAGAGAATGGAGCCAATGTTTCGAGTCTGGATGACCCTTCGTCAGAGCTGACAAAGGGTCCAAGTCCAGGAGTTTTTGATGGGCACAGTGTAGAGGGAGCTTTACACTGTGTCTAACCCCGTGCTGTACCTGTCCTGGGAGTGTTTGATGGGGACAGTGAAAGGGAAGCTTTACTTTGTATCTAACCCTGTGCTGTACCTGTCCTGGGAGTGTTTGATGGGGACAGTGTAGAGGGAGCTTTACTCTATATCTAACCCTGTGCTGTACCTGTCCTGGGAGTGTTTGATGGGGACAGTGTAGAGGGAGCTTTACTCTATATCTAACCCCGTGCTGTACCTGTCCTGGGAGTGTTTGATGGGGACAGTGTAGAGGGAGCTTTACTCTATATCTAACCCCGTGCTGTACCTGTCCTGGGAGTGTTTGATGGGGACAGTGTAGAGGGAGCTTTACTCTGTATCTAACCCTGTGCTGTACCTGTCCTGGGAGTGTTTGATGGGGACAGTGAAAAGGAAGCTTTACTCCGTATCTAAACCCATGCTGTACCTTCCTGGGAGTGTTTGATGGGAACAGTGCAGGATAGATTTGTAACTTGCTTCTTGGGGAGTAAAACTAGCTGTGGTGAACATTAATTTAATTAATTAGTGTCACAAGTAGGCTTACATTAATACTGCAATGAAGTTACTGTGAAAATCTCCTAGTCGTTACACTCCGGAGCCTGTTTGGGTACACTAAGGGGGAATTTAGCATGGCCAATGCATCTAACCAGCATGTCCTTCAGACTGTGGGAGGAAAACAGAGAACCCGGAGGAAACCCACGCAGACATGGGGAGAACATGCAAACTCCGCACACAATTGACCCAAGCTGGGAATCGAACCGGTGTCCCTGGTGCTGTGAGGCAGCACTGCCACCATGCCACTGTGCCACCCTGCTGCCCCAAAATGTTTGCTGTGATGAGTAGCTGACCTGCAGGTCAGTTGCATGTCAGGGGTGAAAGGGAGTGGGGAGGCAGTTTGAAAAATAACCTGGGGTATCTGGAGTGGAGGCATTTTCCATTCCCTGGATTGATACCCTCAAACCCACTTGTGCTGAGACAGAACCTCAGGAGCGATGGACTGATGAAAGAGGCAGATGTTACCTTGGTCTGTGGTGTTGGCGGTCTGTGGGGATCGGGATATCTGGCGGTACACTCGCTGTTTCTCTCTCCGCCAGAACAACTTTGCCCCATAGCCGAGGACGATGGTTTGCATCCAAGCTGGGACAGCCTTCCTCTGCTTGGCATTCTGGTGGATGACATTGATGATGATAATGGTCTCAAACAAGCTGGTGACCATAAAGGTCAGAGACACCAGAAAAAAGATGGCTGCAACAAGACCGATGAAAACAAGAGTATTAAATTGACATTGAACGTTCAAAGACTATTTCCTCGGGTGGATGGAGCTATTACAAGGGGGCATAACTAGAGGGTTTGTGGTGGGAGATACAAGAAGGATATCAGAGGTAGGTTCTTTATGCAGAGAGTGGTTGGGGTGTGGAATGGACTGCCTGCAGTGATAGTGGAGTCAGACACTTTAGGAACATTTAAGCGGTTATTGGATAGGCACATGGAGCACACCAGGATGATAGGGAGTGGGATAGCTTGACCTTGGTTTCAGATAAAACTCGGCACAACATCGTGGGCCGAAGGGCCTGTTCTGTGCTGTACTGTTCTATGTTCTATGACATAAACAGCGCCCTGTCAAACTCCCTTAGAAATGTGTATGTCTCAATAAGATCCCCTCTCATTCTTGTAAGTGGTATTATCACTAGACTATTAATACAGAAACTCAGCTAATCTTCTGGGGACCCGGGTTCGAATCCCGCCATGGCAGATGGTGGTGTTTGAATTCAATAAGAAATATCTGGAATTAAGAATCTACTGATGACCATGAAACCATTGTCGATTGTCAGAAAAACCCATCTGGTTCACTAGTGTCCTTTAAGGAAGAAAATCTGCCGTCCTTACCTGGTCTGGCCTATATGTGACTCCAGAGCCACAGCAATGTGGTTGATGCTCAACTGCCCTCTGGACAAGAGCAACTAGAGATGGGCAATAAATGCTGGCCAGCCAGCGACGCCCATGTCCCAAAGATAAATTTTAAAAAGCCAAAGAATGTAGGTCCAACATGCTCAATCTCTCCTTCTAAGACAATTGGGAAGCTTGCACATTGTGAGCCTGAATCATTAATAAAAATAGCGGCCCAGATCTTCCGAGAAATGGGAATCACCGTCAGATTGCCCTTTGTTCCTACTTTTCTGGGCCACACCAGAACTCCAGAATTCTATCTGGGACTTCCGGCCTGGCTACTCCAGAAATCCTTCCCGTCATACCTAACCATCTGGGGAAGACAAGCCACACCCGCTTTATAAGGCACTCGCTGTGTGTATTGGTAAGTAAATGACCGAAACTTTGTTTGATCTGCTGCAGAGAGGAGGTAAGGGGTAGTGTGGCAGGTGAGTAGGGTGTCTGATGGGTGAGGTGGGTAGGGTTGGTAGGTGGTGTGAGTGAGGGGGTGGCTCAGGGCACAATCAGGTCAGGTTGGGTGGGAATGTCAGGTTATGGCTAGTCAGGTCATGTCGGGGGGGGTGGGTGGAAGTTGAAGGGGAAGTTGGGGGACGGGGAGGGGGTCACTTGTTTAGTTACCCAGGAGCTAGGTTCGGATTTTTCTGTTTAACATTACTTAGCTGTGTAACTACACAGCTAAGTAAATCCAAACCATTCGAAGTCTCTGGAAGTGATCATACCGGCTCGTCTCGCCGGTCGATCGGTGTGGCAAGCCGGTAAGATCGTGAGAGAGGTGAAAAACTGGGGTCGTGCCCGGTTTCTCACCTCTCGTGATGATACCAGCACTGGGGCGGCACAGTGGTTAGCAGTGCTGCCGCACAATGCCAGGGACCCGGGTTCAATTCCGGCGTCGGATGACTGTCTGTGTGGAGTTTGCACATTCTCCTCGTGTTTGCGTGGGTTTCCTCCGAGTGCTCCGGTTTCCTCCCACAGTCCAAAGATGTGCGGGTTAGGTTGATTGGCCATGCTAAATTTACCTTTAGTGTCAAGGGGATTAGCAGGTTAAATATGTGGGGTTACGGGTTAGGGCGTGGGTGGGATTGTTGTCGATGCAGACTCGATGAGCCGAATGACCTCTTTTTGCACTATAAGGATTCTATAATTCTATGATTTGTTGACGTAATCAGCCTTGTGGAAGACCACAAAACTGATTTTAATATTTAAATCTTAATGTATGATTAAGACCCAAGGGAGGGGGATAGCGATTGGAAGGAGGGGTGCGATGTCCGGGGGCGTGGGACTGACAATCTCCCAATGCACTATGATATGCTATTGTACATCTTGCATTAGGAAATCAGGCACTTGTGCAATAGCGCCCTCTAGCAATCAGCAGCAGGCTTCCCGCTGTGAATAGACTCCTTCCATTCTCCCTACTGGCGAGAACCACACTTTGCCCCTTTTTTTCTCTAAATGTGATAATATTAGAATTTTTGTCTTGCTGAAAAAACGGGTCTGAAACTCTCCCATTTTCACACTTGTTCGGCACTTAGAATTTTTTTTGGTAAGATCGTCCCCTCTGACTTTTGCGGAGGGTTCCAGGGAGCAGGGAAATTGACCAATGGAAGTTCAATCCTCCCTGGCAATCCCACAGAGTCAGTGTGTTGGGACATCCAGAGTGTCCTGTAGGGAATCTTCTAGGCTGCATCCAGACTCCAACTATCAGGAGATCGGAAGATCTGAGCCAGTGAAAAGTTGAATCCTCAGCACAGATCATTGTGAAACATCATTGGTCATTTCCTGTGTGATAAGTATGTAAAGGAGAAAGAAATATGTTTTTTTTATTCATTCGTGGGACATGAGCGTCGCTGGCTGGCCAGCATTTATTGCCCATCCTTAGTTGCCCTCGGAGGGTAGTTGAGAGTCAACCATATTGTTGTGGCTCTGGAGTCACATGTAGGCCAGACCAGGTAAGGACAGCAGATTTTCTTCCCTAAAGGGCATTAGTGAACCAGGTGGGTTTTTCCAACAATTAACCATGGTTTTGTGGTCATCAGTAGATTCTTAATTCCAGATATTTTTTATTGAATTGAAATTCCACCACCTGCCTGGGCAAGATTCGAACCCGAGTCCCCAGAAAATTAGCTGAGTTTCTGGATTAATAGTCTAGCGAGAATACCACTAGGCCATGAGCAGGGATGAAGTAGGATAGGAGGAAGGCTGTATTGAGCATAATGGCCTGTCCCTATACTGTAAATGCTGTGTAATTTTATTTGGAGTGTTCTGAGAAGGAATGATGATCATGGGGTGGAGGAGTTGGGACTTACACGGAGGAACAGAGGCTGACATTTAACAAGCCCTTCCCAACATGTCAGCCACTACCAGCTGCGTGTGTTGGTTGGGAATTGAATTCTGACAAATTATATTTCTGGTTAGGAATTAAAGGAGTAAAAGACACCAGTGTTCGGTTTCTGATCTCTGTAGACTAAAGCTTCAGGTAAAACAGGACGTGGACAAGCAGAAATCCTAAGTGTCCTTTCTCGGTCATTGTGAGTACTTTCCTTCCCTGGTTACTGAATTGTGGGAGATATTTGTTCAATGAACATGCACCTGGTGATGTATTATGTGCTTTGTGATTGTGTGTCAGGAATATTACGGACACCTGGTTGTGTGCGCACAGAGGTATATTTGCACACACACACACGCACGTGACACACACTTAAATATTGATATACAAAAAAAGTTGAAAGTTCAAGTGACAGACACAGATAGATTACATGCAACTTCCGCTCATTGTTAGAAGTTTGAATATGTAGCCGATTCTTTGATCAGCGGTTAGTTTTCAGAGAGGGTAACTAGGTATATCCCTATGGCAGCCAAGAGAGACACCAGTCTGTCTTCATATTCATCAGGTGTGGGCATCACTAGCAAGGCTGATATTTGATGGCCATCCCTCATTGCCCCTGACAGCAGTTAAGGATTGACCACATTGCTGTGAATCTGGAGGCACATGCAGGTCAGATCAGCTAAGGATGGCAGATTTCCTACACTGAAGGACATTACTGAGCCAGATGGGCTTTCACAACAACTGCTGGTAGTTTCATGGTCATCATTACTGGGATTAGCTGCCGTGCTGAAATTTGAACCAATGTGCCCAGGGTATACATGTTCCAGTGCATGAGCAAATAATTAAGATACCCAATGGAATTTTATCCTTTATCACAAGATGAATTTAACATAAAAGTAAGGATGTTATGCTTCAATTATGCAGGGCGTTGTTGAGACTACTTCTCGAATACTGTGTGCAGTTTTGCTCCCCTTATTTAAGGAAGAGTGTAAATGCATTGGAGGGAGTTCAGAGGAGGTTTATTAGATCGATACCTGGAATGAATGGGTTGTCTTATGAGGAAAGTTTAGACAAACTGGGCTTGTTTCCACTGGAGTTTAGAAGAGTGAGGGGGTGTCTTGATTGAAGTGTATCAAATCCTGAACGATCTTGACAATGTGGATGTGGGAAGGATGTTTCCTTTTGTGGGTGAGTCCAGAACTAGGGGGCACTATTTTAAAATTAGGGGTCAATTAGGACAAAGATTAGGAGAATCTTTTTCTTTCAGAGGGTTATGCAACTTTGGAACTCTGCTTCAGAAGGAGATGGAGTTGGGGTCACTGAATATTTTTAAGGTGGAGGGAGACAGATTATTGTTCAAAGGTTATCGGGGATAGATGGGAATGTGGAATTTGAAACACAAACGGATCGGCCATGATCTTATGCATGGCAGAGCAGGCTCGAGGGACTGAATGGCCTATTTCTGCTCTTAACAATGGAAGTCCAAGTCTTACCTATCAGTGGAGTGTGGGCTGAGTTACTAGGCAACAAGTCCTTCACGATGATAAGGAACACCGAATACCCCAACATGAGGGTCATCTTAAAGGAGGCTCTGTCAAAACTGTGAGTGGGCAGGTAGAAGCTCATGATGTCAGTCACCATTAGGAAGGCACTAGGAATGAGTAGGTTCACAACATAAAACATCGGCCTTCGTTTTATCATCACCTGCGGGAGGGAGAGGTGAGAAACTGTGAGAGTTTGTTCCACTCAGCAAAAACAATACTGGAAGCACAGAAATAAATGACAGCAAGTACAAAAGTTAGTTAAATTCCTGCTTCATACTCTCCAAGTTGCAAGGGGGTTTGATCAGGTGGATGTAAAGAAGATACTTCCACTTGTGGAAGAGGCCACTAGTAGGGGCCAGAAAAATACCATAGTCACAAATGAATCCAGTCGGGAATTCAGGAGAAACTTGTTTACCCAGAGAGTGGTGAGAAAGTGGAACTGGTGAGCACAGGGAATAGCTGTATTTAAGGAAAAGTTAGATGAACACGAGGGAGAAAGGAGTAAACGGATAGATTGATGGACTGGGGAGGAAGGAGACTGCTGTGAAGCATAAACAGCAGGACGGAGCAGTTAATGTCCCGTCTCTGTGCTGGGAATTCTATGTAGCACCCGATGATACTCAATTCTGTGCATTCTGATACTGACCATTAAAGATTGCAGAAAGGAATGAGGAATTATTTGTTGCTTTTTTTTAAATTTTCATTTCAGAATGATTCTCTCTTGAAAGTACTGACCCTTGCAGGGCTGCCTTGTAACCTGCCTCAGTGACCACCCTTGTGCATGAATCATCACTTAGAAGCTTGCCTTAGAAACTAGGAGAAGGCCATTCACCCTTTTGACAGGCTATTGAACTGTAGAGGCCTCACAGTAAGGGTCAAACCTGGGCCTCAACCAGTGTTCGAACGTAACCACTTTCCACCAATAGCAATCAGGAAGAGAAGCGAAGGCCGATTTCTTTCTCTCTCTGCTGTTTTAGTAACACTGTGAATGAGGGACTTCAGTTACCAAGTGAGGCCAGGATTTCTCCTTAAAGCAGAGATGGTTAAGGGGAGATGTAACAGGTACTCAAAACCGTACTGATTTTCGGCAGCGTAAATAAGAAACCGTTTCATTGGGTTGGGAAGCGAGAGAGAGAGAGACAGTACGCAGAGGAGGCAGAATTAAAATAATTGGAAAAAGAGTCAGAAGTAGGATGGGGAGAGTTTTTGTATCTGCGCAAACATCTACTCCCTCCACCACCGACGCACAGTAGCAGCAGTGTGTACTATCTACAAGGTGCATTGCAGCAATTCACCAGACAGCACCTTCCAAACCCATGACCGCTTGCATCTCGAAGGACAAGAGCAGCAGATACATAGGAACACCAACACCTGCAAGTTCCCCTCCAAGCCACTCACTGTCCTGACTTGGAAATATATCACCGTTACTTCACAGTCACTGGGTCAAAAAATTCCCTCCCTAAAGGCATTGTGGGTTAACTCACAACACGTGGACAGCAGCGATTCAAGAAGGCAGCTCACCACCACCTTCTCAAGGGCAACTAGGGATGGGTAATAAATGCTGGCCAGCCAGCGACGCCCATGTCCCATGAATGAATTTTAAAAAACAGAGAGTCGTTCTGACCTGGGATGTACTTACTTAAAAGGAGATTCAATAGTAACTTCTACAAAATAATCGGATGAACATCTGAAAAAAAAAGTTTGCAGGACTGTGGGAAAAGAGCAGGCAGGACGGGGTTAATTTGATAGCTCTTTCAAAGGGACAGTACAGACATGATGGGCCAAATGGCCTCATCTGCTATATGATTCTGAGCCTAGGTGTGCAGAGGCCTATTGAAGAACCCCAACCTTAAATTACAATCCAGCAGAGACCAGGGCAACCCGAGAACTGAACAAAGGGCCTTGATTACTCACTGCCTTCCTGGGCTGGGTACAGTGAGAGGAGCGAGGCAGCGCACAGATTTACCTCCAATGATATGGAATGATAGATTGCCCAATCCTCAACGTAATTATGTTCATTAGCCTCAATCTGGATTAGCTCCCACTCTCCCTTGCTTGCAAATATTTTCTTGGATTTGGAGGTGATCTCCTCCGAGGTCTGTATGAGGTGGAGTTTGACATCCTGGTCTGCAGAGCAAGAGGTTTGGTTATAGGAAAGAAAAACATGCATTTCTATAGCACCTTTCACAATCTCAGAACCTCCCAAAAGCTAAGTTAATTCCTTACCTTTGAAATGTCACGTTGGATCTTCCCCTACAGGCAAGGGGGAGGCGGGTAAAATAGAGTGGGCGGTGAGTGAGTGGCAGGAGAGGGGGGGGGGGGCTGCCCACCCATGATTTACCCGGGGGGCTGCCCACCCATGATTTACCCACCCACTCCAAGCTCACCCGCATAATACAGGAGGTGGACAAAAGCCGGTAGCCTGCCTGTTACATTGAAATAGGTAATCAAAGGTCAATTAGACTTGTTACCAAGACAATTGGACCCATTAATACATTGCCGTTATCGTCAATGCTGGATAGACTGGCATGGAGCAAGACAACTCCAAACAGGTGTTGCTTCTGGTGGTGGGGGAATGGAGGTAGAGGGGTGGGGGGGAGGCGAGGGGTGGGGGGGGAGGCGGGGGGTGGGGGGGGGAGGCGGGGGTGGGGGGGGGGGGAGGCGGGGGGTGGGGGGGGGGGAGGCGGGGGGGGGAGGTGGGGGGAGGTGGGGGGGGGGGAGGCGGGGGGGGGAGGCGGGGGGGGGGGAGGCGGGGGGGGAGGTGGGGGGGGAGGTGGGGGGGGAGGTGGGGGGGGAGGTGGGGGGGGGAGGTGGGGGGGGGAGGTGGGGGGGGGAGGTGGGGGGGGGAGGTGGGGGGGGGAGGTGGGGGGGGAGGCGGGGGGGGAGGCGGGGGGGGGAGGCGGGGGGGGAGGCGGGGGGGGAGGCGCGGGGGGGGGGGGAGGCGGGGGGGGGAGGCGGCGGGGGGGCGGGGAGGCGGGGGGGGCGGGGAGGCGGGGAGGGGAGGCGGGGGAGGGGAGGCGGGGGGGGAGGCGGGGGGGGGGGAGGCGGGGGGGGGGGGGAGGCGGGGGGGGGCGCGGGGAAACCATCCTTCTGTAATATGCAGCCCGTAGTGACTATGGCAACATAAGAAACATT